>NW_028269991.1:704763-1057145 GCF_054644295.1 Miniopterus natalensis | reverse complement strand
TCTCAACACATTAGGAGAAAGAGCGTGTTTGAGCAAGAGTGATGCAGTGTGCGTTTCCCTAGATTTCAAGTGATTTGCGAAACATACTCCTTAGTTTTCCACATTGTGTAAGAAACATGAGGTTTGCAAGAGATTGAAACAATGCTTCCTAAAACGTATTCCAGCAGTGAAAACACACGTTTCGACAAAGACTTTGAAGGAGCAAGCAAAAGCCTAGTGGCTGAGTGTTCCTTTTGAGAGAAAGACATGCATTTCGTCCTTCTGGAATGAGTTTTCAGCCAGGAATTCGTATGCATTCTGTACTGTGCAGAAAGTAGCTACCTGCTCGGGAGTTGTGTCATAGAAGCACCTTTCTGGAGGAGCTTATTGCAACATTCATTGTTTGGCTCAGTTCTTTAGGGTTGGTTTTGGAAGGTCTTTCAACTTTGTCCAAATCCTGCTTCGTACGAAATTTTTTCACAGCGCTGTTTCCAAGTGTCCACAAAGAGCTGGTGCTTGAAACTGTCCACATGTACATCTCCCATACTGGTGTGCTCGTTCCCCTACCTGGATTTTGGTTTCCTCTTCTTTCTTTGAAACGACAAGCCTTCTTTCTGTATGCTACACACACCTTGTAGCAGTTTCAGTTTGCAGCATGTTGGTCTCCCCAAAATGCTGAGTATTCTATGTAGAGTGTGTCATTCTACAGCACTGAATACACAACTTAGAGCTCCTTTCAAAGCAGACACACAAACACATCTTTTTGTGAAAGTCTTACTTCAGGTCCCTTGGAAAATATATGGGTTTCTTTGAGAACATGAAGTCGATTACGCTTTTGCACTCTGCAAAGAATAGAAGTGATCTTTTGTACATGCCCGTCTGAATTTCACTGCAAAATGCCCTTCTTTTCTGCTTTCTTGAACATTCCCAAAGCATCAGGTGAAAGAGCGTGTTTGAGGAAGAGTGATGCAGTGTGCGTTTTCCTGGCTTTCAAGTGAACTGGGAAACATACTCCTTGTGTTTCCACATTGTCTAAGAAACAACATGAGTCTTGCAAGAGATTGAAACAATGCATCCTAAAACGTATTACCGCAGTGAAAACACACGTTTCTACCAAGACTTGGAAGGAGCAAGCGAAAGAATAGTCGCTGAGTGTTCTTTCGGAGAGAAACACAAGCATTTGTTCCTTCTGGAGTGAGTTTTCAGCCAGGAATTCATATGCATTTTGTACTGTGCAGAATGTAGCTACCTGCTCTTGAGTTGTGTCATGGAAGCACCTTTCCTGGAGGAGCTTATTGCAACATTCTTTGTTTGGCTAAGTTCTTTAGGGTTGGTTTTGGAAGGTCTTTCAACTTTGTCCAAATCCGCTTCGTATGAAATCTTTTCACAGCGCTCTTTCCAAGTGTCCACAAAGAGCTGCTCCTGGAAACTGTCCACATGCACATCTCCCATGCTGGTGTGCTCGTTTCACTACCTGGATTTTGGTTTTCTCTTCTTTCTTTGAAATGACAAGCCTTCTTTCTGCATGCTACACACACCTTGTAGCAGTTCCAGTTTGCAGCATGTTGGTGCTCCTAAAACGCTGTGTAACCTGTGTAGAGTGTGTCACTCTCCAGCACTGAATACACAACTTAGAGCTCCTTTCACCACAGACACGCAAACACATTTTTTGTGAGTCCTACTTCTTTTCACTTGGAAATGTAAGGGTTTCAACGAGAACATGAAGTCAATGATGCTTTTGCACTCTACTACCAAAAGAATAGACCTCTTCTACATGCCCGTCTGAGTTTCAGTGCAAAATGCCCTTGTTTTCTGGTTTCTTGAATGTTCTCAACACATTAGGAGAAAGAGCGTGTTTGAGCAAGAGTGATGCAGTGTGCGTTTCCCTAGATTTCAAGTGATTTGCGAAACATACTCCTTAGTTTTCCACATTGTGTAAGAAACATGAGGTTTGCAAGAGATTGAAACAATGCTTCCTAAAACGTATTCCAGCAGTGAAAACACACGTTTCGACAAAGACTTTGAAGGAGCAAGCAAAAGCCTAGTGGCTGAGTGTTCCTTTTGAGAGAAAGACATGCATTTCGTCCTTCTGGAATGAGTTTTCAGCCAGGAATTCGTATGCATTCTGTACTGTGCAGAAAGTAGCTACCTGCTCGGGAGTTGTGTCATAGAAGCACCTTTCTGGAGGAGCTTATTGCAACATTCATTGTTTGGCTCAGTTCTTTAGGGTTGGTTTTGGAAGGTCTTTCAACTTTGTCCAAATCCTGCTTCGTACGAAATTTTTTCACAGCGCTGTTTCCAAGTGTCCACAAAGAGCTGGTGCTTGAAACTGTCCACATGTACATCTCCCATACTGGTGTGCTCGTTCCCCTACCTGGATTTTGGTTTCCTCTTCTTTCTTTGAAACGACAAGCCTTCTTTCTGTATGCTACACACACCTTGTAGCAGTTTCAGTTTGCAGCATGTTGGTCTCCCCAAAATGCTGAGTATTCTATGTAGAGTGTGTCATTCTACAGCACTGAATACACAACTTAGAGCTCCTTTCAAAGCAGACACACAAACACATCTTTTTGTGAAAGTCTTACTTCAGGTCCCTTGGAAAATATATGGGTTTCTTTGAGAACATGAAGTCGATTACGCTTTTGCACTCTGCAAAGAATAGAAGTGATCTTTTGTACATGCCCGTCTGAATTTCACTGCAAAATGCCCTTCTTTTCTGCTTTCTTGAACATTCCCAAAGCATCAGGTGAAAGAGCGTGTTTGAGGAAGAGTGATGCAGTGTGCGTTTTCCTGGCTTTCAAGTGAACTGGGAAACATACTCCTTGTGTTTCCACATTGTCTAAGAAACAACATGAGTCTTGCAAGAGATTGAAACAATGCATCCTAAAACGTATTACCGCAGTGAAAACACACGTTTCTACCAAGACTTGGAAGGAGCAAGCGAAAGAATAGTCGCTGAGTGTTCTTTCGGAGAGAAACACAAGCATTTGTTCCTTCTGGAGTGAGTTTTCAGCCAGGAATTCATATGCATTTTGTACTGTGCAGAATGTAGCTACCTGCTCTTGAGTTGTGTCATGGAAGCACCTTTCCTGGAGGAGCTTATTGCAACATTCTTTGTTTGGCTAAGTTCTTTAGGGTTGGTTTTGGAAGGTCTTTCAACTTTGTCCAAATCCGCTTCGTATGAAATCTTTTCACAGCGCTCTTTCCAAGTGTCCACAAAGAGCTGCTCCTGGAAACTGTCCACATGCACATCTCCCATGCTGGTGTGCTCGTTTCACTACCTGGATTTTGGTTTTCTCTTCTTTCTTTGAAATGACAAGCCTTCTTTCTGCATGCTACACACACCTTGTAGCAGTTCCAGTTTGCAGCATGTTGGTGCTCCTAAAACGCTGTGTAACCTGTGTAGAGTGTGTCACTCTCCAGCACTGAATACACAACTTAGAGCTCCTTTCACCACAGACACGCAAACACATTTTTTGTGAGTCCTACTTCTTTTCACTTGGAAATGTAAGGGTTTCAACGAGAACATGAAGTCAATGATGCTTTTGCACTCTACTACCAAAAGAATAGACCTCTTCTACATGCCCGTCTGAGTTTCAGTGCAAAATGCCCTTGTTTTCTGGTTTCTTGAATGTTCTCAACACATTAGGAGAAAGAGCGTGTTTGAGCAAGAGTGATGCAGTGTGCGTTTCCCTAGATTTCAAGTGATTTGCGAAACATACTCCTTAGTTTTCCACATTGTGTAAGAAACATGAGGTTTGCAAGAGATTGAAACAATGCTTCCTAAAACGTATTCCAGCAGTGAAAACACACGTTTCGACAAAGACTTTGAAGGAGCAAGCAAAAGCCTAGTGGCTGAGTGTTCCTTTTGAGAGAAAGACATGCATTTCGTCCTTCTGGAATGAGTTTTCAGCCAGGAATTCGTATGCATTCTGTACTGTGCAGAAAGTAGCTACCTGCTCGGGAGTTGTGTCATAGAAGCACCTTTCTGGAGGAGCTTATTGCAACATTCATTGTTTGGCTCAGTTCTTTAGGGTTGGTTTTGGAAGGTCTTTCAACTTTGTCCAAATCCTGCTTCGTACGAAATTTTTTCACAGCGCTGTTTCCAAGTGTCCACAAAGAGCTGGTGCTTGAAACTGTCCACATGTACATCTCCCATACTGGTGTGCTCGTTCCCCTACCTGGATTTTGGTTTCCTCTTCTTTCTTTGAAACGACAAGCCTTCTTTCTGTATGCTACACACACCTTGTAGCAGTTTCAGTTTGCAGCATGTTGGTCTCCCCAAAATGCTGAGTATTCTATGTAGAGTGTGTCATTCTACAGCACTGAATACACAACTTAGAGCTCCTTTCAAAGCAGACACACAAACACATCTTTTTGTGAAAGTCTTACTTCAGGTCCCTTGGAAAATATATGGGTTTCTTTGAGAACATGAAGTCGATTACGCTTTTGCACTCTGCAAAGAATAGAAGTGATCTTTTGTACATGCCCGTCTGAATTTCACTGCAAAATGCCCTTCTTTTCTGCTTTCTTGAACATTCCCAAAGCATCAGGTGAAAGAGCGTGTTTGAGGAAGAGTGATGCAGTGTGCGTTTTCCTGGCTTTCAAGTGAACTGGGAAACATACTCCTTGTGTTTCCACATTGTCTAAGAAACAACATGAGTCTTGCAAGAGATTGAAACAATGCATCCTAAAACGTATTACCGCAGTGAAAACACACGTTTCTACCAAGACTTGGAAGGAGCAAGCGAAAGAATAGTCGCTGAGTGTTCTTTCGGAGAGAAACACAAGCATTTGTTCCTTCTGGAGTGAGTTTTCAGCCAGGAATTCATATGCGTTTTGTACTGTGCAGAATGTAGCTACCTGCTCTTGAGTTGTGTCATAGAAGCACCTTTCCTGGAGGAGCTTATTGCAACATTCTTTGTTTGGCTAAGTTCTTTAGGGTTGGTTTTGGAAGGTCTTTCAACTTTGTCCAAATCCGCTTCGTATGAAATCTTTTCACAGCGCTCTTTCCAAGTGTCCACAAAGAGCTGCTCCTGGAAACTGTCCACATGCACATCTCCCATGCTGGTGTGCTCGTTTCACTACCTGGATTTTGGTTTTCTCTTCTTTCTTTGAAATGACAAGCCTTCTTTCTGCATGCTACACACACCTTGTAGCAGTTCCAGTTTGCAGCATGTTGGTGCTCCTAAAACGCTGTGTAACCTGTGTAGAGTGTGTCACTCTCCAGCACTGAATACACAACTTAGAGCTCCTTTCACCACAGACACGCAAACACATCTTTTTGTGAAAGTCCTACTTCTTTTCACTTGGAAATGTAAGGGTTTCAACGAGTACATGAAGTCAATGATGCTTTTGCACTCTACTACCAAACGAAATGACCTCCTCTATATGCCCGTCTGAGTTTCAGTGCAAAATGCCCTTGTTTTCTGGTTTATTGAATGTTCTCAACACATTAGGAGAAAGAGCGTGTTTGAGCAAGAGTGATGCAGTGTGCGTTTCCCTAGATTTCAAGTGATTTGAGAAACGTACTCCTTAGTTTTCCACATTGTGTAAGAAACATGAGGTTTGCAAGAGATTGAAACAATGCTTCCTAAAACGTATTCCAGCAGTGAAAACACACGTTTCGACAAAGACTTTGAAGGAGCAAGCAAAAGCCTAGTGGCTGAGTGTTCCTTTTGAGAGAAAGACATGCATTTCGTCCTTCTGGAATGAGTTTTCAGCCAGGAATTCGTATGCATTTTGTACTGTGCAGAAAGTAGCTACCTGCTCGGGAGTTGTGTCATAGAAGCACCTTTCTGGAGGAGCTTATTGCAACATTCATTGTTTGGCTCAGTTCTTTAGGGTTGGTTTTGGAAGGTCTTTCAACTTTGTCCAAATCCTGCTTCGTACGAAATTTTTTCACAGCGCTGTTTCCAAGTGTCCACAAAGAGCTGGTGCTTGAAACTGTCCACATGTACATCTCCCATACTGGTGTGCTCGTTCCCCTACCTGGATTTTGGTTTCCTCTTCTTTCTTTGAAACGACAAGCCTTCTTTCTGTATGCTACACACACCTTGTAGCAGTTTCAGTTTGCAGCATGTTGGTCTCCCCAAAATGCTGAGTATTCTATGTAGAGTGTGTCATTCTACAGCACTGAATACACAACTTAGAGCTCCTTTCAAAGCAGACACACAAACACATCTTTTTGTGAAAGTCTTACTTCAGGTCCCTTGGAAAATATATGGGTTTCTTTGAGAACATGAAGTCGATTACGCTTTTGCACTCTGCAAAGAATAGAAGTGATCTTTTGTACATGCCCGTCTGAATTTCACTGCAAAATGCCCTTCTTTTCTGCTTTCTTGAACATTCCCAAAGCATCAGGTGAAAGAGCGTGTTTGAGGAAGAGTGATGCAGTGTGCGTTTTCCTGGCTTTCAAGTGAACTGGGAAACATACTCCTTGTGTTTCCACATTGTCTAAGAAACAACATGAGTCTTGCAAGAGATTGAAACAATGCATCCTAAAACGTATTACCGCAGTGAAAACACACGTTTCTACCAAGACTTGGAAGGAGCAAGCGAAAGAATAGTCGCTGAGTGTTCTTTCGGAGAGAAACACAAGCATTTGTTCCTTCTGGAGTGAGTTTTCAGCCAGGAATTCATATGCATTTTGTACTGTGCAGAATGTAGCTACCTGCTCTTGAGTTGTGTCATGGAAGCACCTTTCCTGGAGGAGCTTATTGCAACATTCTTTGTTTGGCTAAGTTCTTTAGGGTTGGTTTTGGAAGGTCTTTCAACTTTGTCCAAATCCGCTTCGTATGAAATCTTTTCACAGCGCTCTTTCCAAGTGTCCACAAAGAGCTGCTCCTGGAAACTGTCCACATGCACATCTCCCATGCTGGTGTGCTCGTTTCACTACCTGGATTTTGGTTTTCTCTTCTTTCTTTGAAATGACAAGCCTTCTTTCTGCATGCTACACACACCTTGTAGCAGTTCCAGTTTGCAGCATGTTGGTGCTCCTAAAACGCTGTGTAACCTGTGTAGAGTGTGTCACTCTCCAGCACTGAATACACAACTTAGAGCTCCTTTCACCACAGACACGCAAACACATCTTTTTGTGAAAGTCCTACTTCTTTTCACTTGGAAATGTAAGGGTTTCAACGAGAACATGAAGTCAATGATGCTTTTGCACTCTACTACCAAAAGAATAGACCTCTTCTACATGCCCGTCTGAGTTTCAGTGCAAAATGCCCTTGTTTTCTGGTTTCTTGAATGTTCTCAACACATTAGGAGAAAGAGCGTGTTTGAGCAAGAGTGATGCAGTGTGCGTTTCCCTAGATTTCAAGTGATTTGCGAAACATACTCCTTAGTTTTCCACATTGTGTAAGAAACATGAGGTTTGCAAGAGATTGAAACAATGCTTCCTAAAACGTATTCCAGCAGTGAAAACACACGTTTCGACAAAGACTTTGAAGGAGCAAGCAAAAGCCTAGTGGCTGAGTGTTCCTTTTGAGAGAAAGACATGCATTTCGTCCTTCTGGAATGAGTTTTCAGCCAGGAATTCGTATGCATTCTGTACTGTGCAGAAAGTAGCTACCTGCTCGGGAGTTGTGTCATAGAAGCACCTTTCTGGAGGAGCTTATTGCAACATTCATTGTTTGGCTCAGTTCTTTAGGGTTGGTTTTGGAAGGTCTTTCAACTTTGTCCAAATCCTGCTTCGTACGAAATTTTTTCACAGCGCTGTTTCCAAGTGTCCACAAAGAGCTGGTGCTTGAAACTGTCCACATGTACATCTCCCATACTGGTGTGCTCGTTCCCCTACCTGGATTTTGGTTTCCACTTCTTTCTTTGAAACGACAAGCCTTCTTTCTGTATGCTACACACACCTTGTAGCAGTTTCAGTTTGCAGCATGTTGGTCTCCCCAAAATGCTGAGTATTCTATGTAGAGTGTGTCATTCTACAGCACTGAATACACAACTTAGAGCTCCTTTCAAAGCAGACACACAAACACATCTTTTTGTGAAAGTCTTACTTCAGGTCCCTTGGAAAATATATGGGTTTCTTTGAGAACATGAAGTCGATTACGCTTTTGCACTCTGCAAAGAATAGAAGTGATCTTTTGTACATGCCCGTCTGAATTTCACTGCAAAATGCCCTTCTTTTCTGCTTTCTTGAACATTCCCAAAGCATCAGGTGAAAGAGCGTGTTTGAGGAAGAGTGATGCAGTGTGCGTTTTCCTGGCTTTCAAGTGAACTGGGAAACATACTCCTTGTGTTTCCACATTGTCTAAGAAACAACATGAGTCTTGCAAGAGATTGAAACAATGCATCCTAAAACGTATTACCGCAGTGAAAACACACGTTTCTACCAAGACTTGGAAGGAGCAAGCGAAAGAATAGTCGCTGAGTGTTCTTTCGGAGAGAAACACAAGCATTTGTTCCTTCTGGAGTGAGTTTTCAGCCAGGAATTCATATGCATTTTGTACTGTGCAGAATGTAGCTACCTGCTCTTGAGTTGTGTCATGGAAGCACCTTTCCTGGAGGAGCTTATTGCAACATTCTTTGTTTGGCTAAGTTCTTTAGGGTTGGTTTTGGAAGGTCTTTCAACTTTGTCCAAATCCGCTTCGTATGAAATCTTTTCACAGCGCTCTTTCCAAGTGTCCACAAAGAGCTGCTCCTGGAAACTGTCCACATGCACATCTCCCATGCTGGTGTGCTCGTTTCACTACCTGGATTTTGGTTTTCTCTTCTTTCTTTGAAATGACAAGCCTTCTTTCTGCATGCTACACACACCTTGTAGCAGTTCCAGTTTGCAGCATGTTGGTGCTCCTAAAACGCTGTGTAACCTGTGTAGAGTGTGTCACTCTCCAGCACTGAATACACAACTTAGAGCTCCTTTCACCACAGACACGCAAACACATCTTTTTGTGAGAGTCCTACTTCTTTTCACTTGGAAATGTAAGGGTTTCAACGAGAACATGAAGTCAATGATGCTTTTGCACTCTACTACCAAAAGAATAGACCTCTTCTACATGCCCGTCTGAGTTTCAGTGCAAAATGCCCTTGTTTTCTGGTTTCTTGAATGTTCTCAACACATTAGGAGAAAGAGCGTGTTTGAGCAAGAGTGATGCAGTGTGCGTTTCCCTAGATTTCAAGTGATTTGCGAAACATACTCCTTAGTTTTCCACATTGTGTAAGAAACATGAGGTTTGCAAGAGATTGAAACAATGCTTCCTAAAACGTATTCCAGCAGTGAAAACACACGTTTCGACAAAGACTTTGAAGGAGCAAGCAAAAGCCTAGTGGCTGAGTGTTCCTTTTGAGAGAAAGACATGCATTTCGTCCTTCTGGAATGAGTTTTCAGCCAGGAATTCGTATGCATTCTGTACTGTGCAGAAAGTAGCTACCTGCTCGGGAGTTGTGTCATAGAAGCACCTTTCTGGAGGAGCTTATTGCAACATTCATTGTTTGGCTCAGTTCTTTAGGGTTGGTTTTGGAAGGTCTTTCAACTTTGTCCAAATCCTGCTTCGTACGAAATTTTTTCACAGCGCTGTCTCCAAGTGTCCACAAAGAGCTGGTGCTTGAAACTGTCCACATGTACATCTCCCATACTGGTGTGCTCGTTCCCCTACCTGGATTTTGGTTTCCTCTTCTTTCTTTGAAACGACAAGCCTTCTTTCTGTATGCTACACACACCTTGTAGCAGTTTCAGTTTGCAGCATGTTGGTCTCCCCAAAATGCTGAGTATTCTATGTAGAGTGTGTCATTCTACAGCACTGAATACACAACTTAGAGCTCCTTTCAAAGCAGACACACAAACACATCTTTTTGTGAAAGTCTTACTTCAGGTCCCTTGGAAAATATATGGGTTTCTTTGAGAACATGAAGTCGATTACGCTTTTGCACTCTGCAAAGAATAGAAGTGATCTTTTGTACATGCCCGTCTGAATTTCACTGCAAAATGCCCTTCTTTTCTGCTTTCTTGAACATTCCCAAAGCATCAGGTGAAAGAGCGTGTTTGAGGAAGAGTGATGCAGTGTGCGTTTTCCTGGCTTTCAAGTGAACTGGGAAACATACTCCTTGTGTTTCCACATTGTCTAAGAAACAACATGAGTCTTGCAAGAGATTGAAACAATGCATCCTAAAACGTATTACCGCAGTGAAAACACACGTTTCTACCAAGACTTGGAAGGAGCAAGCGAAAGAATAGTCGCTGAGTGTTCTTTCGGAGAGAAACACAAGCATTTGTTCCTTCTGGAGTGAGTTTTCAGCCAGGAATTCATATGCATTTTGTACTGTGCAGAATGTAGCTACCTGCTCTTGAGTTGTGTCATGGAAGCACCTTTCCTGGAGGAGCTTATTGCAACATTCTTTGTTTGGCTAAGTTCTTTAGGGTTGGTTTTGGAAGGTCTTTCAACTTTGTCCAAATCCGCTTCGTATGAAATCTTTTCACAGCGCTCTTTCCAAGTGTCCACAAAGAGCTGCTCCTGGAAACTGTCCACATGCACATCTCCCATGCTGGTGTGCTCGTTTCACTACCTGGATTTTGGTTTTCTCTTCTTTCTTTGAAATGACAAGCCTTCTTTCTGCATGCTACACACACCTTGTAGCAGTTCCAGTTTGCAGCATGTTGGTGCTCCTAAAACGCTGTGTAACCTGTGTAGAGTGTGTCACTCTCCAGCACTGAATACACAACTTAGAGCTCCTTTCACCACAGACACGCAAACACATCTTTTTGTGAAAGTCCTACTTCTTTTCACTTGGAAATGTAAGGGTTTCAACGAGAACATGAAGTCAATGATGCTTTTGCACTCTACTACCAAAAGAATAGACCTCTTCTACATGCCCGTCTGAGTTTCAGTGCAAAATGCCCTTGTTTTCTGGTTTCTTGAATGTTCTCAACACATTAGGAGAAAGAGCGTGTTTGAGCAAGAGTGATGCAGTGTGCGTTTCCCTAGATTTCAAGTGATTTGCGAAACATACTCCTTAGTTTTCCACATTGTGTAAGAAACATGAGGTTTGCAAGAGATTGAAACAATGCTTCCTAAAACGTATTCCAGCAGTGAAAACACACGTTTCGACAAAGACTTTGAAGGAGCAAGCAAAAGCCTAGTGGCTGAGTGTTCCTTTTGAGAGAAAGACATGCATTTCGTCCTTCTGGAATGAGTTTTCAGCCAGGAATTCGTATGCATTTTGTACTGTGCAGAAAGTAGCTACCTGCTCGGGAGTTGTGTCATAGAAGCACCTTTCTGGAGGAGCTTATTGCAACATTCATTGTTTGGCTCAGTTCTTTAGGGTTGGTTTTGGAAGGTCTTTCAACTTTGTCCAAATCCTGCTTCGTACGAAATTTTTTCACAGCGCTGTCTCCAAGTGTCCACAAAGAGCTGGTGCTTGAAACTGTCCACATGTACATCTCCCATACTGGTGTGCTCGTTCCCCTACCTGGATTTTGGTTTCCTCTTCTTTCTTTGAAACGACAAGCCTTCTTTCTGTATGCTACACACACCTTGTAGCAGTTTCAGTTTGCAGCATGTTGGTCTCCCCAAAATGCTGAGTATTCTATGTAGAGTGTGTCATTCTACAGCACTGAATACACAACTTAGAGCTCCTTTCAAAGCAGACACACAAACACATCTTTTTGTGAAAGTCTTACTTCAGGTCCCTTGGAAAATATATGGGTTTCTTTGAGAACATGAAGTCGATTACGCTTTTGCACTCTGCAAAGAATAGAAGTGATCTTTTGTACATGCCCGTCTGAATTTCACTGCAAAATGCCCTTCTTTTCTGCTTTCTTGAACATTCCCAAAGCATCAGGTGAAAGAGCGTGTTTGAGGAAGAGTGATGCAGTGTGCGTTTTCCTGGCTTTCAAGTGAACTGGGAAACATACTCCTTGTGTTTCCACATTGTCTAAGAAACAACATGAGTCTTGCAAGAGATTGAAACAATGCATCCTAAAACGTATTACCGCAGTGAAAACACACGTTTCTACCAAGACTTGGAAGGAGCAAGCGAAAGAATAGTCGCTGAGTGTTCTTTCGGAGAGAAACACAAGCATTTGTTCCTTCTGGAGTGAGTTTTCAGCCAGGAATTCATATGCATTTTGTACTGTGCAGAATGTAGCTACCTGCTCTTGAGTTGTGTCATGGAAGCACCTTTCCTGGAGGAGCTTATTGCAACATTCTTTGTTTGGCTAAGTTCTTTAGGGTTGGTTTTGGCAGGTCTTTCAACTTTGTCCAAATCCGCTTCGTATGAAATCTTTTCACAGCGCTCTTTCCAAGTGTCCACAAAGAGCTGCTCCTGGAAACTGTCCACATGCACATCTCCCATGCTGGTGTGCTCGTTTCACTACCTGGATTTTGGTTTTCTCTTCTTTCTTTGAAATGACAAGCCTTCTTTCTGCATGCTACACACACCTTGTAGCAGTTCCAGTTTGCAGCATGTTGGTGCTCCTAAAACGCTGTGTAACCTGTGTAGAGTGTGTCACTCTCCAGCACTGAATACACAACTTAGAGCTCCTTTCACCACAGACACGCAAACACATCTTTTTGTGAAAGTCCTACTTCTTTTCACTTGGAAATGTAAGGGTTTCAACGAGAACATGAAGTCAATGATGCTTTTGCACTCTACTACCAAAAGAATAGACCTCTTCTACATGCCCGTCTGAGTTTCAGTGCAAAATGCCCTTGTTTTCTGGTTTCTTGAATGTTCTCAACACATTAGGAGAAAGAGCGTGTTTGAGCAAGAGTGATGCAGTGTGCGTTTCCCTAGATTTCAAGTGATTTGCGAAACATACTCCTTAGTTTTCCACATTGTGTAAGAAACATGAGGTTTGCAAGAGATTGAAACAATGCTTCCTAAAACGTATTCCAGCAGTGAAAACACACGTTTCGACAAAGACTTTGAAGGAGCAAGCAAAAGCCTAGTGGCTGAGTGTTCCTTTTGAGAGAAAGACATGCATTTCGTCCTTCTGGAATGAGTTTTCAGCCAGGAATTCGTATGCATTCTGTACTGTGCAGAAAGTAGCTACCTGCTCGGGAGTTGTGTCATAGAAGCACCTTTCTGGAGGAGCTTATTGCAACATTCATTGTTTGGCTCAGTTCTTTAGGGTTGGTTTTGGAAGGTCTTTCAACTTTGTCCAAATCCTGCTTCGTACGAAATTTTTTCACAGCGCTGTTTCCAAGTGTCCACAAAGAGCTGGTGCTTGAAACTGTCCACATGTACATCTCCCATACTGGTGTGCTCGTTCCCCTACCTGGATTTTGGTTTCCTCTTCTTTCTTTGAAACGACAAGCCTTCTTTCTGTATGCTACACACACCTTGTAGCAGTTTCAGTTTGCAGCATGTTGGTCTCCCCAAAATGCTGAGTATTCTATGTAGAGTGTGTCATTCTACAGCACTGAATACACAACTTAGAGCTCCTTTCAAAGCAGACACACAAACACATCTTTTTGTGAAAGTCTTACTTCAGGTCCCTTGGAAAATATATGGGTTTCTTTGAGAACATGAAGTCGATTACGCTTTTGCACTCTGCAAAGAATAGAAGTGATCTTTTGTACATGCCCGTCTGAATTTCACTGCAAAATGCCCTTCTTTTCTGCTTTCTTGAACATTCCCAAAGCATCAGGTGAAAGAGCGTGTTTGAGGAAGAGTGATGCAGTGTGCGTTTTCCTGGCTTTCAAGTGAACTGGGAAACATACTCCTTGTGTTTCCACATTGTCTAAGAAACAACATGAATCTTGCAAGAGATTGAAACAATGCATCCTAAAACGTATTACCGCAGTGAAAACACACGTTTCTACCAAGACTTGGAAGGAGCAAGCGAAAGAATAGTCGCTGAGTGTTCTTTCGGAGAGAAACACAAGCATTTGTTCCTTCTGGAGTGAGTTTTCAGCCAGGAATTCATATGCATTTTGTACTGTGCAGAATGTAGCTACCTGCTCTTGAGTTGTGTCATGGAAGCACCTTTCCTGGAGGAGCTTATTGCAACATTCTTTGTTTGGCTAAGTTCTTTAGGGTTGGTTTTGGAAGGTCTTTCAACTTTGTCCAAATCCGCTTCGTATGAAATCTTTTCACAGCGCTCTTTCCAAGTGTCCACAAAGAGCTGCTCCTGGAAACTGTCCACATGCACATCTCCCATGCTGGTGTGCTCGTTTCACTACCTGGATTTTGGTTTTCTCTTCTTTCTTTGAAATGACAAGCCTTCTTTCTGCATGCTACACACACCTTGTAGCAGTTCCAGTTTGCAGCATGTTGGTGCTCCTAAAACGCTGTGTAACCTGTGTAGAGTGTGTCACTCTCCAGCACTGAATACACAACTTAGAGCTCCTTTCACCACAGACACGCAAACACATCTTTTTGTGAAAGTCCTACTTCTTTTCACTTGGAAATGTAAGGTTTTCAACGAGAACATGAAGTCAATGATGCTTTTGCACTCTACTACCAAAAGAATAGACCTCTTCTACATGACCGTCTGAGGTTCAGTGCAAAATGCCCTTGTTTTCTGGTTTCTTGAATGTTCTCAACACATTAGGAGAAAGAGCGTGTTTGAGCAAGAGTGATGCAGTGTGCGTTTCCCTAGATTTCAAGTGATTTGCGAAACATACTCCTTAGTTTTCCACATTGTGTAAGAAACATGAGGTTTGCAAGAGATTGAAACAATGCTTCCTAAAACGTATTCCAGCAGTGAAAACACACGTTTCGACAAAGACTTTGAAGGAGCAAGCAAAAGCCTAGTGGCTGAGTGTTCCTTTTGAGAGAAAGACATGCATTTCGTCCTTCTGGAATGAGTTTTCAGCCAGGAATTCGTATGCATTCTGTACTGTGCAGAAAGTAGCTACCTGCTCGGGAGTTGTGTCATAGAAGCACCTTTCTGGAGGAGCTTATTGCAACATTCATTGTTTGGCTCAGTTCTTTAGGGTTGGTTTTGGAAGGTCTTTCAACTTTGTCCAAATCCTGCTTCGTACGAAATTTTTTCACAGCGCTGTTTCCAAGTGTCCACAAAGAGCTGGTGCTTGAAACTGTCCACATGTACATCTCCCATACTGGTGTGCTCGTTCCCCTACCTGGATTTTGGTTTCCTCTTCTTTCTTTGAAACGACAAGCCTTCTTTCTGTATGCTACACACACCTTGTAGCAGTTTCAGTTTGCAGCATGTTGGTCTCCCCAAAATGCTGAGTATTCTATGTAGAGTGTGTCATTCTACAGCACTGAATACACAACTTAGAGCTCCTTTCAAAGCAGACACACAAACACATCTTTTTGTGAAAGTCTTACTTCAGGTCCCTTGGAAAATATATGGGTTTCTTTGAGAACATGAAGTCGATTACGCTTTTGCACTCTGCAAAGAATAGAAGTGATCTTTTGTACATGCCCGTCTAAATTTCACTGCAAAATGCCCTTCTTTTCTGCTTTCTTGAACATTCCCAAAGCATCAGGTGAAAGAGCGTGTTTGAGGAAGAGTGATGCAGTGTGCGTTTTCCTGGCTTTCAAGTGAACTGGGAAACATACTCCTTGTGTTTCCACATTGTCTAAGAAACAACATGAGTCTTGCAAGAGATTGAAACAATGCATCCTAAAACGTATTACCGCAGTGAAAACACACGTTTCTACCAAGACTTGGAAGGAGCAAGCGAAAGAATAGTCGCTGAGTGTTCTTTCGGAGAGAAACACAAGCATTTGTTCCTTCTGGAGTGAGTTTTCAGCCAGGAATTCATATGCATTTTGTACTGTGCAGAATGTAGCTACCTGCTCTTGAGTTGTGTCATGGAAGCACCTTTCCTGGAGGAGCTTATTGCAACATTCTTTGTTTGGCTAAGTTCTTTAGGGTTGGTTTTGGAAGGTCTTTCAACTTTGTCCAAATCCGCTTCGTATGAAATCTTTTCACAGCGCTCTTTCCAAGTGTCCACAAAGAGCTGCTCCTGGAAACTGTCCACATGCACATCTCCCATGCTGGTGTGCTCGTTTCACTACCTGGATTTTGGTTTTCTCTTCTTTCTTTGAAATGACAAGCCTTCTTTCTGCATGCTACACACACCTTGTAGCAGTTCCAGTTTGCAGCATGTTGGTGCTCCTAAAACGCTGTGTAACCTGTGTAGAGTGTGTCACTCTCCAGCACTGAATACACAACTTAGAGCTCCTTTCACCACAGACACGCAAACACATCTTTTTGTGAGAGTCCTACTTCTTTTCACTTGGAAATGTAAGGGTTTCAACGAGAACATGAAGTCAATGATGCTTTTGCACTCTACTACCAAAAGAATAGACCTCTTCTACATGCCCGTCTGAGTTTCAGTGCAAAATGCCCTTGTTTTCTGGTTTCTTGAATGTTCTCAACACATTAGGAGAAAGAGCGTGTTTGAGCAAGAGTGATGCAGTGTGCGTTTCCCTAGATTTCAAGTGATTTGCGAAACATACTCCTTAGTTTTCCACATTGTGTAAGAAACATGAGGTTTGCAAGAGATTGAAACAATGCTTCCTAAAACGTATTCCAGCAGTGAAAACACACGTTTCGACAAAGACTTTGAAGGAGCAAGCAAAAGTCTAGTGGCTGAGTGTTCCTTTTGAGAGAAAGACATGCATTTCGTCCTTCTGGAATGAGTTTTCAGCCAGGAATTCGTATGCATTTTGTACTGTGCAGAAAGTAGCTACCTGCTCGGGAGTTGTGTCATAGAAGCACCTTTCTGGAGGAGCTTATTGCAACATTCATTGTTTGGCTCAGTTCTTTAGGGTTGGTTTTGGAAGGTCTTTCAACTTTGTCCAAATCCTGCTTCGTACGAAATTTTTTCACAGCGCTGTTTCCAAGTGTCCACAAAGAGCTGGTGCTTGAAACTGTCCACATGTACATCTCCCATACTGGTGTGCTCGTTCCCCTACCTGGATTTTGGTTTCCTCTTCTTTCTTTGAAACGACAAGCCTTCTTTCTGTATGCTACACACACCTTGTAGCAGTTTCACTTTGCAGCATGTTGGTCTCCCCAAAATGCTGAGTATTCTATGTAGAGTGTGTCATTCTACAGCACTGAATACACAACTTAGAGCTCCTTTCAAAGCAGACACACAAACACATCTTTTTGTGAAAGTCTTACTTCAGGTCCCTTGGAAAATATATGGGTTTCTTTGAGAACATGAAGTCGATTACGCTTTTGCACTCTGCAAAGAATAGAAGTGATCTTTTGTACATGCCCGTCTGAATTTCACTGCAAAATGCCCTTCTTTTCTGCTTTCTTGAACATTCCCAAAGCATCAGGTGAAAGAGCGTGTTTGAGGAAGAGTGATGCAGTGTGCGTTTTCCTGGCTTTCAAGTGAACTGGGAAACATACTCCTTGTGTTTCCACATTGTCTAAGAAACAACATGAGTCTTGCAAGAGATTGAAACAATGCATCCTAAAACGTATTACCGCAGTGAAAACACACGTTTCTACCAAGACTTGGAAGGAGCAAGCGAAAGAATAGTCGCTGAGTGTTCTTTCGGAGAGAAACACAAGCATTTGTTCCTTCTGGAGTGAGTTTTCAGCCAGGAATTCATATGCATTTTGTACTGTGCAGAATGTAGCTACCTGCTCTTGAGTTGTGTCATGGAAGCACCTTTCCTGGAGGAGCTTATTGCAACATTCTTTGTTTGGCTAAGTTCTTTAGGGTTGGTTTTGGAAGGTCTTTCAACTTTGTCCAAATCCGCTTCGTATGAAATCTTTTCACAGCGCTCTTTCCAAGTGTCCACAAAGAGCTGCTCCTGGAAACTGTCCACATGCACATCTCCCATGCTGGTGTGCTCGTTTCACTACCTGGATTTTGGTTTTCTCTTCTTTCTTTGAAATGACAAGCCTTCTTTCTGCATGCTACACACACCTTGTAGCAGTTCCAGTTTGCAGCATGTTGGTGCTCCTAAAACGCTGTGTAACCTGTGTAGAGTGTGTCACTCTCCAGCACTGAATACACAACTTAGAGCTCCTTTCACCACAGACACGCAAACACATCTTTTTGTGAGAGTCCTACTTCTTTTCACTTGGAAATGTAAGGGTTTCAACGAGATCATGAAGTCAATGATGCTTTTGCACTCTACTACCAAAAGAATAGACCTCTTCTACATGCCCGTCTGAGTTTCAGTGCAAAATGCCCTTGTTTTCTGGTTTCTTGAATGTTCTCAACACATTAGGAGAAAGAGCGTGTTTGAGCAAGAGTGATGCAGTGTGCGTTTCCCTAGATTTCAAGTGATTTGCGAAACATACTCCTTAGTTTTCCACATTGTGTAAGAAACATGAGGTTTGCAAGAGATTGAAACAATGCTTCCTAAAACGTATTCCAGCAGTGAAAACACACGTTTCGACAAAGACTTTGAAGGAGCAAGCAAAAGCCTAGTGGCTGAGTGTTCCTTTTGAGAGAAAGACATGCATTTCGTCCTTCTGGAATGAGTTTTCAGCCAGGAATTCGTATGCATTTTGTACTGTGCAGAAAGTAGCTACCTGCTCGGGAGTTGTGTCATAGAAGCACCTTTCTGGAGGAGCTTATTGCAACATTCATTGTTTGGCTCAGTTCTTTAGGGTTGGTTTTGGAAGGTCTTTCAACTTTGTCCAAATCCTGCTTCGTACGAAATTTTTTCACAGCGCTGTTTCCAAGTGTCCACAAAGAGCTGGTGCTTGAAACTGTCCACATGTACATCTCCCATACTGGTGTGCTCGTTCCCCTACCTGGATTTTGGTTTCCTCTTCTTTCTTTGAAACGACAAGCCTTCTTTCTGTATGCTACACACACCTTGTAGCAGTTTCAGTTTGCAGCATGTTGGTCTCCCCAAAATGCTGAGTATTCTATGTAGAGTGTGTCATTCTACAGCACTGAATACACAACTTAGAGCTCCTTTCAAAGCAGACACACAAACACATCTTTTTGTGAAAGTCTTACTTCAGGTCCCTTGGAAAATATATGGGTTTCTTTGAGAACATGAATTCGATTACGCTTTTGCACTCTGCAAAGAATAGAAGTGATCTTTTGTACATGCCCGTCTAAATTTCACTGCAAAATGCCCTTCTTTTCTGCTTTCTTGAACATTCCCAAAGCATCAGGTGAAAGAGCGTGTTTGAGGAAGAGTGATGCAGTGTGCGTTTTCCTGGCTTTCAAGTGAACTGGGAAACATACTCCTTGTGTTTCCACATTGTCTAAGAAACAACATGAGTCTTGCAAGAGATTGAAACAATGCATCCTAAAACGTATTACCGCAGTGAAAACACACGTTTCTACCAAGACTTGGAAGGAGCAAGCGAAAGAATAGTCGCTGAGTGTTCTTTCGGAGAGAAACACAAGCATTTGTTCCTTCTGGAGTGAGTTTTCAGCCAGGAATTCATATGCATTTTGTACTGTGCAGAATGTAGCTACCTGCTCTTGAGTTGTGTCATGGAAGCACCTTTCCTGGAGGAGCTTATTGCAACATTCTTTGTTTGGCTAAGTTCTTTAGGGTTGGTTTTGGAAGGTCTTTCAACTTTGTCCAAATCCGCTTCGTATGAAATCTTTTCACAGCGCTCTTTCCAAGTGTCCACAAAGAGCTGCTCCTGGAAACTGTCCACATGCACATCTCCCATGCTGGTGTGCTCGTTTCACTACCTGGATTTTGGTTTTCTCTTCTTTCTTTGAAATGACAAGCCTTCTTTCTGCATGCTACACACACCTTGTAGCAGTTCCAGTTTGCAGCATGTTGGTGCTCCTAAAACGCTGTGTAACCTGTGTAGAGTGTGTCACTCTCCAGCACTGAATACACAACTTAGAGCTCCTTTCACCACAGACACGCAAACACATCTTTTTGTGAGAGTCCTACTTCTTTTCACTTGGAAATGTAAGGGTTTCAACGAGAACATGAAGTCAATGATGCTTTTGCACTCTACTACCAAAAGAATAGACCTCTTCTACATGCCCGTCTGAGTTTCAGTGCAAAATGCCCTTGTTTTCTGGTTTCTTGAATGTTCTCAACACATTAGGAGAAAGAGCGTGTTTGAGCAAGAGTGATGCAGTGTGCGTTTCCCTAGATTTCAAGTGATTTGCGAAACATACTCCTTAGTTTTCCACATTGTGTAAGAAACATGAGGTTTGCAAGAGATTGAAACAATGCTTCCTAAAACGTATTCCAGCAGTGAAAACACACGTTTCGACAAAGACCTTGAAGGAGCAAGCAAAAGTCTAGTGGCTGAGTGTTCCTTTTGAGAGAAAGACATGCATTTCGTCCTTCTGGAATGAGTTTTCAGCCAGGAATTCGTATGCATTTTGTACTGTGCAGAAAGTAGCTACCTGCTCGGGAGTTGTGTCATAGAAGCACCTTTCTGGAGGAGCTTATTGCAACATTCATTGTTTGGCTCAGTTCTTTAGGGTTGGTTTTGGAAGGTCTTTCAACTTTGTCCAAATCCTGCTTCGTACGAAATTTTTTCACAGCGCTGTCTCCAAGTGTCCACAAAGAGCTGGTGCTTGAAACTGTCCACATGTACATCTCCCATACTGGTGTGCTCGTTCCCCTACCTGGATTTTGGTTTCCTCTTCTTTCTTTGAAACGACAAGCCTTCTTTCTGTATGCTACACACACCTTGTAGCAGTTTCAGTTTGCAGCATGTTGGTCTCCCCAAAATGCTGAGTATTCTATGTAGAGTGTGTCATTCTACAGCACTGAATACACAACTTAGAGCTCCTTTCAAAGCAGACACACAAACACATCTTTTTGTGAAAGTCTTACTTCAGGTCCCTTGGAAAATATATGGGTTTCCTTGAGAACATGAAGTCGATTACGCTTTTGCACTCTGCAAAGAATAGAAGTGATCTTTTGTACATGCCCGTCTGAATTTCACTGCAAAATGCCCTTCTTTTCTGCTTTCTTGAACATTCCCAAAGCATCAGGTGAAAGAGCGTGTTTGAGGAAGAGTGATGCAGTGTGCGTTTTCCTGGCTTTCAAGTGAACTGGGAAACATACTCCTTGTGTTTCCACATTGTCTAAGAAACAACATGAGTCTTGCAAGAGATTGAAACAATGCATCCTAAAACGTATTACCGCAGTGAAAACACACGTTTCTACCAAGACTTGGAAGGAGCAAGCGAAAGAATAGTCGCTGAGTGTTCTTTCGGAGAGAAACACAAGCATTTGTTCCTTCTGGAGTGAGTTTTCAGCCAGGAATTCATATGCATTTTGTACTGTGCAGAATGTAGCTACCTGCTCTTGAGTTGTGTCATGGAAGCACCTTTCCTGGAGGAGCTTATTGCAACATTCTTTGTTTGGCTAAGTTCTTTAGGGTTGGTTTTGGAAGGTCTTTCAACTTTGTCCAAATCCGCTTCGTATGAAATCTTTTCACAGCGCTCTTTCCAAGTGTCCACAAAGAGCTGCTCCTGGAAACTGTCCACATGCACATCTCCCATGCTGGTGTGCTCGTTTCACTACCTGGAATTTGGTTTTCTCTTCTTTCTTTGAAATGACAAGCCTTCTTTCTGCATGCTACACACACCTTGTAGCAGTTCCAGTTTGCAGCATGTTGGTGCTCCTAAAACGCTGTGTAACCTGTGTAGAGTGTGTCACTCTCCAGCACTGAATACACAACTTAGAGCTCCTTTCACCACAGACACGCAAACACATCTTTTTGTGAAAGTCCTACTTCTTTTCACTTGGAAATGTAAGGGTTTCAACGAGAACATGAAGTCAATGATGCTTTTGCACTCTACTACCAAACGAAATGACCTCTTCTACATGCCCGTCTGAGTTTCAGTGCAAAATGCCCTTGTTTTCTGGTTTCTTGAATGTTCTCAACACATTAGGAGAAAGAGCGTGTTTGAGCAAGAGTGATGCAGTGTGCGTTTCCCTAGATTTCAAGTGATTTGCGAAACATACTCCTTAGTTTTCCACATTGTGTAAGAAACATGAGGTTTGCAAGAGATTGAAACAATGCTTCCTAAAACGTATTCCAGCAGTGAAAACACACGTTTCGACAAAGACCTTGAAGGAGCAAGCAAAAGCCTAGTGGCTGAGTGTTCCTTTTGAGAGAAAGACATGCATTTCGTCCTTCTGGAATGAGTTTTCAGCCAGGAATTCGTATGCATTTTGTACTGTGCAGAAAGTAGCTACCTGCTCGGGAGTTGTGTCATAGAAGCACCTTTCTGGAGGAGCTTATTGCAACATTCATTGTTTGGCTCAGTTCTTTAGGGTTGGTTTTGGAAGGTCTTTCAACTTTGTCCAAATCCTGCTTCGTACGAAATTTTTTCACAGCGCTGTTTCCAAGTGTCCACAAAGAGCTGGTGCTTGAAACTGTCCACATGTACATCTCCCATACTGGTGTGCTCGTTCCCCTACCTGGATTTTGGTTTCCTCTTCTTTCTTTGAAACGACAAGCCTTCTTTCTGTATGCTACACACACCTTGTAGCAGTTTCAGTTTGCAGCATGTTGGTCTCCCCAAAATGCTGAGTATTCTATGTAGAGTGTGTCATTCTACAGCACTGAATACACAACTTAGAGCTCCTTTCAAAGCAGACACACAAACACATCTTTTTGTGAAAGTCTTACTTCAGGTCCCTTGGAAAATATATGGGTTTCCTTGAGAACATGAAGTCGATTACGCTTTTGCACTCTGCAAAGAATAGAAGTGATCTTTTGTACATGCCCGTCTGAATTTCACTGCAAAATGCCCTTCTTTTCTGCTTTCTTGAACATTCCCAAAGCATCAGGTGAAAGAGCGTGTTTGAGGAAGAGTGATGCAGTGTGCGTTTTCCTGGCTTTCAAGTGAACTGGGAAACATACTCCTTGTGTTTCCACATTGTCTAAGAAACAACATGAGTCTTGCAAGAGATTGAAACAATGCATCCTAAAACGTATTACCGCAGTGAAAACACACGTTTCTACCAAGACTTGGAAGGAGCAAGCGAAAGAATAGTCGCTGAGTGTTCTTTCGGAGAGAAACACAAGCATTTGTTCCTTCTGGAGTGAGTTTTCAGCCAGGAATTCATATGCATTTTGTACTGTGCAGAATGTAGCTACCTGCTCTTGAGTTGTGTCATGGAAGCACCTTTCCTGGAGGAGCTTATTGCAACATTCTTTGTTTGGCTAAGTTCTTTAGGGTTGGTTTTGGAAGGTCTTTCAACTTTGTCCAAATCCGCTTCGTATGAAATCTTTTCACAGCGCTCTTTCCAAGTGTCCACAAAGAGCTGCTCCTGGAAACTGTCCACATGCACATCTCCCATGCTGGTGTGCTCGTTTCACTACCTGGATTTTGGTTTTCTCTTCTTTCTTTGAAATGACAAGCCTTCTTTCTGCATGCTACACACACCTTGTAGCAGTTCCAGTTTGCAGCATGTTGGTGCTCCTAAAACGCTGTGTAACCTGTGTAGAGTGTGTCACTCTCCAGCACTGAATACACAACTTAGAGCTCCTTTCACCACAGACACGCAAACACATCTTTTTGTGAGAGTCCTACTTCTTTTCACTTGGAAATGTAAGGGTTTCAACGAGAACATGAAGTCAATGATGCTTTTGCACTCTACTACCAAAAGAATAGACCTCTTCTACATGCCCGTCTGAGTTTCAGTGCAAAATGCCCTTGTTTTCTGGTTTCTTGAATGTTCTCAACACATTAGGAGAAAGAGCGTGTTTGAGCAAGAGTGATGCAGTGTGCGTTTCCCTAGATTTCAAGTGATTTGCGAAACATACTCCTTAGTTTTCCACATTGTGTAAGAAACATGAGGTTTGCAAGAGATTGAAACAATGCTTCCTAAAACGTATTCCAGCAGTGAAAACACACGTTTCGACAAAGACTTTGAAGGAGCAAGCAAAAGTCTAGTGGCTGAGTGTTCCTTTTGAGAGAAAGACATGCATTTCGTCCTTCTGGAATGAGTTTTCAGCCAGGAATTCGTATGCATTTTGTACTGTGCAGAAAGTAGCTACCTGCTCGGGAGTTGTGTCATAGAAGCACCTTTCTGGAGGAGCTTATTGCAACATTCATTGTTTGGCTCAGTTCTTTAGGGTTGGTTTTGGAAGGTCTTTCAACTTTGTCCAAATCCTGCTTCGTACGAAATTTTTTCACAGCGCTGTTTCCAAGTGTCCACAAAGAGCTGGTGCTTGAAACTGTCCACATGTACATCTCCCATACTGGTGTGCTCGTTCCCCTACCTGGATTTTGGTTTCCTCTTCTTTCTTTGAAACGACAAGCCTTCTTTCTGTATGCTACACACACCTTGTAGCAGTTTCACTTTGCAGCATGTTGGTCTCCCCAAAATGCTGAGTATTCTATGTAGAGTGTGTCATTCTACAGCACTGAATACACAACTTAGAGCTCCTTTCAAAGCAGACACACAAACACATCTTTTTGTGAAAGTCTTACTTCAGGTCCCTTGGAAAATATATGGGTTTCTTTGAGAACATGAAGTCGATTACGCTTTTGCACTCTGCAAAGAATAGAAGTGATCTTTTGTACATGCCCGTCTGAATTTCACTGCAAAATGCCCTTCTTTTCTGCTTTCTTGAACATTCCCAAAGCATCAGGTGAAAGAGCGTGTTTGAGGAAGAGTGATGCAGTGTGCGTTTTCCTGGCTTTCAAGTGAACTGGGAAACATACTCCTTGTGTTTCCACATTGTCTAAGAAACAACATGAGTCTTGCAAGAGATTGAAACAATGCATCCTAAAACGTATTACCGCAGTGAAAACACACGTTTCTACCAAGACTTGGAAGGAGCAAGCGAAAGAATAGTCGCTGAGTGTTCTTTCGGAGAGAAACACAAGCATTTGTTCCTTCTGGAGTGAGTTTTCAGCCAGGAATTCATATGCATTTTGTACTGTGCAGAATGTAGCTACCTGCTCTTGAGTTGTGTCATGGAAGCACCTTTCCTGGAGGAGCTTATTGCAACATTCTTTGTTTGGCTAAGTTCTTTAGGGTTGGTTTTGGAAGGTCTTTCAACTTTGTCCAAATCCGCTTCGTATGAAATCTTTTCACAGCGCTCTTTCCAAGTGTCCACAAAGAGCTGCTCCTGGAAACTGTCCACATGCACATCTCCCATGCTGGTGTGCTCGTTTCACTACCTGGATTTTGGTTTTCTCTTCTTTCTTTGAAATGACAAGCCTTCTTTCTGCATGCTACACACACCTTGTAGCAGTTCCAGTTTGCAGCATGTTGGTGCTCCTAAAACGCTGTGTAACCTGTGTAGAGTGTGTCACTCTCCAGCACTGAATACACAACTTAGAGCTCCTTTCACCACAGACACGCAAACACATCTTTTTGTGAGAGTCCTACTTCTTTTCACTTGGAAATGTAAGGGTTTCAACGAGATCATGAAGTCAATGATGCTTTTGCACTCTACTACCAAAAGAATAGACCTCTTCTACATGCCCGTCTGAGTTTCAGTGCAAAATGCCCTTGTTTTCTGGTTTCTTGAATGTTCTCAACACATTAGGAGAAAGAGCGTGTTTGAGCAAGAGTGATGCAGTGTGCGTTTCCCTAGATTTCAAGTGATTTGCGAAACATACTCCTTAGTTTTCCACATTGTGTAAGAAACATGAGGTTTGCAAGAGATTGAAACAATGCTTCCTAAAACGTATTCCAGCAGTGAAAACACACGTTTCGACAAAGACTTTGAAGGAGCAAGCAAAAGCCTAGTGGCTGAGTGTTCCTTTTGAGAGAAAGACATGCATTTCGTCCTTCTGGAATGAGTTTTCAGCCAGGAATTCGTATGCATTTTGTACTGTGCAGAAAGTAGCTACCTGCTCGGGAGTTGTGTCATAGAAGCACCTTTCTGGAGGAGCTTATTGCAACATTCATTGTTTGGCTCAGTTCTTTAGGGTTGGTTTTGGAAGGTCTTTCAACTTTGTCCAAATCCTGCTTCGTACGAAATTTTTTCACAGCGCTGTTTCCAAGTGTCCACAAAGAGCTGGTGCTTGAAACTGTCCACATGTACATCTCCCATACTGGTGTGCTCGTTCCCCTACCTGGATTTTGGTTTCCTCTTCTTTCTTTGAAACGACAAGCCTTCTTTCTGTATGCTACACACACCTTGTAGCAGTTTCAGTTTGCAGCATGTTGGTCTCCCCAAAATGCTGAGTATTCTATGTAGAGTGTGTCATTCTACAGCACTGAATACACAACTTAGAGCTCCTTTCAAAGCAGACACACAAACACATCTTTTTGTGAAAGTCTTACTTCAGGTCCCTTGGAAAATATATGGGTTTCTTTGAGAACATGAATTCGATTACGCTTTTGCACTCTGCAAAGAATAGAAGTGATCTTTTGTACATGCCCGTCTAAATTTCACTGCAAAATGCCCTTCTTTTCTGCTTTCTTGAACATTCCCAAAGCATCAGGTGAAAGAGCGTGTTTGAGGAAGAGTGATGCAGTGTGCGTTTTCCTGGCTTTCAAGTGAACTGGGAAACATACTCCTTGTGTTTCCACATTGTCTAAGAAACAACATGAGTCTTGCAAGAGATTGAAACAATGCATCCTAAAACGTATTACCGCAGTGAAAACACACGTTTCTACCAAGACTTGGAAGGAGCAAGCGAAAGAATAGTCGCTGAGTGTTCTTTCGGAGAGAAACACAAGCATTTGTTCCTTCTGGAGTGAGTTTTCAGCCAGGAATTCATATGCATTTTGTACTGTGCAGAATGTAGCTACCTGCTCTTGAGTTGTGTCATGGAAGCACCTTTCCTGGAGGAGCTTATTGCAACATTCTTTGTTTGGCTAAGTTCTTTAGGGTTGGTTTTGGAAGGTCTTTCAACTTTGTCCAAATCCGCTTCGTATGAAATCTTTTCACAGCGCTCTTTCCAAGTGTCCACAAAGAGCTGCTCCTGGAAACTGTCCACATGCACATCTCCCATGCTGGTGTGCTCGTTTCACTACCTGGATTTTGGTTTTCTCTTCTTTCTTTGAAATGACAAGCCTTCTTTCTGCATGCTACACACACCTTGTAGCAGTTCCAGTTTGCAGCATGTTGGTGCTCCTAAAACGCTGTGTAACCTGTGTAGAGTGTGTCACTCTCCAGCACTGAATACACAACTTAGAGCTCCTTTCACCACAGACACGCAAACACATCTTTTTGTGAGAGTCCTACTTCTTTTCACTTGGAAATGTAAGGGTTTCAACGAGAACATGAAGTCAATGATGCTTTTGCACTCTACTACCAAAAGAATAGACCTCTTCTACATGCCCGTCTGAGTTTCAGTGCAAAATGCCCTTGTTTTCTGGTTTCTTGAATGTTCTCAACACATTAGGAGAAAGAGCGTGTTTGAGCAAGAGTGATGCAGTGTGCGTTTCCCTAGATTTCAAGTGATTTGCGAAACATACTCCTTAGTTTTCCACATTGTGTAAGAAACATGAGGTTTGCAAGAGATTGAAACAATGCTTCCTAAAACGTATTCCAGCAGTGAAAACACACGTTTCGACAAAGACTTTGAAGGAGCAAGCAAAAGTCTAGTGGCTGAGTGTTCCTTTTGAGAGAAAGACATGCATTTCGTCCTTCTGGAATGAGTTTTCAGCCAGGAATTCGTATGCATTTTGTACTGTGCAGAAAGTAGCTACCTGCTCGGGAGTTGTGTCATAGAAGCACCTTTCTGGAGGAGCTTATTGCAACATTCATTGTTTGGCTCAGTTCTTTAGGGTTGGTTTTGGAAGGTCTTTCAACTTTGTCCAAATCCTGCTTCGTACGAAATTTTTTCACAGCGCTGTCTCCAAGTGTCCACAAAGAGCTGGTGCTTGAAACTGTCCACATGTACATCTCCCATACTGGTGTGCTCGTTCCCCTACCTGGATTTTGGTTTCCTCTTCTTTCTTTGAAACGACAAGCCTTCTTTCTGTATGCTACACACACCTTGTAGCAGTTTCAGTTTGCAGCATGTTGGTCTCCCCAAAATGCTGAGTATTCTATGTAGAGTGTGTCATTCTACAGCACTGAATACACAACTTAGAGCTCCTTTCAAAGCAGACACACAAACACATCTTTTTGTGAAAGTCTTACTTCAGGTCCCTTGGAAAATATATGGGTTTCCTTGAGAACATGAAGTCGATTACGCTTTTGCACTCTGCAAAGAATAGAAGTGATCTTTTGTACATGCCCGTCTGAATTTCACTGCAAAATGCCCTTCTTTTCTGCTTTCTTGAACATTCCCAAAGCATCAGGTGAAAGAGCGTGTTTGAGGAAGAGTGATGCAGTGTGCGTTTTCCTGGCTTTCAAGTGAACTGGGAAACATACTCCTTGTGTTTCCACATTGTCTAAGAAACAACATGAGTCTTGCAAGAGATTGAAACAATGCATCCTAAAACGTATTACCGCAGTGAAAACACACGTTTCTACCAAGACTTGGAAGGAGCAAGCGAAAGAATAGTCGCTGAGTGTTCTTTCGGAGAGAAACACAAGCATTTGTTCCTTCTGGAGTGAGTTTTCAGCCAGGAATTCATATGCATTTTGTACTGTGCAGAATGTAGCTACCTGCTCTTGAGTTGTGTCATGGAAGCACCTTTCCTGGAGGAGCTTATTGCAACATTCTTTGTTTGGCTAAGTTCTTTAGGGTTGGTTTTGGAAGGTCTTTCAACTTTGTCCAAATCCGCTTCGTATGAAATCTTTTCACAGCGCTCTTTCCAAGTGTCCACAAAGAGCTGCTCCTGGAAACTGTCCACATGCACATCTCCCATGCTGGTGTGCTCGTTTCACTACCTGGAATTTGGTTTTCTCTTCTTTCTTTGAAATGACAAGCCTTCTTTCTGCATGCTACACACACCTTGTAGCAGTTCCAGTTTGCAGCATGTTGGTGCTCCTAAAACGCTGTGTAACCTGTGTAGAGTGTGTCACTCTCCAGCACTGAATACACAACTTAGAGCTCCTTTCACCACAGACACGCAAACACATCTTTTTGTGAAAGTCCTACTTCTTTTCACTTGGAAATGTAAGGGTTTCAACGAGAACATGAAGTCAATGATGCTTTTGCACTCTACTACCAAACGAAATGACCTCTTCTACATGCCCGTCTGAGTTTCAGTGCAAAATGCCCTTGTTTTCTGGTTTCTTGAATGTTCTCAACACATTAGGAGAAAGAGCGTGTTTGAGCAAGAGTGATGCAGTGTGCGTTTCCCTAGATTTCAAGTGATTTGCGAAACATACTCCTTAGTTTTCCACATTGTGTAAGAAACATGAGGTTTGCAAGAGATTGAAACAATGCTTCCTAAAACGTATTCCAGCAGTGAAAACACACGTTTCGACAAAGACCTTGAAGGAGCAAGCAAAAGCCTAGTGGCTGAGTGTTCCTTTTGAGAGAAAGACATGCATTTCGTCCTTCTGGAATGAGTTTTCAGCCAGGAATTCGTATGCATTTTGTACTGTGCAGAAAGTAGCTACCTGCTCGGGAGTTGTGTCATAGAAGCACCTTTCTGGAGGAGCTTATTGCAACATTCATTGTTTGGCTCAGTTCTTTAGGGTTGGTTTTGGAAGGTCTTTCAACTTTGTCCAAATCCTGCTTCGTACGAAATTTTTTCACAGCGCTGTTTCCAAGTGTCCACAAAGAGCTGGTGCTTGAAACTGTCCACATGTACATCTCCCATACTGGTGTGCTCGTTCCCCTACCTGGATTTTGGTTTCCTCTTCTTTCTTTGAAACGACAAGCCTTCTTTCTGTATGCTACACACACCTTGTAGCAGTTTCAGTTTGCAGCATGTTGGTCTCCCCAAAATGCTGAGTATTCTATGTAGAGTGTGTCATTCTACAGCACTGAATACACAACTTAGAGCTCCTTTCAAAGCAGACACACAAACACATCTTTTTGTGAAAGTCTTACTTCAGGTCCCTTGGAAAATATATGGGTTTCCTTGAGAACATGAAGTCGATTACGCTTTTGCACTCTGCAAAGAATAGAAGTGATCTTTTGTACATGCCCGTCTGAATTTCACTGCAAAATGCCCTTCTTTTCTGCTTTCTTGAACATTCCCAAAGCATCAGGTGAAAGAGCGTGTTTGAGGAAGAGTGATGCAGTGTGCGTTTTCCTGGCTTTCAAGTGAACTGGGAAACATACTCCTTGTGTTTCCACATTGTCTAAGAAACAACATGAGTCTTGCAAGAGATTGAAACAATGCATCCTAAAACGTATTACCGCAGTGAAAACACACGTTTCTACCAAGACTTGGAAGGAGCAAGCGAAAGAATAGTCGCTGAGTGTTCTTTCGGAGAGAAACACAAGCATTTGTTCCTTCTGGAGTGAGTTTTCAGCCAGGAATTCATATGCATTTTGTACTGTGCAGAATGTAGCTACCTGCTCTTGAGTTGTGTCATGGAAGCACCTTTCCTGGAGGAGCTTATTGCAACATTCTTTGTTTGGCTAAGTTCTTTAGGGTTGGTTTTGGAAGGTCTTTCAACTTTGTCCAAATCCGCTTCGTATGAAATCTTTTCACAGCGCTCTTTCCAAGTGTCCACAAAGAGCTGCTCCTGGAAACTGTCCACATGCACATCTCCCATGCTGGTGTGCTCGTTTCACTACCTGGATTTTGGTTTTCTCTTCTTTCTTTGAAATGACAAGCCTTCTTTCTGCATGCTACACACACCTTGTAGCAGTTCCAGTTTGCAGCATGTTGGTGCTCCTAAAACGCTGTGTAACCTGTGTAGAGTGTGTCACTCTCCAGCACTGAATACACAACTTAGAGCTCCTTTCACCACAGACACGCAAACACATCTTTTTGTGAAAGTCCTACTTCTTTTCACTTGGAAATGTAAGGGTTTCAACGAGAACATGAAGTCAATGATGCTTTTGCACTCTACTACCAAACGAAATGACCTCTTCTACATGCCCGTCTGAGTTTCACTGCAAAATGCCCTTGTTTTCTGGTTTCTTGAATGTTCTCAACACATTAGGAGAAAGAGCGTGTTTGAGCAAGAGTGATGCAGTGTGCGTTTCCCTAGATTTCAAGTGATTTGCGAAACATACTCCTTAGTTTTCCACATTGTGTAAGAAACATGAGGTTTGCAAGAGATTGAAACAATGCTTCCTAAAACGTATTCCAGCAGTGAAAACACACGTTTCGACAAAGACCTTGAAGGAGCAAGCAAAAGCCTAGTGGCTGAGTGTTCCTTTTGAGAGAAAGACATGCATTTCGTCCTTCTGGAATGAGTTTTCAGCCAGGAATTCGTATGCATTTTGTACTGTGCAGAAAGTAGCTACCTGCTCGGGAGTTGTGTCATAGAAGCACCTTTCTGGAGGAGCTTATTGCAACATTCATTGTTTGGCTCAGTTCTTTAGGGTTAGTTTTGGAAGGTCTTTCAACTTTGTCCAAATCCTGCTTCGTACGAAATTTTTTCACAGCGCTGTTTCCAAGTGTCCACAAAGAGCTGGTGCTTGAAACTGTCCACATGTACATCTCCCATACTGGTGTGCTCGTTCCCCTACCTGGATTTTGGTTTCCTCTTCTTTCTTTGAAACGACAAGCCTTCTTTCTGTATGCTACACACACCTTGTAGCAGTTTCACTTTGCAGCATGTTGGTCTCCCCAAAATGCTGAGTATTCTATGTAGAGTGTGTCATTCTACAGCACTGAATACACAACTTAGAGCTCCTTTCAAAGCAGACACACAAACACATCTTTTTGTGAAAGTCTTACTTCAGGTCCCTTGGAAAATATATGGGTTTCTTTGAGAACATGAATTCGATTACGCTTTTGCACTCTGCAAAGAATAGAAGTGATCTTTTGTACATGCCCGTCTGAATTTCACTGCAAAATGCCCTTCTTTTCTGCTTTCTTGAACATTCCCAAAGCATCAGGTGAAAGAGCGTGTTTGAGGAAGAGTGATGCAGTGTGCGTTTTCCTGGATTTCAAGTGAACTGGGAAACATACTCCTTGTGTTTCCACATTGTCTAAGAAACAACATGAGTCTTGCAAGAGATTGAAACAATGCATCCTAAAACGTATTACCGCAGTGAAAACACACGTTTCTACCAAGACTTGGAAGGAGCAAGCGAAAGAATAGTCGCTGAGTGTTCTTTCGGAGAGAAACACAAGCATTTGTTCCTTCTGGAGTGAGTTTTCAGCCAGGAATTCATATGCATTTTGTACTGTGCAGAATGTAGCTACCTGCTCTTGAGTTGTGTCATGGAAGCACCTTTCCTGGAGGAGCTTATTGCAACATTCTTTGTTTGGCTAAGTTCTTTAGGGTTGGTTTTGGAAGGTCTTTCAACTTTGTCCAAATCCGCTTCGTATGAAATCTTTTCACAGCGCTCTTTCCAAGTGTCCACAAAGAGCTGCTCCTGGAAACTGTCCACATGCACATCTCCCATGCTGGTGTGCTCGTTTCACTACCTGGATTTTGGTTTTCTCTTCTTTCTTTGAAATGACAAGCCTTCTTTCTGCATGCTACACACACCTTGTAGCAGTTCCAGTTTGCAGCATGTTGGTGCTCCTAAAACGCTGTGTAACCTGTGTAGAGTGTGTCACTCTCCAGCACTGAATACACAACTTAGAGCTCCTTTCACCACAGACACGCAAACACATCTTTTTGTGAGAGTCCTACTTCTTTTCACTTGGAAATGTAAGGGTTTCAACGAGAACATGAAGTCAATGATGCTTTTGCACTCTACTACCAAAAGAATAGACCTCTTCTACATGCCCGTCTGAGTTTCAGTGCAAAATGCCCTTGTTTTCTGGTTTCTTGAATGTTCTCAACACATTAGGAGAAAGAGCGTGTTTGAGCAAGAGTGATGCAGGGTGCGTTTCCCTAGATTTCAAGTGATTTGCGAAACATACTCCTTAGTTTTCCACATTGTGTAAGAAACATGAGGTTTGCAAGAGATTGAAACAATGCTTCCTAAAACGTATTCCAGCAGTGAAAACACACGTTTCGACAAAGACTTTGAAGGAGCAAGCAAAAGTCTAGTGGCTGTGTTCCTTTTGAGAGAAAGACATGCATTTCGTCCTTCTGGAATGAGTTTTCAGCCAGGAATTCGTATGCATTTTGTACTGTGCAGAAAGTAGCTACCTGCTCGGGAGTTGTGTCATAGAAGCACCTTTCTGGAGGAGCTTATTGCAACATTCATTGTTTGGCTCAGTTCTTTAGGGTTGGTTTTGGAAGGTCTTTCAACTTTGTCCAAATCCTGCTTCGTACGAAATTTTTTCACAGCGCTGTTTCCAAGTGTCCACAAAGAGCTGGTGCTTGAAACTGTCCACATGTACATCTCCCATACTGGTGTGCTCGTTCCCCTACCTGGATTTTGGTTTCCTCTTCTTTCTTTGAAACGACAAGCCTTCTTTCTGTATGCTACACACACCTTGTAGCAGTTTCAGTTTGCAGCATGTTGGTCTCCCCAAAATGCTGAGTATTCTATGTAGAGTGTGTCATTCTACAGCACTGAATACACAACTTAGAGCTCCTTTCAAAGCAGACACACAAACACATCTTTTTGTGAAAGTCTTACTTCAGGTCCCTTGGAAAATATATGGGTTTCTTTGAGAACATGAAGTCGATTACGCTTTTGCACTCTGCAAAGAATAGAAGTGATCTTTTGTACATGCCCGTCTGAATTTCACTGCAAAATGCCCTTCTTTTCTGCTTTCTTGAACATTCCCAAAGCATCAGGTGAAAGAGCGTGTTTGAGGAAGAGTGATGCAGTGTGCGTTTTCCTGGCTTTCAAGTGAACTGGGAAACATACTCCTTGTGTTTCCACATTGTCTAAGAAACAACATGAGTCTTGCAAGAGATTGAAACAATGCATCCTAAAACGTATTACCGCAGTGAAAACACACGTTTCTACCAAGACTTGGAAGGAGCAAGCGAAAGAATAGTCGCTGAGTGTTCTTTCGGAGAGAAACACAAGCATTTGTTCCTTCTGGAGTGAGTTTTCAGCCAGGAATTCATATGCATTTTGTACTGTGCAGAATGTAGCTACCTGCTCTTGAGTTGTGTCATGGAAGCACCTTTCCTGGAGGAGCTTATTGCAACATTCTTTGTTTGGCTAAGTTCTTTAGGGTTGGTTTTGGAAGGTCTTTCAACTTTGTCCAAATCCGCTTCGTATGAAATCTTTTCACAGCGCTCTTTCCAAGTGTCCACAAAGAGCTGCTCCTGGAAACTGTCCACATGCACATCTCCCATGCTGGTGTGCTCGTTTCACTACCTGGATTTTGGTTTTCTCTTCTTTCTTTGAAATGACAAGCCTTCTTTCTGCATGCTACACACACCTTGTAGCAGTTCCAGTTTGCAGCATGTTGGTGCTCCTAAAACGCTGTGTAACCTGTGTAGAGTGTGTCACTCTCCAGCACTGAATACACAACTTAGAGCTCCTTTCACCACAGACACGCAAACACATCTTTTTGTGAGAGTCCTACTTCTTTTCACTTGGAAATGTAAGGGTTTCAACGAGAACATGAAGTCAATGATGCTTTTGCACTCTACTACCAAAAGAATAGACCTCTTCTACATGCCCGTCTGAGTTTCAGTGCAAAATGCCCTTGTTTTCTGGTTTCTTGAATGTTCTCAACACATTAGGAGAAAGAGCGTGTTTGAGCAAGAGTGATGCAGTGTGCGTTTCCCTAGATTTCAAGTGATTTGCGAAACATACTCCTTAGTTTTCCACATTGTGTAAGAAACATGAGGTTTGCAAGAGATTGAAACAATGCTTCCTAAAACGTATTCCAGCAGTGAAAACACACGTTTCGACAAAGACTTTGAAGGAGCAAGCAAAAGTCTAGTGGCTGAGTGTTCCTTTTGAGAGAAAGACATGCATTTCGTCCTTCTGGAATGAGTTTTCAGCCAGGAATTCGTATGCATTTTGTACTGTGCAGAAAGTAGCTACCTGCTCGGGAGTTGTGTCATAGAAGCACCTTTCTGGAGGAGCTTATTGCAACATTCATTGTTTGGCTCAGTTCTTTAGGGTTGGTTTTGGAAGGTCTTTCAACTTTGTCCAAATCCTGCTTCGTACGAAATTTTTTCACAGCGCTGTTTCCAAGTGTCCACAAAGAGCTGGTGCTTGAAACTGTCCACATGTACATCTCCCATACTGGTGTGCTCGTTCCCCTACCTGGATTTTGGTTTCCTCTTCTTTCTTTGAAACGACAAGCCTTCTTTCTGTATGCTACACACACCTTGTAGCAGTTTCACTTTGCAGCATGTTGGTCTCCCCAAAATGCTGAGTATTCTATGTAGAGTGTGTCATTCTACAGCACTGAATACACAACTTAGAGCTCCTTTCAAAGCAGACACACAAACACATCTTTTTGTGAAAGTCTTACTTCAGGTCCCTTGGAAAATATATGGGTTTCTTTGAGAACATGAAGTCGATTACGCTTTTGCACTCTGCAAAGAATAGAAGTGATCTTTTGTACATGCCCGTCTGAATTTCACTGCAAAATGCCCTTCTTTTCTGCTTTCTTGAACATTCCCAAAGCATCAGGTGAAAGAGCGTGTTTGAGGAAGAGTGATGCAGTGTGCGTTTTCCTGGATTTCAAGTGAACTGGGAAACATACTCCTTGTGTTTCCACATTGTCTAAGAAACAACATGAGTCTTGCAAGAGATTGAAACAATGCATCCTAAAACGTATTACCGCAGTGAAAACACACGTTTCTACCAAGACTTGGAAGGAGCAAGCGAAAGAATAGTCGCTGAGTGTTCTTTCGGAGAGAAACACAAGCATTTGTTCCTTCTGGAGTGAGTTTTCAGCCAGGAATTCATATGCATTTTGTACTGTGCAGAATGTAGCTACCTGCTCTTGAGTTGTGTCATGGAAGCACCTTTCCTGGAGGAGCTTATTGCAACATTCTTTGTTTGGCTCAGTTCTTTAGGGTTGGTTTTGGAAGGTCTTTCAACTTTGTCCAAATCCGCTTCGTATGAAATCTTTTCACAGCGCTCTTTCCAAGTGTCCACAAAGAGCTGCTCCTGGAAACTGTCCACATGCACATCTCCCATGCTGGTGTGCTCGTTTCACTACCTGGATTTTGGTTTTCTCTTCTTTCTTTGAAATGACAAGCCTTCTTTCTGCATGCTACACACACCTTGTAGCAGTTCCAGTTTGCAGCATGCTGGTGCTCCTAAAACGCTGTGTAACCTGTGTAGACTGTGTCACTCTCCAGCACTGAATACACAACTTAGAGCTCCTTTCACCACAGACACGCAAACACATCTTTTTGTGAAAGTCCTACTTCTTTTCACTTGGAAATGTAAGGGTTTCAACGAGAACATGAAGTCAATGATGCTTTTGCACTCTACTACCAAACGAAATGACCTCCTCTACATGCCCGTCTGAGTTTCAGTGCAAAATGCCCTTGTTTTCTGGTTTCTTGAATGTTCTCAACACATTAGGAGAAAGAGCGTGTTTGAGCAAGAGTGATGCAGTGTGCGTTTCCCTAGATTTCAAGTGATTTGCGAAACATACTCCTTAGTTTTCCACATTGTGTAAGAAACATGAGGTTTGCAAGAGATTGAAACAATGCTTCCTAAAACGTATTCCAGCAGTGAAAACACACGTTTCGACAAAGACCTTGAAGGAGCAAGCAAAAGCCTAGTGGCTGAGTGTTCCTTTTGAGAGAAAGACATGCATTTCGTCCTTCTGGAATGAGTTTTCAGCCAGGAATTCGTATGCATTTTGTACTGTGCAGAAAGTAGCTACCTGCTCGGGAGTTGTGTCATAGAAGCACCTTTCTGGAGGAGCTTATTGCAACATTCATTGTTTGGCTCAGTTCTTTAGGGTTGGTTTTGGAAGGTCTTTCAACTTTGTCCAAATCCTGCTTCGTACGAAATTTTTTCACAGCGCTGTTTCCAAGTGTCCACAAAGAGCTGGTGCTTGAAACTGTCCACATGTACATCTCCCATACTGGTGTGCTCGTTCCCCTACCTGGATTTTGGTTTCCTCTTCTTTCTTTGAAACGACAAGCCTTCTTTCTGTATGCTACACACACCTTGTAGCAGTTTCAGTTTGCAGCATGTTGGTCTCCCCAAAATGCTGAGTATTCTATGTAGAGTGTGTCATTCTACAGCACTGAATACACAACTTAGAGCTCCTTTCAAAGCAGACACACAAACACATCTTTTTGTGAAAGTCTTACTTCAGGTCCCTTGGAAAATATATGGGTTTCCTTGAGAACATGAAGTCGATTACGCTTTTGCACTCTGCAAAGAATAGAAGTGATCTTTTGTACATGCCCGTCTGAATTTCACTGCAAAATGCCCTTCTTTTCTGCTTTCTTGAACATTCCCAAAGCATCAGGTGAAAGAGCGTGTTTGAGGAAGAGTGATGCAGTGTGCGTTTTCCTGGCTTTCAAGTGAACTGGGAAACATACTCCTTGTGTTTCCACATTGTCTAAGAAACAACATGAGTCTTGCAAGAGATTGAAACAATGCATCCTAAAACGTATTACCGCAGTGAAAACACACGTTTCTACCAAGACTTGGAAGGAGCAAGCGAAAGAATAGTCGCTGAGTGTTCTTTCGGAGAGAAACACAAGCATTTGTTCCTTCTGGAGTGAGTTTTCAGCCAGGAATTCATATGCATTTTGTACTGTGCAGAATGTAGCTACCTGCTCTTGAGTTGTGTCATGGAAGCACCTTTCCTGGAGGAGCTTATTGCAACATTCTTTGTTTGGCTAAGTTCTTTAGGGTTGGTTTTGGAAGGTCTTTCAACTTTGTCCAAATCCGCTTCGTATGAAATCTTTTCACAGCGCTCTTTCCAAGTGTCCACAAAGAGCTGCTCCTGGAAACTGTCCACATGCACATCTCCCATGCTGGTGTGCTCGTTTCACTACCTGGATTTTGGTTTTCTCTTCTTTCTTTGAAATGACAAGCCTTCTTTCTGCATGCTACACACACCTTGTAGCAGTTCCAGTTTGCAGCATGTTGGTGCTCCTAAAACGCTGTGTAACCTGTGTAGAGTGTGTCACTCTCCAGCACTGAATACACAACTTAGAGCTCCTTTCACCACAGACACGCAAACACATCTTTTTGTGAAAGTCCTACTTCTTTTCACTTGGAAATGTAAGGGTTTCAACGAGAACATGAAGTCAATGATGCTTTTGCACTCTACTACCAAACGAAATGACCTCTTCTACATGCCCGTCTGAGTTTCAGTGCAAAATGCCCTTGTTTTCTGGTTTCTTGAATGTTCTCAACACATTAGGAGAAAGAGCGTGTTTGAGCAAGAGTGATGCAGTGTGCGTTTCCCTAGATTTCAAGTGATTTGCGAAACATACTCCTTAGTTTTCCACATTGTGTAAGAAACATGAGGTTTGCAAGAGATTGAAACAATGCTTCCTAAAACGTATTCCAGCAGTGAAAACACACGTTTCGACAAAGACCTTGAAGGAGCAAGCAAAAGCCTAGTGGCTGAGTGTTCCTTTTGAGAGAAAGACATGCATTTCGTCCTTCTGGAATGAGTTTTCAGCCAGGAATTCGTATGCATTTTGTACTGTGCAGAAAGTAGCTACCTGCTCGGGAGTTGTGTCATAGAAGCACCTTTCTGGAGGAGCTTATTGCAACATTCATTGTTTGGCTCAGTTCTTTAGGGTTGGTTTTGGAAGGTCTTTCAACTTTGTCCAAATCCTGCTTCGTACGAAATTTTTTCACAGCGCTGTTTCCAAGTGTCCACAAAGAGCTGGTGCTTGAAACTGTCCACATGTACATCTCCCATACTGGTGTGCTCGTTCCCCTACCTGGATTTTGGTTTCCTCTTCTTTCTTTGAAACGACAAGCCTTCTTTCTGTATGCTACACACACCTTGTAGCAGTTTCAGTTTGCAGCATGTTGGTCTCCCCAAAATGCTGAGTATTCTATGTAGAGTGTGTCATTCTACAGCACTGAATACACAACTTAGAGCTCCTTTCAAAGCAGACACACAAACACATCTTTTTGTGAAAGTCTTACTTCAGGTCCCTTGGAAAATATATGGGTTTCCTTGAGAACATGAAGTCGATTACGCTTTTGCACTCTGCAAAGAATAGAAGTGATCTTTTGTACATGCCCGTCTGAATTTCACTGCAAAATGCCCTTCTTTTCTGCTTTCTTGAACATTCCCAAAGCATCAGGTGAAAGAGCGTGTTTGAGGAAGAGTGATGCAGTGTGCGTTTTCCTGGCTTTCAAGTGAACTGGGAAACATACTCCTTGTGTTTCCACATTGTCTAAGAAACAACATGAGTCTTGCAAGAGATTGAAACAATGCATCCTAAAACGTATTACCGCAGTGAAAACACACGTTTCTACCAAGACTTGGAAGGAGCAAGCGAAAGAATAGTCGCTGAGTGTTCTTTCGGAGAGAAACACAAGCATTTGTTCCTTCTGGAGTGAGTTTTCAGCCAGGAATTCATATGCATTTTGTACTGTGCAGAATGTAGCTACCTGCTCTTGAGTTGTGTCATAGAAGCACCTTTCCTGGAGGAGCTTATTGCAACATTCTTTGTTTGGCTAAGTTCTTTAGGGTTGGTTTTGGAAGGTCTTTCAACTTTGTCCAAATCCGCTTCGTATGAAATCTTTTCACAGCGCTCTTTCCAAGTGTCCACAAAGAGCTGCTCCTGGAAACTGTCCACATGCACATCTCCCATGCTGGTGTGCTCGTTTCACTACCTGGATTTTGGTTTTCTCTTCTTTCTTTGAAATGACAAGCCTTCTTTCTGCATGCTACACACACCTTGTAGCAGTTCCAGTTTGCAGCATGCTGGTGCTCCTAAAACGCTGTGTAACCTGTGTAGACTGTGTCACTCTCCAGCACTGAATACACAACTTAGAGCTCCTTTCACCACAGACACGCAAACACATCTTTTTGTGAAAGTCCTACTTCTTTTCACTTGGAAATGTAAGGGTTTCAACGAGAACATGAAGTCAATGATGCTTTTGCACTCTACTACCAAACGAAATGACCTCCTCTACATGCCCGTCTGAGTTTCAGTGCAAAATGCCCTTGTTTTCTGGTTTCTTGAATGTTCTCAACACATTAGGAGAAAGAGCGTGTTTGAGCAAGAGTGATGCAGTGTGCGTTTCCCTAGATTTCATGTGATTTGCGAAACATACTCCTTAGTTTTCCACATTGTGTAAGAAACATGAGGTTTGCAAGAGATTGAAACAATGCTTCCTAAAACGTATTCCAGCAGTGAAAACACACGTTTCGACAAAGACCTTGAAGGAGCAAGCAAAAGCCTAGTGGCTGAGTGTTCCTTTTGAGAGAAAGACATGCATTTCGTCCTTCTGGAATGAGTTTTCAGCCAGGAATTCGTATGCATTTTGTACTGTGCAGAAAGTAGCTACCTGCTCGGGAGTTGTGTCATAGAAGCACCTTTCTGGAGGAGCTTATTGCAACATTCATTGTTTGGCTCAGTTCTTTAGGGTTGGTTTTGGAAGGTCTTTCAACTTTGTCCAAATCCTGCTTCGTACGAAATTTTTTCACAGCGCTGTTTCCAAGTGTCCACAAAGAGCTGGTGCTTGAAACTGTCCACATGTACATCTCCCATACTGGTGTGCTCGTTCCCCTACCTGGATTTTGGTTTCCTCTTCTTTCTTTGAAACGACAAGCCTTCTTTCTGTATGCTACACACACCTTGTAGCAGTTTCAGTTTGCAGCATGTTGGTCTCCCCAAAATGCTGAGTATTCTATGTAGAGTGTGTCATTCTACAGCACTGAATACACAACTTAGAGCTCCTTTCAAAGCAGACACACAAACACATCTTTTTGTGAAAGTCTTACTTCAGGTCCCTTGGAAAATATATGGGTTTCTTTGAGAACATGAAGTCGATTACGCTTTTGCACTCTGCAAAGAATAGAAGTGATCTTTTGTACATGCCCGTCTGAATTTCACTGCAAAATGCCCTTCTTTTCTGCTTTCTTGAACATTCCCAAAGCATCAGGTGAAAGAGCGTGTTTGAGGAAGAGTGATGCAGTGTGCGTTTTCCTGGCTTTCAAGTGAACTGGGAAACATACTCCTTGTGTTTCCACATTGTCTAAGAAACAACATGAGTCTTGCAAGAGATTGAAACAATGCATCCTAAAACGTATTACCGCAGTGAAAACACACGTTTCTACCAAGACTTGGAAGGAGCAAGCGAAAGAATAGTCGCTGAGTGTTCTTTCGGAGAGAAACACAAGCATTTGTTCCTTCTGGAGTGAGTTTTCAGCCAGGAATTCATATGCGTTTTGTACTGTGCAGAATGTAGCTACCTGCTCTTGAGTTGTGTCATGGAAGCACCTTTCCTGGAGGAGCTTATTGCAACATTCTTTGTTTGGCTAAGTTCTTTAGGGTTGGTTTTGGAAGGTCTTTCAACTTTGTCCAAATCCGCTTCGTATGAAATCTTTTCACAGCCCTCTTTCCAAGTGTCCACAAAGAGCTGCTCCTGGAAACTGTCCACATGCACATCTCCCATGCTGGTGTGCTCGTTTCACTACCTGGATTTTGGTTTTCTCTTCTTTCTTTGAAATGACAAGCCTTCTTTCTGCATGCTACACACACCTTGTAGCAGTTCCAGTTTGCAGCATGTTGGTGCTCCTAAAACGCTGTGTAACCTGTGTAGAGTGTGTCACTCTCCAGCACTGAATACACAACTTAGAGCTCCTTTCACCACAGACACGCAAACACATCTTTTTGTGAAAGTCCTACTTCTTTTCACTTGGAAATGTAAGGGTTTGAACGAGAACATGAAGTCAATGATGCTTTTGCACTCTACTACCAAACGAAATGACCTCTTCTACATGCCCGTCTGAGTTTCAGTGCAAAATGCCCTTGTTTTCTGGTTTCTTGAATGTTCTCAACACATTAGGAGAAAGAGCGTGTTTGAGCAAGAGTGATGCAGTGTGCGTTTCCCTAGATTTCAAGTGATTTGCGAAACATACTCCTTAGTTTTCCACATTGTGTAAGAAACATGAGGTTTGCAAGAGATTGAAACAATGCTTCCTAAAACGTATTCCAGCAGTGAAAACACACGTTTCGACAAAGACCTTGAAGGAGCAAGCAAAAGCCTAGTGGCTGAGTGTTCCTTTTGAGAGAAAGACATGCATTTCGTCCTTCTGGAATGAGTTTTCAGCCAGGAATTCGTATGCATTTTGTACTGTGCAGAAAGTAGCTACCTGCTCGGGAGTTGTGTCATAGAAGCACCTTTCTGGAGGAGCTTATTGCAACATTCATTGTTTGGCTCAGTTCTTTAGGGTTGGTTTTGGAAGGTCTTTCAACTTTGTCCAAATCCTGCTTCGTACGAAATTTTTTCACAGCGCTGTTTCCAAGTGTCCACAAAGAGCTGGTGCTTGAAACTGTCCACATGTACATCTCCCATACTGGTGTGCTCGTTCCCCTACCTGGATTTTGGTTTCCTCTTCTTTCTTTGAAACGACAAGCCTTCTTTCTGTATGCTACACACACCTTGTAGCAGTTTCAGTTTGCAGCATGTTGGTCTCCCCAAAATGCTGAGTATTCTATGTAGAGTGTGTCATTCTACAGCACTGAATACACAACTTAGAGCTCCTTTCAAAGCAGACACACAAACACATCTTTTTGTGAAAGTCTTACTTCAGGTCCCTTGGAAAATATATGGGTTTCTTTGAGAACATGAAGTCGATTACGCTTTTGCACTCTGCAAAGAATAGAAGTGATCTTTTGTACATGCCCGTCTGAATTTCACTGCAAAATGCCCTTCTTTTCTGCTTTCTTGAACATTCCCAAAGCATCAGGTGAAAGAGCGTGTTTGAGGAAGAGTGATGCAGTGTGCGTTTTCCTGGCTTTCAAGTGAACTGGGAAACATACTCCTTGTGTTTCCACATTGTCTAAGAAACAACATGAGTCTTGCAAGAGATTGAAACAATGCATCCTAAAACGTATTACCGCAGTGAAAACACACGTTTCTACCAAGACTTGGAAGGAGCAAGCGAAAGAATAGTCGCTGAGTGTTCTTTCGGAGAGAAACACAAGCATTTGTTCCTTCTGGAGTGAGTTTTCAGCCAGGAATTCATATGCGTTTTGTACTGTGCAGAATGGAGCTACCTGCTCTTGAGTTGTGTCATAGAAGCACCTTTCCTGGAGGAGCTTATTGCAACATTCTTTGTTTGGCTAAGTTCTTTAGGGTTGGTTTTGGAAGGTCTTTCAACTTTGTCCAAATCCGCTTCGTATGAAATCTTTTCACAGCCCTCTTTCCAAGTGTCCACAAAGAGCTGCTCCTGGAAACTGTCCACATGCACATCTCCCATGCTGGTGTGCTCGTTTCACTACCTGGATTTTGGTTTTCTCTTCTTTCTTTGAAATGACAAGCCTTCTTTCTGCATGCTACACACACCTTGTAGCAGTTCCAGTTTGCAGCATGTTGGTGCTCCTAAAACGCTGTGTAACCTGTGTAGAGTGTGTCACTCTCCAGCACTGAATACACAACTTAGAGCTCCTTTCACCACAGACACGCAAACACATCTTTTTGTGAAAGTCCTACTTCTTTTCACTTGGAAATGTAAGGGTTTCAACGAGAACATGAAGTCAATGATGCTTTTGCACTCTACTACCAAACGAAATGACCTCCTCTACATGCCCGTCTGAGTTTCAGTGCAAAATGCCCTTGTTTTCTGGTTTCTTGAATGTTCTCAACACATTAGGAGAAAGAGCGTGTTTGAGCAAGAGTGATGCAGTGTGCGTTTCCCTAGATTTCAAGTGATTTGCGAAACATGCTCCTTAGTTTTCCACATTGTGTAAGAAACATGAGGTTTGCAAGAGATTGAAACAATGCTTCCTAAAACGTATTCCAGCAGTGAAAACACACGTTTCGACAAAGACTTTGAAGGAGCAAGCAAAAGCCTAGTGGCTGAGTGTTCCTTTTGAGAGAAAGACATGCATTTCGTCCTTCTGGAATGAGTTTTCAGCCAGGAATTCGTATGCATTTTGTACTGTGCAGAAAGTAGCTACCTGCTCGGGAGTTGTGTCATAGAAGCACCTTTCTGGAGGAGCTTATTGCAACATTCATTGTTTGGCTCAGTTCTTTAGGGTTGGTTTTGGAAGGTCTTTCAACTTTGTCCAAATCCTGCTTCGTACGAAATTTTTTCACAGCGCTGTTTCCAAGTGTCCACAAAGAGCTGGTGCTTGAAACTGTCCACATGTACATCTCCCATACTGGTGTGCTCGTTCCCCTACCTGGATTTTGGTTTCCTCTTCTTTCTTTGAAACGACAAGCCTTCTTTCTGTATGCTACACACACCTTGTAGCAGTTTCAGTTTGCAGCATGTTGGTCTCCCCAAAATGCTGAGTATTCTATGTAGAGTGTGTCATTCTACAGCACTGAATACACAACTTAGAGCTCCTTTCAAAGCAGACACACAAACACATCTTTTTGTGAAAGTCTTACTTCAGGTCCCTTGGAAAATATATGGGTTTCTTTGAGAACATGAAGTCGATTACGCTTTTGCACTCTGCAAAGAATAGAAGTGATCTTTTGTACATGCCCGTCTGAATTTCACTGCAAAATGCCCTTCTTTTCTGCTTTCTTGAACATTCCCAAAGCATCAGGTGAAAGAGCGTGTTTGAGGAAGAGTGATGCAGTGTGCGTTTTCCTGGCTTTCAAGTGAACTGGGAAACATACTCCTTGTGTTTCCACATTGTCTAAGAAACAACATGAGTCTTGCAAGAGATTGAAACAATGCATCCTAAAACGTATTACCGCAGTGAAAACACACGTTTCTACCAAGACTTGGAAGGAGCAAGCGAAAGAATAGTCGCTGAGTGTTCTTTCGGAGAGAAACACAAGCATTTGTTCCTTCTGGAGTGAGTTTTCAGCCAGGAATTCATATGCGTTTTGTACTGTGCAGAATGTAGCTACCTGCTCTTGAGTTGTGTCATAGAAGCACCTTTCCTGCAGGAGCTTATTGCAACATTCTTTGTTTGGCTAAGTTCTTTAGGGTTGGTTTTGGAAGGTCTTTCAACTTTGTCCAAATCCGCTTCGTATGAAATCTTTTCACAGCCCTCTTTCCAAGTGTCCACAAAGAGCTGCTCCTGGAAACTGTCCACATGCACATCTCCCATGCTGGTGTGCTCGTTTCACTACCTGGATTTTGGTTTTCTCTTCTTTCTTTGAAATGACAAGCCTTCTTTCTGCATGCTACACACACCTTGTAGCAGTTCCAGTTTGCAGCATGTTGGTGCTCCTAAAACGCTGTGTAACCTGTGTAGAGTGTGTCACTCTCCAGCACTGAATACACAACTTAGAGCTCCTTTCACCACAGACACGCAAACACATCTTTTTGTGAAAGTCCTACTTCTTTTCACTTGGAAATGTAAGGGTTTGAACGAGAACATGAAGTCAATGATGCTTTTGCACTCTACTACCAAACGAAATGAGCTCCTCTACATGCCCGTCTGAGTTTCAGTGCAAAATGCCCTTGTTTTCTGGTTTCTTGAATGTTCTCAACACATTAGGAGAAAGAGCGTGTTTGAGCAAGAGTGATGCAGTGTGCGTTTCCCTAGATTTCAAGTGATTTGCGAAACATACTCCTTAGTTTTCCACATTGTGTAAGAAACATGAGGTTTGCAAGAGATTGAAACAATGCTTCCTAAAACGTATTCCAGCAGTGAAAACACACGTTTCGACAAAGACTTTGAAGGAGCAAGCAAAAGCCTAGTGGCTGAGTGTTCCTTTTGAGAGAAAGACATGCATTTCGTCCTTCTGGAATGAGTTTTCAGCCAGGAATTCGTATGCATTTTGTACTGTGCAGAAAGTAGCTACCTGCTCGGGAGTTGTGTCATAGAAGCACCTTTCTGGAGGAGCTTATTGCAACATTCATTGTTTGGCTCAGTTCTTTAGGGTTGGTTTTGGAAGGTCTTTCAACTTTGTCCAAATCCTGCTTCGTACGAAATTTTTTCACAGCGCTGTTTCCAAGTGTCCACAAAGAGCTGGTGCTTGAAACTGTCCACATGTACATCTCCCATACTGGTGTGCTCGTTCCCCTACCTGGATTTTGGTTTCCTCTTCTTTCTTTGAAACGACAAGCCTTCTTTCTGTATGCTACACACACCTTGTAGCAGTTTCAGTTTGCAGCATGTTGGTCTCCCCAAAATGCTGAGTATTCTATGTAGAGTGTGTCATTCTACAGCACTGAATACACAACTTAGAGCTCCTTTCAAAGCAGACACACAAACACATCTTTTTGTGAAAGTCTTACTTCAGGTCCCTTGGAAAATATATGGGTTTCTTTGAGAACATGAAGTCGATTACGCTTTTGCACTCTGCAAAGAATAGAAGTGATCTTTTGTACATGCCCGTCTGAATTTCACTGCAAAATGCCCTTCTTTTCTGCTTTCTTGAACATTCCCAAAGCATCAGGTGAAAGAGCGTGTTTGAGGAAGAGTGATGCAGTGTGCGTTTTCCTGGCTTTCAAGTGAACTGGGAAACATACTCCTTGTGTTTCCACATTGTCTAAGAAACAACATGAGTCTTGCAAGAGATTGAAACAATGCATCCTAAAACGTATTACCGCAGTGAAAACACACGTTTCTACCAAGACTTGGAAGGAGCAAGCGAAAGAATAGTCGCTGAGTGTTCTTTCGGAGAGAAACACAAGCATTTGTTCCTTCTGGAGTGAGTTTTCAGCCAGGAATTCATATGCGTTTTGTACTGTGCAGAATGGAGCTACCTGCTCTTGAGTTGTGTCATAGAAGCACCTTTCCTGGAGGAGCTTATTGCAACATTCTTTGTTTGGCTAAGTTCTTTAGGGTTGGTTTTGGAAGGTCTTTCAACTTTGTCCAAATCCGCTTCGTATGAAATCTTTTCACAGCCCTCTTTCCAAGTGTCCACAAAGAGCTGCTCCTGGAAACTGTCCACATGCACATCTCCCATGCTGGTGTGCTCGTTTCACTACCTGGATTTTGGTTTTCTCTTCTTTCTTTGAAATGACAAGCCTTCTTTCTGCATGCTACACACACCTTGTAGCAGTTCCAGTTTGCAGCATGTTGGTGCTCCTAAAACGCTGTGTAACCTGTGTAGAGTGTGTCACTCTCCAGCACTGAATACACAACTTAGAGCTCCTTTCACCACAGACACGCAAACACATCTTTTTGTGAAAGTCCTACTTCTTTTCACTTGGAAATGTAAGGGTTTGAACGAGAACATGAAGTCAATGATGCTTTTGCACTCTACTACCAAACGAAATGAGCTCCTCTACATGCCCGTCTGAGTTTCAGTGCAAAATGCCCTTGTTTTCTGGTTTCTTGAATGTTCTCAACACATTAGGAGAAAGAGCGTGTTTGAGCAAGAGTGATGCAGTGTGCGTTTCCCTAGATTTCAAGTGATTTGCGAAACATACTCCTTAGTTTTCCACATTGTGTAAGAAACATGAGGTTTGCAAGAGATTGAAACAATGCTTCCTAAAACGTATTCCAGCAGTGAAAACACACGTTTCGACAAAGACTTTGAAGGAGCAAGCAAAAGCCTAGTGGCTGAGTGTTCCTTTTGAGAGAAAGACATGCATTTCGTCCTTCTGGAATGAGTTTTCAGCCAGGAATTCGTATGCATTTTGTACTGTGCAGAAAGTAGCTACCTGCTCGGGAGTTGTGTCATAGAAGCACCTTTCTGGAGGAGCTTATTGCAACATTCATTGTTTGGCTCAGTTCTTTAGGGTTGGTTTTGGAAGGTCTTTCAACTTTGTCCAAATCCTGCTTCGTACGAAATTTTTTCACAGCGCTGTTTCCAAGTGTCCACAAAGAGCTGGTGCTTGAAACTGTCCACATGTACATCTCCCATACTGGTGTGCTCGTTCCCCTACCTGGATTTTGGTTTCCTCTTCTTTCTTTGAAACGACAAGCCTTCTTTCTGTATGCTACACACACCTTGTAGCAGTTTCAGTTTGCAGCATGTTGGTCTCCCCAAAATGCTGAGTATTCTATGTAGAGTGTGTCATTCTACAGCACTGAATACACAACTTAGAGCTCCTTTCAAAGCAGACACACAAACACATCTTTTTGTGAAAGTCTTACTTCAGGTCCCTTGGAAAATATATGGGTTTCTTTGAGAACATGAAGTCGATTACGCTTTTGCACTCTGCAAAGAATAGAAGTGATCTTTTGTACATGCCCGTCTGAATTTCACTGCAAAATGCCCTTCTTTTCTGCTTTCTTGAACATTCCCAAAGCATCAGGTGAAAGAGCGTGTTTGAGGAAGAGTGATGCAGTGTGCGTTTTCCTAGATTTCAAGTGAACTGGGAAACATACTCCTTGTGTTTCCACATTGTCTAAGAAACAACATGAGTCTTGCAAGAGATTGAAACAATGCATCCTAAAACGTATTACTGCAGTGAAAACACACGTTTCTACCAAGACTTGGAAGGAGCAAGCGAAAGAATAGTCGCTGAGTGTTCTTTCGGAGAGAAACACAAGCATTTGTTCCTTCTGGAGTGAGTTTTCAGCCAGGAATTCATATGCGTTTTGTACTGTGCAGAATGTAGCTACCTGCTCTTGAGTTGTGTCATAGAAGCACCTTTCCTGGAGGAGCTTATTGCAACATTCTTTGTTTGGCTAAGTTCTTTAGGGTTGGTTTTGGAAGGTCTTTCAACTTTGTCCAAATCCGCTTCGTATGAAATCTTTTCACAGCGCTCTTTCCAAGTGTCCACAAAGAGCTGCTCCTGGAAACTGTCCACATGCACATCTCCCATGCTGGTGTGCTCGTTTCACTACCTGGATTTTGGTTTTCTCTTCTTTCTTTGAAATGACAAGCCTTCTTTCTGCATGCTACACACACCTTGTAGCAGTTCCAGTTTGCAGCATGTTGGTGCTCCTAAAACGCTGTGTAACCTGTGTAGAGTGTGTCACTCTCCAGCACTGAATACACAACTTAGAGCTCCTTTCACCACAGACACGCAAACACATCTTTTTGTGAAAGTCCTACTTCTTTTCACTTGGAAATGTAAGGGTTTCAACGAGAACATGAAGTCAATGATGCTTTTGCACTCTACTACCAAATGAAATGACCTCCTCTACATGCCCGTCTGAGTTTCAGTGCAAAATGCCCTTGTTTTCTGGTTTCTTGAATGTTCTCAACACATTAGGAGAAAGAGCGTGTTTGAGCAAGAGTGATGCAGTGTGCGTTTCCCTAGATTTCAAGTGATTTGCGAAACATACTCCTTAGTTTTCCACATTGTGTAAGAAACATGAGGTTTGCAAGAGATTGAAACAATGCTTCCTAAAACGTATTCCAGCAGTGAAAACACACGTTTCGACAAAGACTTTGAAGGAGCAAGCAAAAGCCTAGTGGCTGAGTGTTCCTTTTGAGAGAAAGACATGCATTTCGTCCTTCTGGAATGAGTTTTCAGCCAGGAATTCGTATGCATTTTGTACTGTGCAGAAAGTAGCTACCTGCTCGGGAGTTGTGTCATAGAAGCACCTTTCTGGAGGAGCTTATTGCAACATTCATTGTTTGGCTCAGTTCTTTAGGGTTGGTTTTGGAAGGTCTTTCAACTTTGTCCAAATCCTGCTTCGTACGAAATTTTTTCACAGCGCTGTTTCTAAGTGTCCACAAAGAGCTGGTGCTTGAAACTGTCCACATGTACATCTCCCATACTGGTGTGCTCGTTCCCCTACCTGGATTTTGGTTTCCTCTTCTTTCTTTGAAACGACAAGCCTTCTTTCTGTATGCTACACACACCTTGTAGCAGTTTCAGTTTGCAGCATGTTGGTCTCCCCAAAATGCTGAGTATTCTATGTAGAGTGTGTCATTCTACAGCACTGAATACACAACTTAGAGCTCCTTTCAAAGCAGACACACAAACACATCTTTTTGTGAAAGCCTTACTTCAGGTCCCTTGGAAAATATATGGGTTTCTTTGAGAACATGAAGTCGATTACGCTTTTGCACTCTGCAAAGAATAGAAGTGATCTTTTGTACATGCCCGTCTGAATTTCACTGCAAAATGCCCTTCTTTTCTGCTTTCTTGAACATTCCCAAAGCATCAGGTGAAAGAGCGTGTTTGAGGAAGAGTGATGCAGTGTGCGTTTTCCTGGCTTTCAAGTGAATTGGGAAACATACTCCTTGTGTTTCCACATTGTCTAAGAAACAACATGAGTCTTGCAAGAGATTGAAACAATGCATCCTAAAACGTATTACCGCAGTGAAAACACACGTTTCTACCAAGACTTGGAAGGAGCAAGCGAAAGAATAGTCGCTGAGTGTTCTTTCGGAGAGAAACACAAGCATTTGTTCCTTCTGGAGTGAGTTTTCAGCCAGGAATTCATATGCATTTTGTACTGTGCAGAATGTAGCTACCTGCTCTTGAGTTGTGTCATAGAAGCACCTTTCCTGGAGGAGCTTATTGCAACATTCTTTGTTTGGCTAAGTTCTTTAGGGTTGGTTTTGGAAGGTCTTTCAACTTTGTCCAAATCCGCTTCGTATGAAATCTTTTCACAGCTCTCTTTCCAAGTGTCCACAAAGAGCTGCTCCTGGAAACTGTCCACATGCACATCTCCCATGCTGGTGTGCTCGTTTCACTACCTGGATTTTGGTTTTCTCTTCTTTCTTTGAAATGACAAGCCTTCTTTCTGCATGCTACACACACCTTGTAGCAGTTCCAGTTTGCAGCATGTTGGTGCTCCTAAAACGCTGTGTAACCTGTGTAGAGTGTGTCACTCTCCAGCACTGAATACACAACTTAGAGCTCCTTTCACCACAGACACAAAAACACATCTTTTTGTGAAAGTCCTACTTCTTTTCACTTGGAAATGTAAGGGTTTCAACGAGAACATGAAGTCAATGATGCTTTTGCACTCTACTACCAAACGAAATGACCTCTTCTACATGCCCGTCTGAGTTTCAGTGCAAAATGCCCTTGTTTTCTGGTTTCTTGAATGTTCTCAACACATTAGGAGAAAGAGCGTGTTTGAGCAAGAGTGATGCAGTGTGCGTTTCCCTAGATTTCAAGTGATTTGCGAAACATACTCCTTAGTTTTCCACATTGTGTAAGAAACATGAGGTTTGCAAGAGATTGAAACAATGCTTCCTAAAACGTATTCCAGCAGTGAAAACACACGTTTCGACAAAGACTTTGAAGGAGCAAGCAAAAGCCTAGTGGCTGAGTGTTCCTTTTGAGAGAAAGACATGCATTTCGTCCTTCTGGAATGAGTTTTCAGCCAGGAATTCGTATGCATTTTGTACTGTGCAGAAAGTAGCTACCTGCTCGGGAGTTGTGTCATAGAAGCACCTTTCTGGAGGAGCTTATTGCAACATTCATTGTTTGGCTCAGTTCTTTAGGGTTGGTTTTGGAAGGTCTTTCAACTTTGTCCAAATCCTGCTTCGTACGAAATTTTTTCACAGCGCTGTTTCCAAGTGTCCACAAAGAGATGGTGCTTGAAACTGTCCACATGTACATCTCCCTTACTAGTGTGCTCGTTCCCCTACCTGGATTTTGGTTTCCTCTTCTTTCTTTGAAACGACAAGCCTTCTTTCTGTATGCTACACACACCTTGTAGCAGTTTCAGTTTGCAGCATGTTGGTCTCCCCAAAATGATGAGTATTCTATGTAGAGTGTGTCATTCTACAGCACTGAATACACAACTTAGAGCTCCTTTCAAAGCAGACACACAAACACATCTTTTTGTGAAAGTCTTACTTCAGGTCCCTTGGAAAATATATGGGTTTCTTTGAGAACATGAAGTCGATTACGCTTTTGCACTCTGCAAAGAATAGAAGTGATCTTTTGTACATGCCCGTCTGAATTTCACTGCAAAATGCCCTTCTTTTCTGCTTTCTTGAACATTCCCAAAGCATCAGGTGAAAGAGCGTGTTTGAGGAAGAGTGATGCAGTGTGCGTTTTCCTGGATTTCAAGTGAACTGGGAAACATACTCCTTGTGTTTCCACATTGTCTAAGAAACAACATGAGTCTTGCAAGAGATTGAAACAATGAATCCTAAAACGTATTACCGCAGTGAAAACACACGTTTCTACCAAGACTTGGAAGGAGCAAGCGAAAGAATAGTCGCTGAGTGTTCTTTCGGAGAGAAACACAAGCATTTGTTCCTTCTGGAGTGAGTTTTCAGCCAGGAATTCATATGCGTTTTGTACTGTGCAGAATGTAGCTACCTGCTCTTGAGTTGTGTCATGGAAGCACCTTTCCTGGAGGAGCTTATTGCAACATTCTTTGTTTGGCTAAGTTCTTTAGGGTTGGTTTTGGAAGGTCTTTCAACTTTGTCCAAATCCGCTTCGTATGAAATCTTTTCACAGCTCTCTTTCCAAGTGTCCACAAAGAGCTGCTCCTGGAAACTGTCCACATGCACATCTCCCATGCTGGTGTGCTCGTTTCACTACCTGGATTTTGGTTTTCTCTTCTTTCTTTGAAATGACAAGCCTTCTTTCTGCATGCTACACACACCTTGTAGCAGTTCCAGTTTGCAGCATGTTGGTGCTCCTAAAACGCTGTGTAACCTGTGTAGAGTGTGTCACTCTCCAGCACTGAATACACAACTTAGAGCTCCTTTCACCACAGACACGCAAACACATCTTTTTGTGAAAGTCCTACTTCTTTTCACTTGGAAATGTAAGGGTTTCAACGAGAACATGAAGTCAATGATGCTTTTGCACTCTACTACCAAACGAAATGACCTCCTCTACATGCCCGTCTGAGTTTCAGTGCAAAATGCCCTTGTTTTCTGGTTTCTTGAATGTTCTCAACACATTAGGAGAAAGAGCGTGTTTGAGCAAGAGTGATGCAGTGTGCGTTTCCCTAGATTTCAAGTGATTTGCGAAACATACTCCTTAGTTTTCCACATTGTGTAAGAAACATGAGGTTTGCAAGAGATTGAAACAATGCTTCCTAAAACGTATTCCAGCAGTGAAAACACACGTTTCGACAAAGACTTTGAAGGAGCAAGCAAAAGCCTAGTGGCTGAGTGTTCCTTTTGAGAGAAAGACATGCATTTCGTCCTTCTGGAATGAGTTTTCAGCCAGGAATTCGTATGCATTTTGTACTGTGCAGAAAGTAGCTACCTGCTCGGGAGTTGTGTCATAGAAGCACCTTTCTGGAGGAGCTTATTGCAACATTCATTGTTTGGCTCAGTTCTTTAGGGTTGGTTTTGGAAGGTCTTTCAACTTTGTCCAAATCCTGCTTCGTACGAAATTTTTTCACAGCGCTGTTTCCAAGTGTCCACAAAGAGCTGGTGCTTGAAACTGTCCACATGTACATCTCCCATACTGGTGTGCTCGTTCCCCTACCTGGATTTTGGTTTCCTCTTCTTTCTTTGAAACGACAAGCCTTCTTTCTGTATGCTACACACACCTTGTAGCAGTTTCAGTTTGCAGCATGTTGGTCTCCCCAAAATGCTGAGTATTCTATGTAGAGTGTGTCATTCTACAGCACTGAATACACAACTTAGAGCTCCTTTCAAAGCAGACACACAAACACATCTTTTTGTGAAAGTCTTACTTCAGGTCCCTTGGAAAATATATGGGTTTCTTTGAGAACATGAAGTCGATTACGCTTTTGCACTCTGCAAAGAATAGAAGTGATCTTTTGTACATGCCCGTCTGAATTTCACTGCAAAATGCCCTTCTTTTCTGCTTTCTTGAACATTCCCAAAGCATCAGGTGAAAGAGCGTGTTTGAGGAAGAGTGATGCAGTGTGCGTTTTCCTAGATTTCAAGTGAACTGGGAAACATACTCCTTGTGTTTCCACATTGTCTAAGAAACAACATGAGTCTTGCAAGAGATTGAAACAATGCATCCTAAAACGTATTACTGCAGTGAAAACACACGTTTCTACCAAGACTTGGAAGGAGCAAGCGAAAGAATAGTCGCTGAGTGTTCTTTCGGAGAGAAACACAAGCATTTGTTCCTTCTGGAGTGAGTTTTCAGCCAGGAATTCATATGCGTTTTGTACTGTGCAGAATGTAGCTACCTGCTCTTGAGTTGTGTCATAGAAGCACCTTTCCTGGAGGAGCTTATTGCAACATTCTTTGTTTGGCTAAGTTCTTTAGGGTTGGTTTTGGAAGGTCTTTCAACTTTGTCCAAATCCGCTTCGTATGAAATCTTTTCACAGCGCTCTTTCCAAGTGTCCACAAAGAGCTGCTCCTGGAAACTGTCCACATGCACATCTCCCATGCTGGTGTGCTCGTTTCACTACCTGGATTTTGGTTTTCTCTTCTTTCTTTGAAATGACAAGCCTTCTTTCTGCATGCTACACACACCTTGTAGCAGTTCCAGTTTGCAGCATGTTGGTGCTCCTAAAACGCTGTGTAACCTGTGTAGAGTGTGTCACTCTCCAGCACTGAATACACAACTTAGAGCTCCTTTCACCACAGACACGCAAACACATCTTTTTGTGAAAGTCCTACTTCTTTTCACTTGGAAATGTAAGGGTTTCAACGAGAACATGAAGTCAATGATGCTTTTGCACTCTACTACCAAATGAAATGACCTCCTCTACATGCCCGTCTGAGTTTCAGTGCAAAATGCCCTTGTTTTCTGGTTTCTTGAATGTTCTCAACACATTAGGAGAAAGAGCGTGTTTGAGCAAGAGTGATGCAGTGTGCGTTTCCCTAGATTTCAAGTGATTTGCGAAACATACTCCTTAGTTTTCCACATTGTGTAAGAAACATGAGGTTTGCAAGAGATTGAAACAATGCTTCCTAAAACGTATTCCAGCAGTGAAAACACACGTTTCGACAAAGACTTTGAAGGAGCAAGCAAAAGCCTAGTGGCTGAGTGTTCCTTTTGAGAGAAAGACATGCATTTCGTCCTTCTGGAATGAGTTTTCAGCCAGGAATTCGTATGCATTTTGTACTGTGCAGAAAGTAGCTACCTGCTCGGGAGTTGTGTCATAGAAGCACCTTTCTGGAGGAGCTTATTGCAACATTCATTGTTTGGCTCAGTTCTTTAGGGTTGGTTTTGGAAGGTCTTTCAACTTTGTCCAAATCCTGCTTCGTACGAAATTTTTTCACAGCGCTGTTTCTAAGTGTCCACAAAGAGCTGGTGCTTGAAACTGTCCACATGTACATCTCCCATACTGGTGTGCTCGTTCCCCTACCTGGATTTTGGTTTCCTCTTCTTTCTTTGAAACGACAAGCCTTCTTTCTGTATGCTACACACACCTTGTAGCAGTTTCAGTTTGCAGCATGTTGGTCTCCCCAAAATGCTGAGTATTCTATGTAGAGTGTGTCATTCTACAGCACTGAATACACAACTTAGAGCTCCTTTCAAAGCAGACACACAAACACATCTTTTTGTGAAAGCCTTACTTCAGGTCCCTTGGAAAATATATGGGTTTCTTTGAGAACATGAAGTCGATTACGCTTTTGCACTCTGCAAAGAATAGAAGTGATCTTTTGTACATGCCCGTCTGAATTTCACTGCAAAATGCCCTTCTTTTCTGCTTTCTTGAACATTCCCAAAGCATCAGGTGAAAGAGCGTGTTTGAGGAAGAGTGATGCAGTGTGCGTTTTCCTGGCTTTCAAGTGAATTGGGAAACATACTCCTTGTGTTTCCACATTGTCTAAGAAACAACATGAGTCTTGCAAGAGATTGAAACAATGCATCCTAAAACGTATTACCGCAGTGAAAACACACGTTTCTACCAAGACTTGGAAGGAGCAAGCGAAAGAATAGTCGCTGAGTGTTCTTTCGGAGAGAAACACAAGCATTTGTTCCTTCTGGAGTGAGTTTTCAGCCAGGAATTCATATGCATTTTGTACTGTGCAGAATGTAGCTACCTGCTCTTGAGTTGTGTCATAGAAGCACCTTTCCTGGAGGAGCTTATTGCAACATTCTTTGTTTGGCTAAGTTCTTTAGGGTTGGTTTTGGAAGGTCTTTCAACTTTGTCCAAATCCGCTTCGTATGAAATCTTTTCACAGCTCTCTTTCCAAGTGTCCACAAAGAGCTGCTCCTGGAAACTGTCCACATGCACATCTCCCATGCTGGTGTGCTCGTTTCACTACCTGGATTTTGGTTTTCTCTTCTTTCTTTGAAATGACAAGCCTTCTTTCTGCATGCTACACACACCTTGTAGCAGTTCCAGTTTGCAGCATGTTGGTGCTCCTAAAACGCTGTGTAACCTGTGTAGAGTGTGTCACTCTCCAGCACTGAATACACAACTTAGAGCTCCTTTCACCACAGACACAAAAACACATCTTTTTGTGAAAGTCCTACTTCTTTTCACTTGGAAATGTAAGGGTTTCAACGAGAACATGAAGTCAATGATGCTTTTGCACTCTACTACCAAACGAAATGACCTCTTCTACATGCCCGTCTGAGTTTCAGTGCAAAATGCCCTTGTTTTCTGGTTTCTTGAATGTTCTCAACACATTAGGAGAAAGAGCGTGTTTGAGCAAGAGTGATGCAGTGTGCGTTTCCCTAGATTTCAAGTGATTTGCGAAACATACTCCTTAGTTTTCCACATTGTGTAAGAAACATGAGGTTTGCAAGAGATTGAAACAATGCTTCCTAAAACGTATTCCAGCAGTGAAAACACACGTTTCGACAAAGACTTTGAAGGAGCAAGCAAAAGCCTAGTGGCTGAGTGTTCCTTTTGAGAGAAAGACATGCATTTCGTCCTTCTGGAATGAGTTTTCAGCCAGGAATTCGTATGCATTTTGTACTGTGCAGAAAGTAGCTACCTGCTCGGGAGTTGTGTCATAGAAGCACCTTTCTGGAGGAGCTTATTGCAACATTCATTGTTTGGCTCAGTTCTTTAGGGTTGGTTTTGGAAGGTCTTTCAACTTTGTCCAAATCCTGCTTCGTACGAAATTTTTTCACAGCGCTGTTTCCAAGTGTCCACAAAGAGATGGTGCTTGAAACTGTCCACATGTACATCTCCCTTACTAGTGTGCTCGTTCCCCTACCTGGATTTTGGTTTCCTCTTCTTTCTTTGAAACGACAAGCCTTCTTTCTGTATGCTACACACACCTTGTAGCAGTTTCAGTTTGCAGCATGTTGGTCTCCCCAAAATGATGAGTATTCTATGTAGAGTGTGTCATTCTACAGCACTGAATACACAACTTAGAGCTCCTTTCAAAGCAGACACACAAACACATCTTTTTGTGAAAGTCTTACTTCAGGTCCCTTGGAAAATATATGGGTTTCTTTGAGAACATGAAGTCGATTACGCTTTTGCACTCTGCAAAGAATAGAAGTGATCTTTTGTACATGCCCGTCTGAATTTCACTGCAAAATGCCCTTCTTTTCTGCTTTCTTGAACATTCCCAAAGCATCAGGTGAAAGAGCGTGTTTGAGGAAGAGTGATGCAGTGTGCGTTTTCCTGGATTTCAAGTGAACTGGGAAACATACTCCTTGTGTTTCCACATTGTCTAAGAAACAACATGAGTCTTGCAAGAGATTGAAACAATGAATCCTAAAACGTATTACCGCAGTGAAAACACACGTTTCTACCAAGACTTGGAAGGAGCAAGCGAAAGAATAGTCGCTGAGTGTTCTTTCGGAGAGAAACACAAGCATTTGTTCCTTCTGGAGTGAGTTTTCAGCCAGGAATTCATATGCGTTTTGTACTGTGCAGAATGTAGCTACCTGCTCTTGAGTTGTGTCATGGAAGCACCTTTCCTGGAGGAGCTTATTGCAACATTCTTTGTTTGGCTAAGTTCTTTAGGGTTGGTTTTGGAAGGTCTTTCAACTTTGTCCAAATCCGCTTCGTATGAAATCTTTTCACAGCTCTCTTTCCAAGTGTCCACAAAGAGCTGCTCCTGGAAACTGTCCACATGCACATCTCCCATGCTGGTGTGCTCGTTTCACTACCTGGATTTTGGTTTTCTCTTCTTTCTTTGAAATGACAAGCCTTCTTTCTGCATGCTACACACACCTTGTAGCAGTTCCAGTTTGCAGCATGTTGGTGCTCCTAAAACGCTGTGTAACCTGTGTAGAGTGTGTCACTCTCCAGCACTGAATACACAACTTAGAGCTCCTTTCACCACAGACACGCAAACACATCTTTTTGTGAAAGTCCTACTTCTTTTCACTTGGAAATGTAAGGGTTTCAACGAGAACATGAAGTCAATGATGCTTTTGCACTCTACTACCAAACGAAATGACCTCCTCTACATGCCCGTCTGAGTTTCAGTGCAAAATGCCCTTGTTTTCTGGTTTCTTGAATGTTCTCAACACATTAGGAGAAAGAGCGTGTTTGAGCAAGAGTGATGCAGTGTGCGTTTCCCTAGATTTCAAGTGATTTGCGAAACATACTCCTTAGTTTTCCACATTGTGTAAGAAACATGAGGTTTGCAAGAGATTGAAACAATGCTTCCTAAAACGTATTCCAGCAGTGAAAACACACGTTTCGACAAAGACTTTGAAGGAGCAAGCAAAAGCCTAGTGGCTGAGTGTTCCTTTTGAGAGAAAGACATGCATTTCGTCCTTCTGGAATGAGTTTTCAGCCAGGAATTCGTATGCATTTTGTACTGTGCAGAAAGTAGCTACCTGCTCGGGAGTTGTGTCATAGAAGCACCTTTCTGGAGGAGCTTATTGCAACATTCATTGTTTGGCTCAGTTCTTTAGGGTTGGTTTTGGAAGGTCTTTCAACTTTGTCCAAATCCTGCTTCGTACGAAATTTTTTCACAGCGCTGTTTCCAAGTGTCCACAAAGAGCTGGTGCTTGAAACTGTCCACATGTACATCTCCCATACTGGTGTGCTCGTTCCCCTACCTGGATTTTGGTTTCCACTTCTTTCTTTGAAACGACAAGCCTTCTTTCTGTATGCTACACACACCTTGTAGCAGTTTCAGTTTGCAGCATGTTGGTCTCCCCAAAATGCTGAGTATTCTATGTAGAGTGTGTCATTCTACAGCACTGAATACACAACTTAGAGCTCCTTTCAAAGCAGACACACAAACACATCTTTTTGTGAAAGTCTTACTTCAGGTCCCTTGGAAAATATATGGGTTTCTTTGAGAACATGAAGTCGATTACGCTTTTGCACTCTGCAAAGAATAGAAGTGATCTTTTGTACATGCCCGTCTGAATTTCACTGCAAAATGCCCTTCTTTTCTGCTTTCTTGAACATTCCCAAAGCATCAGGTGAAAGAGCGTGTTTGAGGAAGAGTGATGCAGTGTGCGTTTTCCTGGCTTTCAAGTGAATTGGGAAACATACTCCTTGTGTTTCCACATTGTCTAAGAAACAACATGAGTCTTGCAAGAGATTGAAACAATGCATCCTAAAACGTATTACCGCAGTGAAAACACACGTTTCTACCAAGACTTGGAAGGAGCAAGCGAAAGAATAGTCGCTGAGTGTTCTTTCAGAGAGAAACACAAGCATTTGTTCCTTCTGGAGTGAGTTTTCAGCCAGGAATTCATATGCATTTTGTACTGTGCAGAATGTAGCTACCTGCTCTTGAGTTGTGTCATAGAAGCACCTTTCCTGGAGGAGCTTATTGCAACATTCTTTGTTTGGCTAAGTTCTTTAGGGTTGGTTTTGGAAGGTCTTTCAACTTTGTCCAAATCCGCTTCGTATGAAATCTTTTCACAGCTCTCTTTCCAAGTGTCCACAAAGAGCTGCTCCTGGAAACTGTCCACATGCACATCTCCCATGCTGGTGTGCTCGTTTCACTACCTGGATTTTGGTTTTCTCTTCTTTCTTTGAAATGACAAGCCTTCTTTCTGCATGCTACACACACCTTGTAGCAGTTCCAGTTTGCAGCATGTTGGTGCTCCTAAAACGCTGTGTAACCTGTGTAGAGTGTGTCACTCTCCAGCACTGAATACACAACTTAGAGCTCCTTTCACCACAGACACGCAAACACATCTTTTTGTGAAAGTCCTACTTCTTTTCACTTGGAAATGTAAGGGTTTCAACGAGAACATGAAGTCAATGATGCTTTTGCACTCTACTACCAAACGAAATGACCTCTTCTACATGCCCGTCTGAGTTTCAGTGCAAAATGCCCTTGTTTTCTGGTTTCTTGAATGTTCTCAACACATTAGGAGAAAGAGCGTGTTTGAGCAAGAGTGATGCAGTGTGCGTTTCCCTAGATTTCAAGTGATTTGCGAAACATACTCCTTAGTTTTCCACATTGTGTAAGAAACATGAGGTTTGCAAGAGATTGAAACAATGCTTCCTAAAACGTATTCCAGCAGTGAAAACACACGTTTCGACAAAGACTTTGAAGGAGCAAGCAAAAGCCTAGTGGCTGAGTGTTCCTTTTGAGAGAAAGACATGCATTTCGTCCTTCTGGAATGAGTTTTCAGCCAGGAATTCGTATGCATTTTGTACTGTGCAGAAAGTAGCTACCTGCTCGGGAGTTGTGTCATAGAAGCACCTTTCTGGAGGAGCTTATTGCAACATTCATTGTTTGGCTCAGTTCTTTAGGGTTGGTTTTGGAAGGTCTTTCAACTTTGTCCAAATCCTGCTTCGTACGAAATTTTTTCACAGCTCTGTTTCCAAGTGTCCACAAAGAGCTGGTGCTTGAAACTGTCCACATGTACATCTCCCATACTGGTGTGCTCGTTCCCCTACCTGGATTTTGGTTTCCTCTTCTTTCTTTGAAACGACAAGCCTTCTTTCTGTATGCTACACACACCTTGTAGCAGTTTCAGTTTGCAGCATGTTGGTCTCCCCAAAATGCTGAGTATTCTATGTAGAGTGTGTCATTCTACAGCACTGAATACACAACTTAGAGCTCCTTTCAAAGCAGACACACAAACACATCTTTTTGTGAAAGTCTTACTTCAGGTCCCTTGGAAAATATATGGGTTTCTTTGAGAACATGAAGTCGATTACGCTTTTGCACTCTGCAAAGAATAGAAGTGATCTTTTGTACATGCCCGTCTGAATTTCACTGCAAAATGCCCTTCTTTTCTGCTTTCTTGAACATTCCCAAAGCATCAGGTGAAAGAGCGTGTTTGAGGAAGAGTGATGCAGTGTGCGTTTTCCTGGCTTTCAAGTGAACTGGGAAACATACTCCTTGTGTTTCCACATTGTCTAAGAAACAACATGAGTCTTGCAAGAGATTGAAACAATGCATCCTAAAACGTATTACCGCAGTGAAAACACACGTTTCTACCAAGACTTGGAAGGAGCAAGCGAAAGAATAGTCGCTGAGTGTTCTTTCGGAGAGAAACACAAGCATTTGTTCCTTCTGGAGTGAGTTTTCAGCCAGGAATTCATATGCGTTTTGTACTGTGCAGAATGTAGCTACCTGCTCTTGAGTTGTGTCATAGAAGCACCTTTCCTGGAGGAGCTTATTGCAACATTCTTTGTTTGGCTAAGTTCTTTAGGGTTGGTTTTGGAAGGTCTTTCAACTTTGTCCAAATCCGCTTCGTATGAAATCTTTTCACAGCCCTCTTTCCAAGTGTCCACAAAGAGCTGCTCCTGGAAACTGTCCACATGCACATCTCCCATGCTGGTGTGCTCGTTTCACTACCTGGATTTTGGTTTTCTCTTCTTTCTTTGAAATGACAAGCCTTCTTTCTGCATGCTACACACACCTTGTAGCAGTTCCAGTTTGCAGCATGTTGGTGCTCCTAAAACGCTGTGTAACCTGTGTAGAGTGTGTCACTCTCCAGCACTGAATACACAACTTAGAGCTCCTTTCACCACAGACACGCAAACACATCTTTTTGTGAAAGTCCTACTTCTTTTCACTTGGAAATGTAAGGGTTTGAACGAGAACATGAAGTCAATGATGCTTTTGCACTCTACTACCAAACGAAATGACCTCCTCTACATGCCCGTCTGAGTTTCAGTGCAAAATGCCCTTGTTTTCTGGTTTCTTGAATGTTCTCAACACATTAGGAGAAAGAGCGTGTTTGAGCAAGAGTGATGCAGTGTGCGTTTCCCTAGATTTCAAGTGATTTGCGAAACATACTCCTTAGTTTTCCACATTGTGTAAGAAACATGAGGTTTGCAAGAGATTGAAACAATGCTTCCTAAAACGTATTCCAGCAGTGAAAACACACGTTTCGACAAAGACTTTGAAGGAGCAAGCAAAAGCCTAGTGGCTGAGTGTTCCTTTTGAGAGAAAGACATGCATTTCGTCCTTCTGGAATGAGTTTTCAGCCAGGAATTCGTATGCATTTTGTACTGTGCAGAAAGTAGCTACCTGCTCGGGAGTTGTGTCATAGAAGCACCTTTCTGGAGGAGCTTATTGCAACATTCATTGTTTGGCTCAGTTCTTTAGGGTTGGTTTTGGAAGGTCTTTCAACTTTGTCCAAATCCTGCTTCGTACGAAATTTTTTCACAGCGCTGTTTCCAAGTGTCCACAAAGAGCTGGTGCTTGAAACTGTCCACATGTACATCTCCCATACTGGTGTGCTCGTTCCCCTACCTGGATTTTGGTTTCCACTTCTTTCTTTGAAACGACAAGCCTTCTTTCTGTATGCTACACACACCTTGTAGCAGTTTCAGTTTGCAGCATGTTGGTCTCCCCAAAATGCTGAGTATTCTATGTAGAGTGTGTCATTCTACAGCACTGAATACACAACTTAGAGCTCCTTTCAAAGCAGACACACAAACACATCTTTTTGTGAAAGTCTTACTTCAGGTCCCTTGGAAAATATATGGGTTTCTTTGAGAACATGAAGTCAATTACGCTTTTGCACTCTGCAAAGAATAGAAGTGATCTTTTGTACATGCCCGTCTGAATTTCACTGCAAAATGCCCTTCTTTTCTGCTTTCTTGAACATTCCCAAAGCATCAGGTGAAAGAGCGTGTTTGAGGAAGAGTGATGCAGTGTGCGTTTTCCTGGCTTTCAAGTGAATTGGGAAACATACTCCTTGTGTTTCCACATTGTCTAAGAAACAACATGAGTCTTGCAAGAAATTGAAACAATGCATCCTAAAACGTATTACCGCAGTGAAAACACACGTTTCTACCAAGACTTGGAAGGAGCAAGCGAAAGAATAGTCGCTGAGTGTTCTTTCGGAGAGAAACACAAGCATTTGTTCCTTCTGGAGTGAGTTTTCAGCCAGGAATTCATATGCATTTTGTACTGTGCAGAATGTAGCTACCTGCTCTTGAGTTGTGTCATAGAAGCACCTTTCCTGGAGGAGCTTATTGCAACATTCTTTGTTTGGCTAAGTTCTTTAGGGTTGGTTTTGGAAGGTCTTTCAACTTTGTCCAAATCCGCTTCGTATGAAATCTTTTCACAGCTCTCTTTCCAAGTGTCCACAAAGAGCTGCTCCTGGAAACTGTCCACATGCACATCTCCCATGCTGGTGTGCTCGTTTCACTACCTGGATTTTGGTTTTCTCTTCTTTCTTTGAAATGACAAGCCTTCTTTCTGCATGCTACACACACCTTGTAGCAGTTCCAGTTTGCAGCATGTTGGTGCTCCTAAAACGCTGTGTAACCTGTGTAGAGTGTGTCACTCTCCAGCACTGAATACACAACTTAGAGCTCCTTTCACCACAGACACGCAAACACATCTTTTTGTGAAAGTCCTACTTCTTTTCACTTGGAAATGTAAGGGTTTCAACGAGAACATGAAGTCAATGATGCTTTTGCACTCTACTACCAAACGAAATGACCTCTTCTACATGCCCGTCTGAGTTTCAGTGCAAAATGCCCTTGTTTTCTGGTTTCTTGAATGTTCTCAACACATTAGGAGAAAGAGCGTGTTTGAGCAAGAGTGATGCAGTGTGCGTTTCCCTAGATTTCAAGTGATTTGCGAAACATACTCCTTAGTTTTCCACATTGTGTAAGAAACATGAGGTTTGCAAGAGATTGAAACAATGCTTCCTAAAACGTATTCCAGCAGTGAAAACACACGTTTCGACAAAGACTTTGAAGGAGCAAGCAAAAGCCTAGTGGCTGAGTGTTCCTTTTGAGAGAAAGACATGCATTTCGTCCTTCTGGAATGAGTTTTCAGCCAGGAATTCGTATGCATTTTGTACTGTGCAGAAAGTAGCTACCTGCTCGGGAGTTGTGTCATAGAAGCACCTTTCTGGAGGAGCTTATTGCAACATTCATTGTTTGGCTCAGTTCTTTAGGGTTGGTTTTGGAAGGTCTTTCAACTTTGTCCAAATCCTGCTTCGTACGAAATTTTTTCACAGCTCTGTTTCCAAGTGTCCACAAAGAGCTGGTGCTTGAAACTGTCCACATGTACATCTCCCATACTGGTGTGCTCGTTCCCCTACCTGGATTTTGGTTTCCTCTTCTTTCTTTGAAACGACAAGCCTTCTTTCTGTATGCTACACACACCTTGTAGCAGTTTCAGTTTGGAGCATGTTGGTCTCCCCAAAATGCTGAGTATTCTATGTAGAGTGTGTCATTCTACAGCACTGAATACACAACTTAGAGCTCCTTTCAAAGCAGACACACAAACACATCTTTTTGTGAAAGTCTTACTTCAGGTCCCTTGGAAAATATATGGGTTTCTTTGAGAACATGAAGTCAATTACGCTTTTGCACTCTGCAAAGAATAGAAGTGATCTTTTGTACATGCCCGTCTGAATTTCACTGCAAAATGCCCTTCTTTTCTGCTTTCTTGAACATTCCCAAAGCATCAGGTGAAAGAGCGTGTTTGAGGAAGAGTGATGCAGTGTGCGTTTTCCTGGCTTTCAAGTGAATTGGGAAACATACTCCTTGTGTTTCCACATTGTCTAAGAAACAACATGAGTCTTGCAAGAGATTGAAACAATGCATCCTAAAACGTATTACCGCAGTGAAAACACACGTTTCTACCAAGACTTGGAAGGAGCAAGCGAAAGAATAGTCGCTGAGTGTTCTTTCGGAGAGAAACACAAGCATTTGTTCCTTCTGGAGTGAGTTTTCAGCCAGGAATTCATATGCATTTTGTACTGTGCAGAATGTAGCTACCTGCTCTTGAGTTGTGTCATAGAAGCACCTTTCCTGGAGGAGCTTATTGCAACATTCTTTGTTTGGCTAAGTTCTTTAGGGTTGGTTTTGGAAGGTCTTTCAACTTTGTCCAAATCCGCTTCGTATGAAATCTTTTCACAGCTCTCTTTCCAAGTGTCCACAAAGAGCTGCTCCTGGAAACTGTCCACATGCACATCTCCCATGCTGGTGTGCTCGTTTCACTACCTGGATTTTGGTTTTCTCTTCTTTCTTTGAAATGACAAGCCTTCTTTCTGCATGCTACACACACCTTGTAGCAGTTCCAGTTTGCAGCATGTTGGTGCTCCTAAAACGCTGTGTAACCTGTGTAGAGTGTGTCACTCTCCAGCACTGAATACACAACTTAGAGCTCCTTTCACCACAGACACGCACACACATCTTTTTGTGAAAGTCCTACTTCTTTTCACTTGGAAATGTAAGGGTTTCAACGAGAACATGAAGTCAATGATGCTTTTGCACTCTACTACCAAACGAAATGGCCTCTTCTACATGCCCGTCTGAGTTTCAGTGCAAAATGCCCTTGTTTTCTGGTTTCTTGAATGTTCTCAACACATTAGGAGAAAGAGCGTGTTTGAGCAAGAGTGATGCAGTGTGCGTTTCCCTAGATTTCAAATGATTTGCGAAACATACTCCTTAGTTTTCCACATTGTGTAAGAAACATGAGGTTTGCAAGAGATTGAAACAATGCTTCCTAAAACGTATTCCAGCAGTGAAAACACACATTTCGACAAAGACTTTGAAGGAGCAAGCAAAAGCCTAGTGGCTGAGTGTTCCTTTTGAGAGAAAGACATGCATTTCGTCCTTCTGGAATGAGTTTTCAGCCAGGAATTCGTATGCATTTTGTACTGTGCAGAAAGTAGCTACCTGCTCGGGAGTTGTGTCATAGAAGCACCTTTCTGGAGGAGCTTATTGCAACATTCATTGTTTGGCTCAGTTCTTTAGGGTTGGTTTTGGAAGGTCTTTCAACTTTGTCCAAATCCTGCTTCGTACGAAATTTTTTCACAGCTCTGTTTCCAAGTGTCCACAAAGAGCTGGTGCTTGAAACTGTCCACATGTACATCTCCCATACTGGTGTGCTCGTTCCCCTACCTGGATTTTGGTTTCCTCTTCTTTCTTTGAAACGACAAGCCTTCTTTCTGTATGCTACACACACCTTGTAGCAGTTTCAGTTTGGAGCATGTTGGTCTCCCCAAAATGCTGAGTATTCTATGTAGAGTGTGTCATTCTACAGCACTGAATACACAACTTAGAGCTCCTTTCAAAGCAGACAAACAAACACATCTTTTTGTGAAAGTCTTACTTCAGGTCCCTTGGAAAATATATGGGTTTCTTTGAGAACATGAAGTCGATTACGCTTTTGCACTCTGCAAAGAATAGAAGTGATCTTTTGTACATGCCCGTCTGAATTTCACTGCAAAATGCCCTTCTTTTCTGCTTTCTTGAACATTCCCAAAGCATCAGGTGAAAGAGCGTGTTTGAGGAAGAGTGATGCAGTGTGCGTTTTCCTGGCTTTCAAGTGAATTGGGAAACATACTCCTTGTGTTTCCACATTGTCTAAGAAACAACATGAGTCTTGCAAGAGATTGAAACAATGCATCCTAAAACATATTACCGCAGTGAAAACACACGTTTCTACCAAGACTTGGAAGGAGCAAGCGAAAGAATAGTCGCTGAGTGTTCTTTCGGAGAGAAACACAAGCATTTGTTCCTTCTGGAGTGAGTTTTCAGCCAGGAATTCATATGCATTTTGTACTGTGCAGAATGTAGCTACCTGCTCTTGAGTTGTGTCATAGAAGCACCTTTCCTGGAGGAGCTTATTGCAACATTCTTTGTTTGGCTAAGTTCTTTAGGGTTGGTTTTGGAAGGTCTTTCAACTTTGTCCAAATCCGCTTCGTATGAAATCTTTTCACAGCGCTCTTTCCAAGTGTCCACAAAGAGCTGCTCCTGGAAACTGTCCACATGCACATCTCCCATGCTGGTGTGCTCGTTTCACTACCTGGATTTTGGTTTTCTCTTCTTTCTTTGAAATGACAAGCCTTCTTTCTGCATGCTACACACACCTTGTAGCAGTTCCAGTTTGCAGCATGTTGGTGCTCCTAAAACGCTGTGTAACCTGTGTAGAGTGTGTCACTCTCCAGCACTGAATACACAACTTAGAGCTCCTTTCACCACAGACACGCAAACACATCTTTTTGTGAAAGTCCTACTTCTTTACACTTGGAAATGTAAGGGTTTCAACGAGAACATGAAGTCAATGATGCTTTTGCACTCTACTACCAAAAGAATAGACCTCTTCTACATGCCCGTCTGAGTTTCAGTGCAAAATGCCCTTGTTTTCTGGTTTCTTGAATGTTCTCAACACATTAGGAGAAAGAGCGTGTTTGAGCAAGAGTGATGCAGTGTGCGTTTCCCTAGATTTCAAGTGATTTGCGAAACATACTCCTTAGTTTTCCACATTGTGTAAGAAACATGAGGTTTGCAAGAGATTGAAACAATGCTTCCTAAAACGTATTCCAGCAGTGAAAACACACGTTTCGACAAAGACTTTGAAGGAGCAAGCAAAAGCCTAGTGGCTGAGTGTTCCTTTTGAGAGAAAGACATGCATTTCGTCCTTCTGGAATGAGTTTTCAGCCAGGAATTCGTATGCATTTTGTACTGTGCAGAAAGTAGCTACCTGCTCGGGAGTTGTGTCATAGAAGCACCTTTCTGGAGGAGCTTATTGCAACATTCATTGTTTGGCTCAGTTCTTTAGGGTTGGTTTTGGAAGGTCTTTCAACTTTGTCCAAATCCTGCTTCGTACGAAATTTTTTCACAGCGCTGTTTCCAAGTGTCCACAAAGAGCTGGTGCTTGAAACTGTCCACATGTACATGTCCCATACTGGTGTGCTCGTTCCCCTACCTGGATTTTGGTTTCCTCTTCTTTCTTTGAAACGACAAGCCTTCTTTCTGTATGCTACACACACCTTGTAGCAGTTTCACTTTGCAGCATGTTGGTCTCCCCAAAATGCTGAGTATTCTATGTAGAGTGTGTCATTCTACAGCACTGAATACACAACTTAGAGCTCCTTTCAAAGCAGACACACAAACACATCTTTTTGTGAAAGTCTTACTTCAGGTCCCTTGGAAAATATATGGGTTTCTTTGAGAACATGAAGTCGATTACGCTTTTGCACTCTGCAAAGAATAGAAGTGATCTTTTGTACATGCCCGTCTGAATTTCACTGCAAAATGCCCTTCTTTTCTGCTTTCTTGAACATTCCCAAAGCATCAGGTGAAAGAGCGTGTTTGAGGAAGAGTGATGCAGTGTGCGTTTTCCTGGCTTTCAAGTGAATTGGGAAACATACTCCTTGTGTTTCCACATTGTCTAAGAAACAACATGAGTCTTGCAAGAGATTGAAACAATGCATCCTAAAACGTATTACCGCAGTGAAAACACACGTTTCTACCAAGACTTGGAAGGAGCAAGCGAAAGAATAGTCGCTGAGTGTTCTTTCGGAGAGAAACACAAGCATTTGTTCCTTCTGGAGTGAGTTTTCAGCCAGGAATTCATATGCGTTTTGTACTGTGCAGAATGTAGCTACCTGCTCTTGAGTTGTGTCATAGAAGCACCTTTCCTGGAGGAGCTTATTGCAACATTCTTTGTTTGGCTAAGTTCTTTAGGGTTGGTTTTGGAAGGTCTTTCAACTTTGTCCAAATCCGCTTCGTATGAAATCTTTTCACAGCGCTCTTTCCAAGTGTCCACAAAGAGCTGCTCCTGGAAACTGTCCACATGCACATCTCCCATGCTGGTGTGCTCGTTTCACTACCTGGATTTTGGTTTTCTCTTCTTTCTTTGAAATGACAAGCCTTCTTTCTGCATGCTACACACACCTTGTAGCAGTTCCAGTTTGCAGCATGTTGGTGCTCCTAAAACGCTGTGTAACCTGTGTAGAGTGTGTCACTCTCCAGCACTGAATACACAACTTAGAACTCCTTTCACCACAGACAAGCAAACACATCTTTTTGTGAAAGTCCTACTTCTTTTCACTTGGAAATGTAAGGGTTTCAACGAGAACATGAAGTCAATGATGCTTTTGCACTCTACTACCAAACGAAATGACCTCTTCTACATGCCCGTCTGAGGTTCAGTGCAAAATGCCCTTGTTTTCTGGTTTCTTGAATGTTCTCAACACATTAGGAGAAAGAGCGTGTTTGAGCAAGAGTGATGCAGTGTGCGTTTCCCTAGATTTCAAGTGATTTGCAAAACATACTCCTTATTTTTCCACATTGTGTAAGAAACATGAGGTTTGCAAGAGATTGAAACAATGCTTCCTAAAACGTATTCCAGCAGTGAAAACACACGTTTCGACAAAGACTTTGAAGGAGCAAGCAAAAGCCTAGTGGCTGAGTGTTCCTTTTGAGAGAAAGACATGCATTTCGTCCTTCTGGAATGAGTTTTCAGCCAGGAATTCGTATGCATTTTGTACTGTGCAGAAAGTAGCTACCTGCTCGGGAGTTGTGTCATAGAAGCACCTTTCTGGAGGAGCTTATTGCAACATTCATTGTTTGGCTCAGTTCTTTAGGGTTGGTTTTGGAAGGTCTTTCAACTTTGTCCAAATCCTGCTTCGTACGAAATTTTTTCACAGCGCTGTTTCCAAGTGTCCACAAAGAGCTGGTGCTTGAAACTGTCCACATGTACATCTCCCATACTGGTGTGCTCGTTCCCCTACCTGGATTTTGGTTTCCTCTTCTTTCTTTGAAACGACAAGCCTTCTTTCTGTATGCTACACACACCTTGTAGCAGTTTCAGTTTGCAGCATGTTGGTCTCCCCAAAATGCTGAGTATTCTATGTAGAGTGTGTCATTCTACAGCACTGAATACACAACTTAGAGCTCCTTTCAAAGCAGACACACAAACACATCTTTTTGTGAAAGTCTTACTTCAGGTCCCTTGGAAAATATATGGGTTTCTTTGAGAACATGAAGTCGATTACGCTTTTGCACTCTGCAAAGAATAGAAGTGATCTTTTGTACATGCCCGTCTGAATTTCACTGCAAAATGCCCTTCTTTTCTGCTTTCTTGAACATTCCCAAAGCATCAGGTGAAAGAGCGTGTTTGAGGAAGAGTGATGCAGTGTGCGTTTTCCTGGCTTTCAAGTGAATTGGGAAACATACTCCTTGTGTTTCCACATTGTCTAAGAAACAACATGAGTCTTGCAAGAGATTGAAACAATGCATCCTAAAACGTATTACCGCAGTGAAAACACACGTTTCTACCAAGACTTGGAAGGAGCAAGCGAAAGAATAGTCGCTGAGTGTTCTTTCGGAGAGAAACACAAGCATTTGTTCCTTCTGGAGTGAGTTTTCAGCCAGGAATTCATATGCGTTTTGTACTGTGCAGAATGTAGCTACCTGCTCTTGAGTTGTGTCATAGAAGCACCTTTCCTGGAGGAGCTTATTGCAACATTCTTTGTTTGGCTAAGTTCTTTAGGGTTGGTTTTGGAAGGTCTTTCAACTTTGTCCAAATCCGCTTCGTATGAAATCTTTTCACAGCCCTCTTTCCAAGTGTCCACAAAGAGCTGCTCCTGGAAACTGTCCACATGCACATCTCCCATGCTGGTGTGCTCGTTTCACTACCTGGATTTTGGTTTTCTCTTCTTTCTTTGAAATGACAAGCCTTCTTTCTGCATGCTACACACACCTTGTAGCAGTTCCAGTTTGCAGCATGTTGGTGCTCCTAAAACGCTGTGTAACCTGTGTAGAGTGTGTCACTCTCCAGCACTGAATACACAACTTAGAGCTCCTTTCACCACAGACACGCAAACACATCTTTTTGTGAAAGTCCTACTTCTTTTCACTTGGAAATGTAAGGGTTTCAACGAGAACATGAAGTCAATGATGCTTTTGCACTCTACTACCAAACGAAATGACCTCCTCTACATGCCCGTCTGAGTTTCAGTGCAAAATGCCCTTGTTTTCTGGTTTCTTGAATGTTCTCAACACATTAGGAGAAAGAGCGTGTTTGAGCAAGAGTGATGCAGTGTGCGTTTCCCTAGATTTCAAGTGATTTGCGAAACATACTCCTTAGTTTTCCACATTGTGTAAGAAACATGAGGTTTGCAAGAGATTGAAACAATGCTTCCTAAAACGTATTCCAGCAGTGAAAACACACGTTTCGACAAAGACTTTGAAGGAGCAAGCAAAAGCCTAGTGGCTGAGTGTTCCTTTTGAGAGAAAGACATGCATTTCGTCCTTCTGGAATGAGTTTTCAGCCAGGAATTCGTATGCATTTTGTACTGTGCAGAAAGTAGCTACCTGCTCGGGAGTTGTGTCATAGAAGCACCTTTCTGGAGGAGCTTATTGCAACATTCATTGTTTGGCTCAGTTCTTTAGGGTTGGTTTTGGAAGGTCTTTCAACTTTGTCCAAATCCTGCTTCGTACGAAATTTTTTCACAGCGCTGTTTCCAAGTGTCCACAAAGAGCTGGTGCTTGAAACTGTCCACATGTACATGTCCCATACTGGTGTGCTCGTTCCCCTACCTGGATTTTGGTTTCCTCTTCTTTCTTTGAAACGACAAGCCTTCTTTCTGTATGCTACACACACCTTGTAGCAGTTTCACTTTGCAGCATGTTGGTCTCCCCAAAATGCTGAGTATTCTATGTAGAGTGTGTCATTCTACAGCACTGAATACACAACTTAGAGCTCCTTTCAAAGCAGACACACAAACACATCTTTTTGTGAAAGTCTTACTTCAGGTCCCTTGGAAAATATATGGGTTTCTTTGAGAACATGAAGTCGATTACGCTTTTGCACTCTGCAAAGAATAGAAGTGATCTTTTGTACATGCCCGTCTGAATTTCACTGCAAAATGCCCTTCTTTTCTGCTTTCTTGAACATTCCCAAAGCATCAGGTGAAAGAGCGTGTTTGAGGAAGAGTGATGCAGTGTGCGTTTTCCTGGCTTTCAAGTGAATTGGGAAACATACTCCTTGTGTTTCCACATTGTCTAAGAAACAACATGAGTCTTGCAAGAGATTGAAACAATGCATCCTAAAACGTATTACCGCAGTGAAAACACACGTTTCTACCAAGACTTGGAAGGAGCAAGCGAAAGAATAGTCGCTGAGTGTTCTTTCGGAGAGAAACACAAGCATTTGTTCCTTCTGGAGTGAGTTTTCAGCCAGGAATTCATATGCGTTTTGTACTGTGCAGAATGTAGCTACCTGCTCTTGAGTTGTGTCATAGAAGCACCTTTCCTGGAGGAGCTTATTGCAACATTCTTTGTTTGGCTAAGTTCTTTAGGGTTGGTTTTGGAAGGTCTTTCAACTTTGTCCAAATCCGCTTCGTATGAAATCTTTTCACAGCGCTCTTTCCAAGTGTCCACAAAGAGCTGCTCCTGGAAACTGTCCACATGCACATCTCCCATGCTGGTGTGCTCGTTTCACTACCTGGATTTTGGTTTTCTCTTCTTTCTTTGAAATGACAAGCCTTCTTTCTGCATGCTACACACACCTTGTAGCAGTTCCAGTTTGCAGCATGTTGGTGCTCCTAAAACGCTGTGTAACCTGTGTAGAGTGTGTCACTCTCCAGCACTGAATACACAACTTAGAACTCCTTTCACCACAGACACGCAAACACATCTTTTTGTGAAAGTCCTACTTCTTTTCACTTGGAAATGTAAGGGTTTCAACGAGAACATGAAGTCAATGATGCTTTTGCACTCTACTACCAAACGAAATGACCTCTTCTACATGCCCGTCTGAGGTTCAGTGCAAAATGCCCTTGTTTTCTGGTTTCTTGAATGTTCTCAACACATTAGGAGAAAGAGCGTGTTTGAGCAAGAGTGATGCAGTGTGCGTTTCCCTAGATTTCAAGTGATTTGCAAAACATACTCCTTATTTTTCCACATTGTGTAAGAAACATGAGGTTTGCAAGAGATTGAAACAATGCTTCCTAAAACGTATTCCAGCAGTGAAAACACACGTTTCGACAAAGACTTTGAAGGAGCAAGCAAAAGCCTAGTGGCTGAGTGTTCCTTTTGAGAGAAAGACATGCATTTCGTCCTTCTGGAATGAGTTTTCAGCCAGGAATTCGTATGCATTTTGTACTGTGCAGAAAGTAGCTACCTGCTCGGGAGTTGTGTCATAGAAGCACCTTTCTGGAGGAGCTTATTGCAACATTCATTGTTTGGCTCAGTTCTTTAGGGTTGGTTTTGGAAGGTCTTTCAACTTTGTCCAAATCCTGCTTCGTACGAAATTTTTTCACAGCGCTGTTTCCAAGTGTCCACAAAGAGCTGGTGCTTGAAACTGTCCACATGTACATCTCCCATACTGGTGTGCTCGTTCCCCTACCTGGATTTTGGTTTCCTCTTCTTTCTTTGAAACGACAAGCCTTCTTTCTGTATGCTACACACACCTTGTAGCAGTTTCAGTTTGCAGCATGTTGGTCTCCCCAAAATGCTGAGTATTCTATGTAGAGTGTGTCATTCTACAGCACTGAATACACAACTTAGAGCTCCTTTCAAAGCAGACACACAAACACATCTTTTTGTGAAAGTCTTACTTCAGGTCCCTTGGAAAATATATGGGTTTCTTTGAGAACATGAAGTCGATTACGCTTTTGCACTCTGCAAAGAATAGAAGTGATCTTTTGTACATGCCCGTCTGAATTTCACTGCAAAATGCCCTTCTTTTCTGCTTTCTTGAACATTCCCAAAGCATCAGGTGAAAGAGCGTGTTTGAGGAAGAGTGATGCAGTGTGCGTTTTCCTGGCTTTCAAGTGAATTGGGAAACATACTCCTTGTGTTTCCACATTGTCTAAGAAACAACATGAGTCTTGCAAGAGATTGAAACAATGCATCCTAAAACGTATTACCGCAGTGAAAACACACGTTTCTACCAAGACTTGGAAGGAGCAAGCGAAAGAATAGTCGCTGAGTGTTCTTTCGGAGAGAAACACAAGCATTTGTTCCTTCTGGAGTGAGTTTTCAGCCAGGAATTCATATGCGTTTTGTACTGTGCAGAATGTAGCTACCTGCTCTTGAGTTGTGTCATAGAAGCACCTTTCCTGGAGGAGCTTATTGCAACATTCTTTGTTTGGCTAAGTTCTTTAGGGTTGGTTTTGGAAGGTCTTTCAACTTTGTCCAAATCCGCTTCGTATGAAATCTTTTCACAGCCCTCTTTCCAAGTGTCCACAAAGAGCTGCTCCTGGAAACTGTCCACATGCACATCTCCCATGCTGGTGTGCTCGTTTCACTACCTGGATTTTGGTTTTCTCTTCTTTCTTTGAAATGACAAGCCTTCTTTCTGCATGCTACACACACCTTGTAGCAGTTCCAGTTTGCAGCATGTTGGTGCTCCTAAAACGCTGTGTAACCTGTGTAGAGTGTGTCACTCTCCAGCACTGAATACACAACTTAGAGCTCCTTTCACCACAGACACGCAAACACATCTTTTTGTGAAAGTCCTACTTCTTTTCACTTGGAAATGTAAGGGTTTCAACGAGAACATGAAGTCAATGATGCTTTTGCACTCTACTACCAAACGAAATGACCTCCTCTACATGCCCGTCTGAGTTTCAGTGCAAAATGCCCTTGTTTTCTGGTTTCTTGAATGTTCTCAACACATTAGGAGAAAGAGCGTGTTTGAGCAAGAGTGATGCAGTGTGCGTTTCCCTAGATTTCAAGTGATTTGCGAAACATACTCCTTAGTTTTCCACATTGTGTAAGAAACATGAGGTTTGCAAGAGATTGAAACAATGCTTCCTAAAACGTATTCCAGCAGTGAAAACACACGTTTCGACAAAGACTTTGAAGGAGCAAGCAAAAGCCTAGTGGCTGAGTGTTCCTTTTGAGAGAAAGACATGCATTTCGTCCTTCTGGAATGAGTTTTCAGCCAGGAATTCGTATGCATTTTGTACTGTGCAGAAAGTAGCTACCTGCTCGGGAGTTGTGTCATAGAAGCACCTTTCTGGAGGAGCTTATTGCAACATTCATTGTTTGGCTCAGTTCTTTAGGGTTGGTTTTGGAAGGTCTTTCAACTTTGTCCAAATCCTGCTTCGTACGAAATTTTTTCACAGCGCTGTTTCCAAGTGTCCACAAAGAGCTGGTGCTTGAAACTGTCCACATGTACATCTCCCATACTGGTGTGCTCGTTCCCCTACCTGGATTTTGGTTTCCTCTTCTTTCTTTGAAACGACAAGCCTTCTTTCTGTATGCTACACACACCTTGTAGCAGTTTCAGTTTGCAGCATGTTGGTCTCCCCAAAATGCTGAGTATTCTATGTAGAGTGTGTCATTCTACAGCACTGAATACACAACTTAGAGCTCCTTTCAAAGCAGACACACAAACACATCTTTTTCTGAAAGTCTTACTTCAGGTCCCTTGGAAAATATATGGGTTTCTTTGAGAACATGAAGTCGATTACGCTTTTGCACTCTGCAAAGAATAGAAGTGATCTTTTGTACATGCCCGTCTGAATTTCACTGCAAAATGCCCTTCTTTTCTGCTTTCTTGAACATTCCCAAAGCATCAGGTGAAAGAGCGTGTTTGAGGAAGAGTGATGCAGTGTGCGTTTTCCTGGATTTCAAGTGAATTGGGAAACATACTGCTTGTGTTTCCACATTGTCTAAGAAACAACATGAGTCTTGCAAGAGATTGAAACAATGCATCCTAAAACGTATTACCGCAGTGAAAACACACGTTTCTACCAAGACTTGGAAGGAGCAAGCGAAAGAATAGTCGCTGAGTGTTCTTTCGGAGAGAAACACAAGCATTTGTTCCTTCTGGAGTGAGTTTTCAGCCAGGAATTCATATGCATTTTGTACTGTGCAGAATGTAGCTACCTGCTCTTGAGTTGTGTCATAGAAGCACCTTTCCTGGAGGAGCTTATTGCAACATTCTTTGTTTGGCTAAGTTCTTTAGGGTTGGTTTTGGAAGGTCTTTCAACTTTGTCCAAATCCGCTTCGTATGAAATCTTTTCACAGCGCTCTTTCCAAGTGTCCACAAAGAGCTGCTCCTGGAAACTGTCCACATGCACATCTCCCATGCTGGTGTGCTCATTTCACTACCTGGATTTTGGTTTTCTCTTCTTTCTTTGAAATGACAAGCCTTCTTTCTGCATGCTACACACACCTTGTAGCAGTTCCAGTTTGCAGCTTGTTGGTGCTCCTAAAACGCTGTGTAACCTGTGTAGAGTGTGTCACTCTCCAGCACTGAATACACAACTTAGAGCTCCTTTCACCACAGACACGCAAACACATCTTTTTGTGAAAGTCCTACTTCTTTTCACTTGGAAATGTAAGGGTTTCAACGAGAACATGAAGTCAATGATGCTTTTGCACTCTACTACCAAACGAAATGACCTCCTCTACATGCCCGTCTGAGTTTCAGTGCAAAATGCCCTTGTTTTCTGGTTTCTTGAATGTTCTCAACACATTAGGAGAAAGAGCGTGTTTGAGCAAGAGTGATGCAGTGTGCGTTTCCCTAGATTTCAAGTGATTTGCGAAACATACTCCTTAGTTTTCCACATTGTGTAAGAAACATGAGGTTTGCAAGAGATTGAAACAATGCTTCCTAAAACGTATTCCAGCAGTGAAAACACACGTTTCGACAAAGACTTTGAAGGAGCAAGCAAAAGCCTAGTGGCTGAGTGTTCCTTTTGAGAGAAAGACATGCATTTCGTCCTTCTGGAATGAGTTTTCAGCCAGGAATTGGAATGAGTTTTCAGCCAGGAGTTCGTATGCATTTTGTACTGTGCAGAAAGTAGCTACCTGCTCGGGAGTTGTGTCATAGAAGCACCTTTCTGGAGGAGCTTATTGCAACATTCATTGTTTGGCTCAGTTCTTTAGGGTTGGTTTTGGAAGGTCTTTCAACTTTGTCCAAATCCTGCTTCGTACGAAATTTTTTCACAGCGCTGTTTCCAAGTGTCCACAAAGAGCTGGTGCTTGAAACTGTCCACATGTACATCTCCCATACTGGTGTGCTCGTTCCCCTACCTGGATTTTGGTTTCCTCTTCTTTCTTTGAAACGACAAGCCTTCTTTCTGTATGCTACACACACCTTGTAGCAGTTTCAGTTTGCAGCATGTTGGTCTCCCCAAAATGCTGAGTATTCTATGTAGAGTGTGTCATTCTACAGCACTGAATACACAACTTAGAGCTCCTTTCAAAGCAGACACACAAACACATCTTTTTGTGAAAGTCTTACTTCAGGTCCCTTGGAAAATATATGGGTTTCTTTGAGAACATGAAGTCGATTACGCTTTTGCACTCTGCAAAGAATAGAAGTGATCTTTTGTACATGCCCGTCTGAATTTCACTGCAAAATGCCCTTCTTTTCTGCTTTCTTGAACATTCCCAAAGCATCAGGTGAAAGAGCGTGTTTGAGGAAGAGTGATGCAGTGTGCGTTTTCCTGGCTTTCAAGTGAATTGGGAAACATACTCCTTGTGTTTCCACATTGTCTAAGAAACAACATGAGTCTTGCAAGAGATTGAAACAATGCATCCTAAAACGTATTACCGCAGTGAAAACACACGTTTCTACCAAGACTTGGAAGGAGCAAGCGAAAGAATAGTCGCTGAGTGTTCTTTCGGAGAGAAACACAAGCATTTGTTCCTTCTGGAGTGAGTTATCAGCAAGGAATTCATATACATTTTGTACTGTGCAGAATGTAGCTACCTGCTCTTGAGTTGTGTCATAGAAGCACCTTTCCTGGAGGAGCTTATTGCAACATTCTTTGTTTGGCTAAGTTCTTTAGGGTTGGTTTTGGAAGGTCTTTCAACTTTGTCCAAATCCGCTTCGTATGAAATCTTTTCACAGCGCTCTTTCCAAGTGTCCACAAAGAGCTGCTCCTGGAAACTGTCCACATGCACATCTCCCATGCTGGTGTGCTCGTTTCACTACCTGGATTTTGGTTTTCTCTTCTTTCTTTGAAATGACAAGCCTTCTTTCTGCATGCTACACACACCTTGTAGCAGTTCCAGTTTGCAGCATGTTGGTGCTCCTAAAACGCTGTGTAACCTGTGTAGAGTGTGTCACTCTCCAGCACTGAATACACAACTTAGAGCTCCTTTCACCACAGACACGCAAACACATCTTTTTGTGAAAGTCCTACTTCTTTTCACTTGGAAATGTAAGGGTTTCAACGAGAACATGAAGTCAATGATGCTTTTGCACTCTACTACCAAACGAAATGACCTCTTCTACATGCCCGTCTGAGGTTCAGTGCAAAATGCCCTTGTTTTCTGGTTTCTTGAATGTTCTCAACACATTAGGAGAAAGAGCGTGTTTGAGCAAGAGTGATGCAGTGTGCGTTTCCCTAGATTTCAAGTGATTTGCAAAACATATTCCTTATTTTTCCACATTGTGTAAGAAACATGAGGTTTGCAAGAGATTGAAACAATGCTTCCTAAAACGTATTCCAGCAGTGAAAACACACGTTTCGACAAAGACTTTGAAGGAGCAAGCAAAAGCCTAGTGGCTGAGTGTTCCTTTTGAGAGAAAGACATGCATTTCGTCCTTCTGGAATGAGTTTTCAGCCAGGAATTCGTATGCATTTTGTACTGTGCAGAAAGTAGCTACCTGCTCGGGAGTTGTGTCATAGAAGCACATTTCTGGAGGAGCTTATTGCAACATTCATTGTTTGGCTCAGTTCTTTAGGGTTGGTTTTGGAAGGTCTTTCAACTTTGTCCAAATCCTGCTTCGTACGAAATTTTTTCACAGCGCTGTTTCCAAGTGTCCACAAAGAGCTGGTGCTTGAAACTGTCCACATGTACATCTCCCATACTGGTGTGCTCGTTCCCCTACCTGGATTTTGGTTTCCTCTTCTTTCTTTGACACGACAAGCCTTCTTTCTGTATGCTACACACACCTTGTAGCAGTTTCAGTTTGCAGCATGTTGGTCTCCCCAAAATGCTGAGTATTCTATGTAGAGTGTGTCATTCTACAGCACTGAAAACACAACTTAGAGCTCCTTTCAAAGCAGACACACAAACACATCTTTTTGTGAAAGTCTTACTTCAGGTCCCTTGGAAAATATATGGGTTTCTTTGAGAACATGAAGTCGATTACGCTTTTGCACTCTGCAAAGAATAGAAGTGATCTTTTGTACATGCCCGTCTGAATTTCACTGCAAAATGCCCTTCTTTTCTGCTTTCTTGAACATTCCCAAAGCATCAGGTGAAAGAGCGTGTTTGAGGAAGAGTGATGCAGTGTGCGTTTTCCTGGCTTTCAAGTGAATTGGGAAACATACTCCTTGTGTTTCCACATTGTCTAAGAAACAACATGAGTCTTGCAAGAGATTGAAACAATGCATCCTAAAACGTATTACCGCAGTGAAAACACACGTTTCTACCAAGACTTGGAAGGAGCAAGCGAAAGAATAGTCGCTGAGTGTTCTTTCGGAGAGAAACACAAGCATTTGTTCCTTCTGGAGTGAGTTTTCAGCCAGGAATTCATATGCATTTTGTACTGTGCAGAATGTAGCTACCTGCTCTTGAGTTGTGTCATAGAAGCACCTTTCCTGGAGGAGCTTATTGCAACATTCTTTGTTTGGCTAAGTTCTTTAGGGTTGGTTTTGGAAGGTCTTTCAACTTTGTCCAAATCCGCTTCGTATGAAATCTTTTCACAGCGCTCTTTCCAAGTGTCCACAAAGAGCTGCTCCTGGAAACTGTCCACATGCACATCTCCCATGCTGGTGTGCTCGTTTCACTACCTGGATTTTGGTTTTCTCTTCTTTCTTTGAAATGACAAGCCTTCTTTCTGCATGCTACACACACCTTGTAGCAGTTCCAGTTTGCAGCATGTTGGTGCTCCTAAAACGCTGTGTAACCTGTGTAGAGTGTGTCACTCTCCAGCACTGAATACACAACTTAGAGCTCCTTTCACCACAGACACGCAAACACATCTTTTTGTGAAAGTCCTACTTCTTTTCACTTGGAAATGTAAGGGTTTCAACGAGAACATGAAGTCAATGATGCTTTTGCACTCTACTACCAAACGAAATGACCTCCTCTACATGCCCGTCTGAGTTTCAGTGCAAAATGCCCTTGTTTTCTGGTTTCTTGAATGTTCTCAACACATTAGGAGAAAGAGCGTGTTTGAGCAAGAGTGATGCAGTGTGCGTTTCCCTAGATTTCAAGTGATTTGCGAAACATACTCCTTAGTTTTCCACATTGTGTAAGAAACATGAGGTTTGCAAGAGATTGAAACAATGCTTCCTAAAACGTATTCCAGCAGTGAAAACACACGTTTCGACAAAGACTTTGAAGGAGCAAGCAAAAGCCTAGTGGCTGAGTGTTCCTTTTGAGAGAAAGACATGCATTTCGTCCTTCTGGAATGAGTTTTCTGCCAGGAATTCGTATGCATTTTGTACTGTGCAGAAAGTAGCTACCTGCTCGGGAGTTGTGTCATAGAAGCACCTTTCTGGAGGAGCTTATTGCAACATTCATTGTTTGGCTCAGTTCTTTAGGGTTGGTTTTGGAAGGTCTTTCAACTTTGTCCAAATCCTGCTTCGTACGAAATTTTTTCACAGCGCTGTTTCCAAGTGTCCACAAAGAGCTGGTGCTTGAAACTGTCCACATGTACATCTCCCATACTGGTGTGCTCGTTCCCCTACCTGGATTTTGGTTTCCTCTTCTTTCTTTGAAACGACAAGCCTTCTTTCTGTATGCTACACACACCTTGTAGCAGTTTCAGTTTGCAGCATGTTGGTCTCCCCAAAATGCTGAGTATTCTATGTAGAGTGTGTCATTCTACAGCACTGAATACACAACTTAGAGCTCCTTTCAAAGCAGACACACAAACACATCTTTTTGTGAAAGTCTTACTTCAGGTCCCTTGGAAAATATATGGGTTTCTTTGAGAACATGAAGTCGATTACGCTTTTGCACTCTGCAAAGAATAGAAGTGATCTTTTGTACATGCCCGTCTGAATTTCACTGCAAAATGCCCTTCTTTTCTGCTTTCTTGAACATTCCCAAAGCATCAGGTGAAAGAGCGTGTTTGAGGAAGAGTGATGCAGTGTGCGTTTTCCTGGCTTTCAAGTGAATTGGGAAACATACTCCTTGTGTTTCCACATTGTCTAAGAAACAACATGAGTCTTGCAAGAGATTGAAACAATGCATCCTAAAACGTATTACCGCAGTGAAAACACACGTTTCTACCAAGACTTGGAAGGAGCAAGCGAAAGAATAGTCGCTGAGTGTTCTTTCGGAGAGAAACACAAGCATTTGTTCCTTCTGGAGTGAGTTTTCAGCCAGGAATTCATATGCGTTTTGTACTGTGCAGAATGTAGCTACCTGCTCTTGAGTTGTGTCATAGAAGCACCTTTCCTGGAGGAGCTTATTGCAACATTCTTTGTTTGGCTAAGTTCTTTAGGGTTGGTTTTGGAAGGTCTTTCAACTTTGTCCAAATCCGCTTCATATGAAATCTTTTCACAGCGCTCTTTCCAAGTGTCCACAAAGAGCTGCTCCTGGAAACTGTCCACATGCACATCTCCCATGCTGGTGTGCTCGTTTCACTACCTGGATTTTGGTTTTCTCTTCTTTCTTTGAAATGACAAGCCTTCTTTCTGCATGCTACACACACCTTGTAGCAGTTCCAGTTTGCAGCATGTTGGTGCTCCTAAAACGCTGTGTAACCTGTGTAGAGTGTGTCACTCTCCAGCACTGAATACACAACTTAGAGCTCCTTTCACCACAGACACGCAAACACATCTTTTTGTGAAAGTCCTACTTCTTTTCACTTGGAAATGTAAGGGTTTCAACGAGAACATGAAGTCAATGATGCTTTTGCACTCTACTACCAAACGAAATGACCTCCTCTACATGCCCGTCTGAGGTTCAGTGCAAAATGCCCTTGTTTTCTGGTTTCTTGAATGTTCTCAACACATTAGGAGAAAGAGCGTGTTTGAGCAAGAGTGATGCAGTGTGCGTTTCCCTAGATTTCAAGTGATTTGCGAAACATACTCCTTAGTTTTCCACATTGTGTAAGAAACATGAGGTTTGCAAGAGATTGAAACAATGCTTCCTAAAACGTATTCCAGCAGTGAAAACACACGTTTCGACAAAGACTTTGAAGGAGCAAGCAAAAGCCTAGTGGTTGAGTGTTCCTTTTGAGAGAAAGACATGCATTTCGTCCTTCTGGAATGAGTTTTCTGCCAGGAATTCGTATGCATTTTGTACTGTGCAGAAAGTAGCTACCTGCTCGGGAGTTGTGTCATAGAAGCACCTTTCTGGAGGAGCTTATTGCAACATTCATTGTTTGGCTCAGTTCTTTAGGGTTGGTTTTGGAAGGTCTTTCAACTTTGTCCAAATCCTGCTTCGTACGAAATTTTTTCACAGCGCTGTTTCCAAGTGTCCACAAAGAGCTGGTGCTTGAAACTGTCCACATGTACATCTCCCATACTGGTGTGCTCGTTCCCCTACCTGGATTTTGGTTTCCTCTTCTTTCTTTGAAACGACAAGCCTTCTTTCTGTATGCTACACACACCTTGTAGCAGTTTCAGTTTGCAGCATGTTGGTCTCCCCAAAATGCTGAGTATTCTATGTAGAGTGTGTCATTCTACAGCACTGAATACACAACTTAGAGCTCCTTTCAAAGCAGACACACAAACACATCTTTTTGTGAAAGTCTTACTTCAGGTCCCTTGGAAAATATATGGGTTTCTTTGAGAACATGAAGTCGATTACGCTTTTGCACTCTGCAAAGAATAGAAGTGATCTTTTGTACATGCCCGTCTGAATTTCACTGCAAAATGCCCTTCTTTTCTGCTTTCTTGAACATTCCCAAAGCATCAGGTGAAAGAGCGTGTTTGAGGAAGAGTGATGCAGTGTGCGTTTTCCTGGATTTCAAGTGAACTGGGAAACATACTCCTTGTGTTTCCACATTGTCTAAGAAACAACATGAGTCTTGCAAGAGATTGAAACAATGCATCCTAAAACGTATTACCGCAGTGAAAACACACGTTTCTACCAAGACTTGGAAGGAGCAAGCGAAAGAATAGTCGCTGAGTGTTCTTTCGGAGAGAAACACAAGCATTTGTTCCTTCTGGAGTGAGTTTTCAGCCAGGAATTCATATGCATTTTGTACTGTGCAGAATGTAGCTACCTGCTCTTGAGTTGTGTCATAGAAGCACCTTTCCTGGAGGAGCTTATTGCAACATTCTTTGTTTGGCTAAGTTCTTTAGGGTTGGTTTTGGAAGGTCTTTCAACTTTGTCCAAATCCGCTTCGTATGAAATCTTTTCACAGCGCTCTTTCCAAGTGTCCACAAAGAGCTGCTCCTGGAAACTGTCCACATGCACATCTCCCATGCTGGTGTGCTCGTTTCACTACCTGGATTTTGGTTTTCTCTTCTTTCTTTGAAATGACAAGCCTTCTTTCTGCATGCTACACACACCTTGTAGCAGTTCCAGTTTGCAGCATGTTGGTGCTCCTAAAACGCTGTGTAACCTGTGTAGAGTGTGTCACTCTCCAGCACTGAATACACAACTTAGAGCTCCTTTCACCACAGACACGCAAACACATCTTTTTGTGAAAGTCCTACTTCTTTTCACTTGGAAATGTAAGGGTTTCAACGAGAACATGAAGTCAATGATGCTTTTGCACTCTACTACCAAACGAAATGACCTCCTCTACATGCCCGTCTGAGTTTCAGTGCAAAATGCCCTTGTTTTCTGGTTTCTTGAATGTTCTCAACACATTAGGAGAAAGAGCGTGTTTGAGCAAGAGTGATGCAGTGTGCGTTTCCCTAGATTTCAAGTGATTTGCGAAACATACTCCTTAGTTTTCCACATTGTGTAAGAAACATGAGGTTTGCAAGAGATTGAAACAATGCTTCCTAAAACGTATTCCAGCAGTGAAAACACACGTTTCGACAAAGACTTTGAAGGAGCAAGCAAAAGCCTAGTGGCTGAGTGTTCCTTTTGAGAGAAAGACATGCATTTCGTCCTTCTGGAATGAGTTTTCAGCCAGGAATTGGAATGAGTTTTCAGCCAGGAATTCGTATGCATTTTGTACTGTGCAGAAAGTAGCTACCTGCTCGGGAGTTGTGTCATAGAAGCACCTTTCTGGAGGAGCTTATTGCAACATTCATTGTTTGGCTCAGTTCTTTAGGGTTGGTTTTGGAAGGTCTTTCAACTTTGTCCAAATCCTGCTTCGTACGAAATTTTTTCACAGCGCTGTTTCCAAGTGTCCACAAAGAGCTGGTGCTTGAAACTGTCCACATGTACATCTCCCATACTGGTGTGCTCGTTCCCCTACCTGGATTTTGGTTTCCTCTTCTTTCTTTGAAACGACAAGCCTTCTTTCTGTATGCTACACACACCTTGTAGCAGTTTCAGTTTGCAGCATGTTGGTCTCCCCAAAATGCTGAGTATTCTATGTAGAGTGTGTCATTCTACAGCACTGAATACACAACTTAGAGCTCCTTTCAAAGCAGACACACAAACACATCTTTTTGTGAAAGTCTTACTTCAGGTCCCTTGGAAAATATATGGGTTTCTTTGAGAACATGAAGTCGATTACGCTTTTGCACTCTGCAAAGAATAGAAGTGATCTTTTGTACATGCCCGTCTGAATTTCACTGCAAAATGCCCTTCTTTTCTGCTTTCTTGAACATTCCCAAAGCATCAGGTGAAAGAGCGTGTTTGAGGAAGAGTGATGCAGTGTGCGTTTTCCTGGCTTTCAAGTGAACTGGGAAACATACTCCTTGTGTTTCCACATTGTCTAAGAAACAACATGAGTCTTGCAAGAGATTGAAACAATGCATCCTAAAACGTATTACCGCAGTGAAAACACACGTTTCTACCAAGACTTGGAAGGAGCAAGCGAAAGAATAGTCGCTGAGTGTTCTTTCGGAGAGAAACACAAGCATTTGTTCCTTCTGGAGTGAGTTTTCAGCCAGGAATTCATATGCATTTTGTACTGTGCAGAATGTAGCTACCTGCTCTTGAGTTGTGTCATAGAAGCACCTTTCCTGGAGGAGCTTATTGCAACATTCTTTGTTTGGCTAAGTTCTTTAGGGTTGGTTTTGGAAGGTCTTTCAACTTTGTCCAAATCCGCTTCGTATGAAATCTTTTCACAGCGCTCTTTCCAAGTGTCCACAAAGAGCTGCTCCTGGAAACTGTCCACATGCACATCTCCCATGCTGGTGTGCTCGTTTCACTACCTGGATTTTGGTTTTCTCTTCTTTCTTTGAAATGACAAGCCTTCTTTCTGCATGCTACACACACCTTGTAGCAGTTCCAGTTTGCAGCATGTTGGTGCTCCTAAAACGCTGTGTAACCTGTGTAGAGTGTGTCACTCTCCAGCACTGAATACACAACTTAGAGCTCCTTTCACCACAGACACGCAAACACATCTTTTTGTGAAAGTCCTACTTCTTTTCACTTGGAAATGTAAGGGTTTCAACGAGAACATGAAGTCAATGATGCTTTTGCACTCTACTACCGAACGAAATGACCTCCTCTACATGCCCGTCTGAGTTTCAGTGCAAAATGCCCTTGTTTTCTGGTTTCTTGAATGTTCTCAACACATTAGGAGAAAGAGCGTGTTTGAGCAAGAGTGATGCAGTGTGCGTTTCCCTAGATTTCAAGTGATTTGCGAAACATACTCCTTATTTTTCCACATTGTGTAAGAAACATGAGGTTTGCAAGAGATTGAAACAATGCTTCCTAAAACGTATTCCAGCAGTGAAAACACACGTTTCGACAAAGACTTTGAAGGAGCAAGCAAAAGCCTAGTGGCTGAGTGTTCCTTTTGAGAGAAAGACATGCATTTCGTCCTTCTGGAATGAGTTTTCAGCCAGGAATTGGAATGAGTTTTCAGCCAGGAATTCGTATGCATTTTGTACTGTGCAGAAAGTAGCTACCTGCTCGGGAGTTGTGTCATAGAAGCACCTTTCTGGAGGAGCTTATTGCAACATTCATTGTTTGGCTCAGTTCTTTAGGGTTGGTTTTGGAAGGTCTTTCAACTTTGTCCAAATCCTGCTTCGTACGAAATTTTTTCACAGCGCTGTTTCCAAGTGTCCACAAAGAGCTGGTGCTTGAAACTGTCCACATGTACATCTCCCATACTGGTGTGCTCGTTCCCCTACCTGGATTTTGGTTTCCTCTTCTTTCTTTGAAACGACAAGCCTTCTTTCTGTATGCTACACACACCTTGTAGCAGTTTCAGTTTGCAGCATGTTGGTCTCCCCAAAATGCTGAGTATTCTATGTAGAGTGTGTCATTCTACAGCACTGAATACACAACTTAGAGCTCCTTTCAAAGCAGACACACAAACACATCTTTTTGTGAAAGTCTTACTTCAGGTCCCTTGGAAAATATATGGGTTTCTTTGAGAACATGAAGTCGATTACGCTTTTGCACTCTGCAAAGAATAGAAGTGATCTTTTGTACATGCCCGTCTGAATTTCACTGCAAAATGCCCTTCTTTTCTGCTTTCTTGAACATTCCCAAAGCATCAGGTGAAAGAGCGTGTTTGAGGAAGAGTGATGCAGTGTGCGTTTTCCTGGCTTTCAAGTGAACTGGGAAACATACTCCTTGTGTTTCCACATTGTCTAAGAAACAACATGAGTCTTGCAAGAGATTGAAACAATGCATCCTAAAACGTATTACCGCAGTGAAAACACACGTTTCTACCAAGACTTGGAAGGAGCAAGCGAAAGAATAGTCGCTGAGTGTTCTTTCGGAGAGAAACACAAGCATTTGTTCCTTCTGGAGTGAGTTTTCAGCCAGGAATTCATATGCATTTTGTACTGTGCAGAATGTAGCTACCTGCTCTTGAGTTGTGTCATAGAAGCACCTTTCCTGGAGGAGCTTATTGCAACATTCTTTGTTTGGCTAAGTTCTTTAGGGTTGGTTTTGGAAGGTCTTTCAACTTTGTCCAAATCCGCTTCGTATGAAATCTTTTCACAGCGCTCTTTCCAAGTGTCCACAAAGAGCTGCTCCTGGAAACTGTCCACATGCACATCTCCCATGCTGGTGTGCTCGTTTCACTACCTGGATTTTGGTTTTCTCTTCTTTCTTTGAAATGACAAGCCTTCTTTCTGCATGCTACACACACCTTGTAGCAGTTCCAGTTTGCAGCATGTTGGTGCTCCTAAAACGCTGTGTAACCTGTGTAGAGTGTGTCACTCCCCAGCACTGAATACACAACTTAGAGCTCCTTTCACCACAGACACGCAAACACATCTTTTTGTGAAAGTCCTACTTCTTTTCACTTGGAAATGTAAGGGTTTCAACGAGAACATGAAGTCAATGATGCTTTTGCACTCTACTACCAAACGAAATGACCTCCTCTACATGCCCGTCTGAGTTTCAGTGCAAAATGCCCTTGTTTTCTGGTTTCTTGAATGTTCTCAACACATTAGGAGAAAGAGCGTGTTTGAGCAAGAGTGATGCAGTGTGCGTTTCCCTAGATTTCAAGTGATTTGCGAAACATACTCCTTATTTTTCCACATTGTGTAAGAAACATGAGGTTTGCAAGAGATTGAAACAATGCTTCCTAAAACGTATTCCAGCAGTGAAAACACACGTTTCGACAAAGACTTTGAAGGAGCAAGCAAAAGCCTAGTGGCTGAGTGTTCCTTTTGAGAGAAAGACATGCATTTCGTCCTTCTGGAATGAGTTTTCAGCCAGGAATTCGTATGCATTTTGTACTGTGCAGAAAGTAGCTACCTGCTTGGGAGTTGTGTCATAGAAGCACCTTTCTGGAGGAGCTTATTGCAACATTCATTGTTTGGCTCAGTTCTTTAGGGTTGGTTTTGGAAGGTCTTTCAACTTTGTCCAAATCCTGCTTCGTACGAAATTTTTTCACAGCGCTGTTTCCAAGTGTCCACAAAGAGCTGGTGCTTGAAACTGTCCACATGTACATCTCCCATACTGGTGTGCTCGTTCCCCTACCTGGATTTTGGTTTCCTCTTCTTTCTTTGAAACGACAAGCCTTCTTTCTGTATGCTACACACACCTTGTAGCAGTTTCAGTTTGCAGCATGTTGGTCTCCCCAAAATGCTGAGTATTCTATGTAGAGTGTGTCATTCTACAGCACTGAATACACAACTTAGAGCTCCTTTCAAAGCAGACACACAAACACATCTTTTTGTGAAAGTCTTACATCAGGTCCCTTGGAAAATATATGGGTTTCTTTGAGAACATGAAGTCGATTACGCTTTTGCACTCTGCAAAGAATAGAAGTGATCTTTTGTACATGCCCGTCTGAATTTCACTGCAAAATGCCCTTCTTTTCTGCTTTCTTGAACATTCCCAAAGCATCAGGTGAAAGAGCGTGTTTGAGGAAGAGTGATGCAGTGTGCGTTTTCCTGGCTTTCAAGTGAACTGGGAAACATACTCCTTGTGTTTCCACATTGTCTAAGAAACAACATGAGTCTTGCAAGAGATTGAAACAATGCATCCTAAAACGTATTACCGCAGTGAAAACACACGTTTCTACCAAGACTTGGAAGGAGCAAGCGAAAGAATAGTCGCTGAGTGTTCTTTCGGAGAGAAACACAAGAATTTGTTCCTTCTGGAGTGAGTTTTCAGCCAGGAATTCATATGCATTTTGTACTGTGCAGAATGTAGCTACCTGCTCTTGAGTTGTGTCATAGAAGCACCTTTCCTGGAGGAGCTTATTGCAACATTCTTTGTTTGGCTAAGTTCTTTAGGGTTGGTTTTGGAAGGTCTTTCAACTTTGTCCAAATCCGCTTCGTATGAAATCTTTTCACAGCGCTCTTTCCAAGTGTCCACAAAGAGCTGCTCCTGGAAACTGTCCACATGCACATCTCCCATGCTGGTGTGCTCGTTTCACTACCTGGATTTTGGTTTTCTCTTCTTTCTTTGAAATGACAAGCCTTCTTTCTGCATGCTACACACACCTTGTAGCAGTTCCAGTTTGCAGCATGTTGGTGCTCCTAAAACGCTGTGTAACCTGTGTAGAGTGTGTCACTCCCCAGCACTGAATACACAACTTAGAGCTCCTTTCACCACAGACACGCAAACACATCTTTTTGTGAAAGTCCTACTTCTTTTCACTTGGAAATGTAAGGGTTTCAACGAGAACATGAAGTCAATGATGCTTTTGCACTCTACTACCAAACGAAATGACCTCCTCTACATGCCCGTCTGAGTTTCAGTGCAAAATGCCCTTGTTTTCTGGTTTCTTGAATGTTCTCAACACATTAGGAGAAAGAGCGTGTTTGAGCAAGAGTGATGCAGTGTGCGTTTCCCTAGATTTCAAGTGATTTGCGAAACATACTCCTTAGTTTTCCACATTGTGTAAGAAACATGAGGTTTGCAAGAGATTGAAACAATGCTTCCTAAAACGTATTCCAGCAGTGAAAACACACGTTTCGACAAAGACTTTGAAGGAGCAAGCAAAAGCCTAGTGGCTGAGTGTTCCTTTTGAGAGAAAGACATGCATTTCGTCCTTCTGGAATGAGTTTTCAGCCAGGAATTCGTATGCATTTTGTACTGTGCAGAAAGTAGCTACCTGCTTGGGAGTTGTGTCATAGAAGCACCTTTCTGGAGGAGCTTATTGCAACATTCATTGTTTGGCTCAGTTCTTTAGGGTTGGTTTTGGAAGGTCTTTCAACTTTGTCCAAATCCTGCTTCGTACGAAATTTTTTCACAGCGCTGTTTCCAAGTGTCCACAAAGAGCTGGTGCTTGAAACTGTCCACATGTACATCTCCCATACTGGTGTGCTCGTTCCCCTACCTGGATTTTGGTTTCCTCTTCTTTCTTTGAAACGACAAGCCTTCTTTCTGTATGCTACACACACCTTGTAGCAGTTTCAGTTTGCAGCATGTTGGTCTCCCCAAAATGCTGAGTATTCTATGTAGAGTGTGTCATTCTACAGCACTGAATACACAACTTAGAGCTCCTTTCAAAGCAGACACACAAACACATCTTTTTGTGAAAGTCTTACTTCAGGTCCCTTGGAAAATATATGGGTTTCTTTGAGAACATGAAGTCGATTACGCTTTTGCACTCTGCAAAGAATAGAAGTGATCTTTTGTACATGCCCGTCTGAATTTCACTGCAAAATGCCCTTCTTTTCTGCTTTCTTGAACATTCCCAAAGCATCAGGTGAAAGAGCGTGTTTGAGGAAGAGTGATGCAGTGTGCGTTTTCCTGGCTTTCAAGTGAACTGGGAAACATACTCCTTGTGTTTCCACATTGTCTAAGAAACAACATGAGTCTTGCAAGAGATTGAAACAATGCATTCTAAAACGTATTACCGCAGTGAAAACACACGTTTCTACCAAGACTTGGAAGGAGCAAGCGAAAGAATAGTCGCTGAGTGTTCTTTCGGAGAGAAACACAAGCATTTGTTCCTTCTGGAGTGAGTTTTCAGCCAGGAATTCATATGCATTTTGTACTGTGCAGAATGTAGCTACCTGCTCTTGAGTTGTGTCATAGAAGCACCTTTCCTGGAGGAGCTTATTGCAACATTCTTTGTTTGGCTAAGTTCTTTAGGGTTGGTTTTGGAAGGTCTTTCAACTTTGTCCAAATCCGCTTCGTATGAAATCTTTTCACAGCGCTCTTTCCAAGTGTCCACAAAGAGCTGCTCCTGGAAACTGTCCACATGCACATCTCCCATGCTGGTGTGCTCGTTTCACTACCTGGATTTTGGTTTTCTCTTCTTTCTTTGAAATGACAAGCCTTCTTTCTGCATGCTACACACACCTTGTAGCAGTTCCAGTTTGCAGCATGTTGGTGCTCCTAAAACGCTGTGTAACCTGTGTAGAGTGTGTCACTCCCCAGCACTGAATACACAACTTAGAGCTCCTTTCACCACAGACACGCAAACACATCTTTTTGTGAAAGTCCTACTTCTTTTCACTTGGAAATGTAAGGGTTTCAACGAGAACATGAAGTCAATGATGCTTTTGCACTCTACTACCAAACGAAATGACCTCCTCTACATGCCCGTCTGAGTTTCAGTGCAAAATGCCCTTGTTTTCTGGTTTCTTGAATGTTCTCAACACATTAGGAGAAAGAGCGTGTTTGAGCAAGAGTGATGCAGTGTGCGTTTCCCTAGATTTCAAGTGATTTGCGAAACATACTCCTTAGTTTTCCACATTGTGTAAGAAACATGAGGTTTGCAAGAGATTGAAACAATGCTTCCTAAAACGTATTCCAGCAGTGAAAACACACGTTTCGACAAAGACTTTGAAGGAGCAAGCAAAAGCCTAGTGGCTGAGTGTTCCTTTTGAGAGAAAGACATGCATTTCGTCCTTCTGGAATGAGTTTTCAGCCAGGAATTCGTATGCATTTTGTACTGTGCAGAAAGTAGCTACCTGCTTGGGAGTTGTGTCATAGAAGCACCTTTCTGGAGGAGCTTATTGCAACATTCATTGTTTGGCTCAGTTCTTTAGGGTTGGTTTTGGAAGGTCTTTCAACTTTGTCCAAATCCTGCTTCGTACGAAATTTTTTCACAGCGCTGTTTCCAAGTGTCCACAAAGAGCTGGTGCTTGAAACTGTCCACATGTACATCTCCCATACTGGTGTGCTCGTTCCCCTACCTGGATTTTGGTTTCCTCTTCTTTCTTTGAAACGACAAGCCTTCTTTCTGTATGCTACACACACCTTGTAGCAGTTTCAGTTTGCAGCATGTTGGTCTCCCCAAAATGCTGAGTATTCTATGTAGAGTGTGTCATTCTACAGCACTGAATACACAACTTAGAGCTCCTTTCAAAGCAGACACACAAACACATCTTTTTGTGAAAGTCTTACTTCAGGTCCCTTGGAAAATATATGGGTTTCTTTGAGAACATGAAGTCGATTACGCTTTTGCACTCTGCAAAGAATAGAAGTGATCTTTTGTACATGCCCGTCTGAATTTCACTGCAAAATGCCCTTCTTTTCTGCTTTCTTGAACATTCCCAAAGCATCAGGTGAAAGAGCGTGTTTGAGGAAGAGTGATGCAGTGTGCGTTTTCCTGGCTTTCAAGTGAACTGGGAAACATACTCCTTGTGTTTCCACATTGTCTAAGAAACAACATGAGTCTTGCAAGAGATTGAAACAATGCATCCTAAAACGTATTACCGCAGTGAAAACACACGTTTCTACCAAGACTTGGAAGGAGCAAGCGAAAGAATAGTCGCTGAGTGTTCTTTCGGAGAGAAACACAAGCATTTGTTCCTTCTGGAGTGAGTTTTCAGCCAGGAATTCATATGCATTTTGTACTGTGCAGAATGTAGCTACCTGCTCTTGAGTTGTGTCATAGAAGCACCTTTCCTGGAGGAGCTTATTGCAACATTCTTTGTCTGGCTAAGTTCTTTAGGGTTGGTTTTGGAAGGTCTTTCAACTTTGTCCAAATCCGCTTCGTATGAAATCTTTTCACAGCGCTCTTTCCAAGCGTCCACAAAGAGCTGCTCCTGGAAACTGTCCACATGCACATCTCCCATGCTGGTGTGCTCGTTTCACTACCTGGATTTTGGTTTTCTCTTCTTTCTTTGAAATGACAAGCCTTCTTTCTGCATGCTACACACACCTTGTAGCAGTTCCAGTTTGCAGCATGTTGGTGCTCCTAAAACGCTGTGTAACCTGTGTAGAGTGTGTCACTCCCCAGCACTGAATACACAACTTAGAGCTCCTTTCACCACAGACACGCAAACACATCTTTTTGTGAAAGTCCTACTTCTTTTCACTTGGAAATGTAAGGGTTTCAACGAGAACATGAAGTCAATGATGCTTTTGCACTCTACTACCAAAAGAATAGACCTCTTCTACATGCCCGTCTGAGTTTCAGTGCAAAATGCCCTTGTTTTCTGGTTTCTTGAATGTTCTCAACACATTAGGAGAAAGAGCGTGTTTGAGCAAGAGTGATGCAGTGTGCGTTTCCCTAGATTTCAAGTGATTTGCGAAACATACTCCTTAGTTTTCCACATTGTGTAAGAAACATGAGGTTTGCAAGAGATTGAAACAATGCTTCCTAAAACGTATTCCAGCAGTGAAAACACACGTTTCGACAAAGACTTTGAAGGAGCAAGCAAAAGCCTAGTGGCTGAGTGTTCCTTTTGAGAGAAAGACATGCATTTCGTCCTTCTGGAATGAGTTTTCAGCCAGGAATTCGTATGCATTTTGTACTGTGCAGAAAGTAGCTACCTGCTTGGGAGTTGTGTCATAGAAGCACCTTTCTGGAGGAGCTTATTGCAACATTCATTGTTTGGCTCAGTTCTTTAGGGTTGGTTTTGGAAGGTCTTTCAACTTTGTCCAAATCCTGCTTCGTACGAAATTTTTTCACAGCGCTGTTTCCAAGTGTCCACAAAGAGCTGGTGCTTGAAACTGTCCACATGTACATCTCCCATACTGGTGTGCTCGTTCCCCTACCTGGATTTTGGTTTCCTCTTCTTTCTTTGAAACGACAAGCCTTCTTTCTGTATGCTACACACACCTTGTAGCAGTTTCAGTTTGCAGCATGTTGGTCTCCCCAAAATGCTGAGTATTCTATGTAGAGTGTGTCATTCTACAGCACTGAATACACAACTTAGAGCTCCTTTCAAAGCAGACACACAAACACATCTTTTTGTGAAAGTCTTACTTCAGGTCCCTTGGAAAATATATGGGTTTCTTTGAGAACATGAAGTCGATTACGCTTTTGCACTCTGCAAAGAATAGAAGTGATCTTTTGTACATGCCCGTCTGAATTTCACTGCAAAATGCCCTTCTTTTCTGCTTTCTTGAACATTCCCAAAGCATCAGGTGAAAGAGCGTGTTTGAGGAAGAGTGATGCAGTGTGCGTTTTCCTGGCTTTCAAGTGAACTGGGAAACATACTCCTTGTGTTTCCACATTGTCTAAGAAACAACATGGGTCTTGCAAGAGATTGAAACAATGCATCCTAAAACGTATTACCGCAGTGAAAACACACGTTTCTACCAAGACTTGGAAGGAGCAAGCGAAAGAATAGTCGCTGAGTGTTCTTTCGGAGAGAAACACAAGCATTTGTTCCTTCTGGAGTGAGTTTTCAGCCAGGAATTCATATGCATTTTGTACTGTGCAGAATGTAGCTACCTGCTCTTGAGTTGTGTCATAGAAGCACCTTTCCTGGAGGAGCTTATTGCAACATTCTTTGTTTGGCTAAGTTCTTTAGGGTTGGTTTTGGAAGGTCTTTCAACTTTGTCCAAATCCGCTTCGTATGAAATCTTTTCACAGCGCTCTTTCCAAGCGTCCACAAAGAGCTGCTCCTGGAAACTGTCCACATGCACATCTCCCATGCTGGTGTGCTCGTTTCACTACCTGGATTTTGGTTTTCTCTTCTTTCTTTGAAATGACAAGACTTCTTTCTGCATGCTACACACACCTTGTAGCAGTTCCAGTTTGCAGCATGTTGGTGCTCCTAAAACGCTGTGTAACCTGTGTAGAGTGTGTCACTCTCCAGCACTGAATACACAACTTAGAGCTCCTTTCACCACAGACACGCAAACACATCTTTTTGTGAAAGTCCTACTTCTTTTCACTTGGAAATGTAAGGGTTTCAACGAGAACATGAGGTCAATGATGCTTTTGCACTCTACTACCAAAAGAATAGACCTCTTCTACATGCCCGTCTGAGTTTCAGTGCAAAATGCCCTTGTTTTCTGGTTTCTTGAATGTTCTCAACACATTAGGAGAAAGAGCGTGTTTGAGCAAGAGTGATGCAGTGTGCGTTTCCCTAGATTTCAAGTGATTTGCGAAACATACTCCTTAGTTTTCCACATTGTGTAAGAAACATGAGGTTTGCAAGAGATTGAAACAATGCTTCCTAAAACGTATTCCAGCAGTGAAAACACACGTTTCGACAAAGACTTTGAAGGAGCAAGCAAAAGCCTAGTGGCTGAGTGTTCCTTTTGAGAGAAAGACATGCATTTCGTCCTTCTGGAATGAGTTTTCAGCCAGGAATTCGTATGCATTTTGTACTGTGCAGAAAGTAGCTACCTGCTTGGGAGTTGTGTCATAGAAGCACCTTTCTGGAGGAGCTTATTGCAACATTCATTGTTTGGCTCAGTTCTTTAGGGTTGGTTTTGGAAGGTCTTTCAACTTTGTCCAAATCCTGCTTCGTACGAAATTTTTTCACAGCGCTGTTTCCAAGTGTCCACAAAGAGCTGGTGCTTGAAACTGTCCACATGTACATCTCCCATACTGGTGTGCTCGTTCCCCTACCTGGATTTTGGTTTCCTCTTCTTTCTTTGAAACGACAAGCCTTCTTTCTGTATGCTACACACACCTTGTAGCAGTTTCAGTTTGCAGCATGTTGGTCTCCCCAAAATGCTGAGTATTCTATGTAGAGTGTGTCATTCTACAGCACTGAATACACAACTTAGAACTCCTTTCAAAGCAGACACACAAACACATCTTTTTGTGAAAGTCTTACTTCAGGTCCCTTGGAAAATATATGGGTTTCTTTGAGAACATGAAGTCGATTACGCTTTTGCACTCTGCAAAGAAAAGAAGTGATCTTTTGTACATGCCCGTCTGAATTTCACTGCAAAATGCCCTTCTTTTCTGCTTTCTTGAACATTCCCAAAGCATCAGGTGAAAGAGCGTGTTTGAGGAAGAGTGATGCAGTGTGCGTTTTCCTGGCTTTCAAGTGAACTGGGAAACATACTCCTTGTGTTTCCACATTGTCTAAGAAACAACATGAGTCTTGCAAGAGATTGAAACAATGCATCCTAAAACGTATTACCGCAGTGAAAACACACGTTTCTACCAAGACTTGGAAGGAGCAAGTGAAAGAATAGTCGCTGAGTGTTCTTTCGGAGAGAAACACAAGCATTTGTTCCTTCTGGAGTGAGTTTTCAGCCAGGAATTCATATGCATTTTGTACTGTGCAGAATGTAGCTACCTGCTCTTGAGTTGTGTCATAGAAGCACCTTTCCTGGAGGAGCTTATTGCAACATTCTTTGTTTGGCTAAGTTCTTTAGGGTTGGTTTTGGAAGGTCTTTCAACTTTGTCCAAATCCGCTTCGTATGAAATCTTTTCACAGCGCTCTTTCCAAGTGTCCACAAAGAGCTGCTCCTGGAAACTGTCCACATGCACATCTCCCATGCTGGTGTGCTCGTTTCACTACCTGGATTTTGGTTTTCTCTTCTTTCTTTGAAATGACAAGCCTTCTTTCTGCATGCTACACACACCTTGTAGCAGTTCCAGTTTGCAGCATGTTGGTGCTCCTAAAACGCTGTGTAACCTGTGTAGAGTGTGTCACTCTCCAGCACTGAATACACAACTTAGAGCTCCTTTCACCACAGACACGCAAACACATTTTTTGTGAGTCCTACTTCTTTTCACTTGGAAATGTAAGGGTTTCAACGAGAACATGAAGTCAATGATGCTTTTGCACTCTACTACCAAAAGAATAGACCTCTTCTACATGCCCGTCTGAGTTTCAGTGCAAAATGCCCTTGTTTTCTGGTTTCTTGAATGTTCTCAACACATTAGGAAAAAGAGCGTGTTTGAGCAAGAGTGATGCAGTGTGCGTTTCCCTAGATTTCAAGTGATTTGCGAAACATACTCCTTAGTTTTCCACATTGTGTAAGAAACATGAGGTTTGCAAGAGATTGAAACAATGCTTCCTAAAACGTATTCCAGCAGTGAAAACACACGTTTCGACAAAGACTTTGAAGGAGCAAGCAAAAGCCTAGTGGCTGAGTGTTCCTTTTGAGAGAAAGACATGCATTTCGTCCTTCTGGAATGAGTTTTCAGCCAGGAATTCGTATGCATTTTGTACTGTGCAGAAAGTAGCTACCTGCTCGGGAGTTGTGTCATAGAAGCACCTTTCTGGAGGAGCTTATTGCAACATTCATTGTTTGGCTCAGTTCTTTAGGGTTGGTTTTGGAAGGTCTTTCAACTTTGTCCAAATCCTGCTTCGTACGAAATTTTTTCACAGCGCTGTTTCCAAGTGTCCACAAAGAGCTGGTGCTTGAAACTGTCCACATGTACATCTCCCATACTGGTGTGCTCGTTCCCCTACCTGGATTTTGGTTTCCTCTTCTTTCTTTGAAACGACAAGCCTTCTTTCTGTATGCTACACACACCTTGTAGCAGTTTCAGTTTGCAGCATGTTGGTCTCCCCAAAATGCTGAGTATTCTATGTAGAGTGTGTCATTCTACAGCACTGAATACACAACTTAGAGCTCCTTTCAAAGCAGACACACAAACACATCTTTTTGTGAAAGTCTTACTTCAGGTCCCTTGGAAAATATATGGGTTTCTTTGAGAACATGAAGTCGATTACGCTTTTGCACTCTGCAAAGAATAGAAGTGATCTTTTGTACATGCCCGTCTGAATTTCACTGCAAAATGCCCTTCTTTTCTGCTTTCTTGAACATTCCCAAAGCATCAGGTGAAAGAGCGTGTTTGAGGAAGAGTGATGCAGTGTGCGTTTTCCTGGCTTTCAAGTGAACTGGGAAACATACTCCTTGTGTTTCCACATTGTCTAAGAAACAACATGAGTCTTGCAAGAGATTGAAACAATGCATCCTAAAACGTATTACCGCAGTGAAAACACACGTTTCTACCAAGACTTGGAAGGAGCAAGCGAAAGAATAGTCGCTGAGTGTTCTTGCGGAGAGAAACACAAGCATTTGTTCCTTCTGGAGTGAGTTTTCAGCCAGGAATTCATATGCATTTTGTACTGTGCAGAATGTAGCTACCTGCTCTTGAGTTGTGTCATGGAAGCACCTTTCCTGGAGGAGCTTATTGCAACATTCTTTGTTTGGCTAAGTTCTTTAGGGTTGGTTTTGGAAGGTCTTTCAACTTTGTCCAAATCCGCTTCGTATGAAATCTTTTCACAGCGCTCTTTCCAAGTGTCCACAAAGAGCTGCTAATGGAAACTGTCCACATGCACATCTCCCATGCTGGTGTGCTCGTTTCACTACCTGGATTTTGGTTTTCTCTTCTTTCTTTGAAATGACAAGCCTTCTTTCTGCATGCTACACACACCTTGTAGCAGTTCCAGTTTGCAGCATGTTGGTGCTCCTAAAACGCTGTGTAACCTGTGTAGAGTGTGTCACTCTCCAGCACTGAATACACAACTTAGAGCTCCTTTCACCACAGACACGCAAACACATCTTTTTGTGAAAGTCCTACTTCTTTTCACTTGGAAATGTAAGGTTTTCAACGAGAACATGAAGTCAATGATGCTTTTGCACTCTACTACCAAAAGAATAGACCTCTTCTACATGACCGTCTGAGGTTCAGTGCAAAATGCCCTTGTTTTCTGGTTTCTTGAATGTTCTCAACACATTAGGAGAAAGAGCGTGTTTGAGCAAGAGTGATGCAGTGTGCGTTTCCCTAGATTTCAAGTGATTTGCGAAACATACTCCTTAGTTTTCCACATTGTGTAAGAAACATGAGGTTTGCAAGAGATTGAAACAATGCTTCCTAAAACGTATTCCAGCAGTGAAAACACACGTTTCGACAAAGACTTTGAAGGAGCAAGCAAAAGCCTAGTGGCTGAGTGTTCCTTTTGAGAGAAAGACATGCATTTCGTCCTTCTGGAATGAGTTTTCAGCCAGGAATTCGTATGCATTTTGTACTGTGCAGAAAGTAGCTACCTGCTCGGGAGTTGTGTCATAGAAGCACCTTTCTGGAGGAGCTTATTGCAACATTCATTGTTTGGCTCAGTTCTTTAGGGTTGGTTTTGGAAGGTCTTTCAACTTTGTCCAAATCCTGCTTCGTACGAAATTTTTTCACAGCGCTGTTTCCAAGTGTCCACAAAGAGCTGGTGCTTGAAACTGTCCACATGTACATCTCCCATACTGGTGTGCTCATTCCCCTACCTGGATTTTGGTTTCCTCTTCTTTCTTTGAAACGACAAGCCTTCTTTCTGTATGCTACACACACCTTGTAGCAGTTTCAGTTTGCAGCATGTTGGTCTCCCCAAAATGCTGAGTATTCTATGTAGAGTGTGTCATTCTACAGCACTGAATACACAACTTAGAGCTCCTTTCAAAGCAGACACACAAACACATCTTTTTGTGAAAGTCTTACTTCAGGTCCCTTGGAAAATATATGGGTTTCTTTGAGAACATGAAGTCGATTACGCTTTTGCACTCTGCAAAGAATAGAAGTGATCTTTTGTACATGCCCGTCTAAATTTCACTGCAAAATGCCCTTCTTTTCTGCTTTCTTGAACATTCCCAAAGCATCAGGTGAAAGAGCGTGTTTGAGGAAGAGTGATGCAGTGTGCGTTTTCCTGGCTTTCAAGTGAACTGGGAAACATACTCCTTGTGTTTCCACATTGTCTAAGAAACAACATGAGTCTTGCAAGAGATTGAAACAATGCATCCTAAAACGTATTACCGCAGTGAAAACACACGTTTCTACCAAGACTTGGAAGGAGCAAGCGAAAGAATAGTCGCTGAGTGTTCTTTCGGAGAGAAACACAAGCATTTGTTCCTTCTGGAGTGAGTTTTCAGCCAGGAATTCATATGCATTTTGTACTGTGCAGAATGTAGCTACCTGCTCTTGAGTTGTGTCATGGAAGCACCTTTCCTGGAGGAGCTTATTGCAACATTCTTTGTTTGGCTAAGTTCTTTAGGGTTGGTTTTGGAAGGTCTTTCAACTTTGTCCAAATCCGCTTCGTATGAAATCTTTTCACAGCGCTCTTTCCAAGTGTCCACAAAGAGCTGCTCCTGGAAACTGTCCACATGCACATCTCCCATGCTGGTGTGCTCGTTTCACTACCTGGATTTTGGTTTCTCTTCTTTCTTTGAAATGACAAGCCTTCTTTCTGCATGCTACACACACCTTGTAGCAGTTCCAGTTTGCAGCATGTTGGTGCTCCTAAAACGCTGTGTAACCTGTGTAGAGTGTGTCACTCTCCAGCACTGAATACACAACTTAGAGCTCCTTTCACCACAGACACGCAAACACATCTTTTTGTGAAAGTCCTACTTCTTTTCACTTGGAAATGTAAGGGTTTCAACGAGAACATGAAGTCAATGATGCTTTTGCACTCTACTACCAAACGAAATGACCTCTTCTACATGCCCGTCTGAATTTCAGTGCAAAATGCCCTTGTTTTCTGGTTTCTTGAATGTTCTCAACACATTAGGAGAAAGAGCGTGTTTGAGCAAGAGTGATGCAGTGTGCGTTTCCCTAGATTTCAAGTGATTTGCGAAACATACTCCTTATTTTTCCACATTGTGTAAGAAACATGAGGTTTGCAAGAGATTGAAACAATGCTTCCTAAAACGTATTCCAGCAGTGAAAACACACGTTTCGACAAAGACTTTGAAGGAGCAAGCAAAAGCCTAGTGGCTGAGTGTTCCTTTTGAGAGAAAGACATGCATTTCGTCCTTCTGGAATGAGTTTTCAGCCAGGAATTCGTATGCATTTTGTACTGTGCAGAAAGTAGCTACCTGCTCGGGAGTTGTGTCATAGAAGCACCTTTCTGGAGGAGCTTATTGCAACATTCATTGTTTGGCTCAGTTCTTTAGGGTTGGTTTTGGAAGGTCTTTCAACTTTGTCCAAATCCTGCTTCGTACGAAATTTTTTCACAGCGCTGTTTCCAAGTGTCCACAAAGAGCTGGTGCTTGAAACTGTCCACATGTACATCTCCCATACTGGTGTGCTCGTTCCCCTACCTGGATTTTGGTTTCCTCTTCTTTCTTTGAAACGACAAGCCTTCTTTCTGTATGCTACACACACCTTGTAGCAGTTTCAGTTTGCAGCATGTTGGTCTCCCCAAAATGCTGAGTATTCTATGTAGAGTGTGTCATTCTACAGCACTGAATACACAACTTAGAGCTCCTTTCAAAGCAGACACACAAACACATCTTTTTGTGAAAGTCTTACTTCAGGTCCCTTGGAAAATATATGGGTTTCTTTGAGAACATGAATTCGATTACGCTTTTGCACTCTGCAAAGAATAGAAGTGATCTTTTGTACATGCCCGTCTAAATTTCACTGCAAAATGCCCTTCTTTTCTGCTTTCTTGAACATTCCCAAAGCATCAGGTGAAAGAGCGTGTTTGAGGAAGAGTGATGCAGTGTGCGTTTTCCTGGCTTTCAAGTGAACTGGGAAACATACTCCTTGTGTTTCCACATTGTCTAAGAAACAACATGAGTCTTGCAAGAGATTGAAACAATGCATCCTAAAACGTATTACCGCAGTGAAAACACACGTTTCTACCAAGACTTGGAAGGAGCAAGCGAAAGAATAGTCGCTGAGTGTTCTTTCGGAGAGAAACACAAGCATTTGTTCCTTCTGGAGTGAGTTTTCAGCCAGGAATTCGTATGCATTTTGTACTGTGCAGAAAGTAGCTACCTGCTCGGGAGTTGTGTCATAGAAGCACCTTTCTGGAGGAGCTTATTGCAACATTCATTGTTTGGCTCAGTTCTTTAGGGTTGGTTTTGGAAGGTCTTTCAACTTTGTCCAAATCCTGCTTCGTACGAAATTTTTTCACAGCGCTGTTTCCAAGTGTCCACAAAGAGCTGGTGCTTGAAACTGTCCACATGTACATCTCCCATACTGGTGTGCTCATTCCCCTACCTGGATTTTGGTTTCCTCTTCTTTCTTTGAAACGACAAGCCTTCTTTCTGTATGCTACACACACCTTGTAGCAGTTTCAGTTTGCAGCATGTTGGTCTCCCCAAAATGCTGAGTATTCTATGTAGAGTGTGTCATTCTACAGCACTGAATACACAACTTAGAGCTCCTTTCAAAGCAGACACACAAACACATCTTTTTGTGAAAGTCTTACTTCAGGTCCCTTGGAAAATATATGGGTTTCTTTGAGAACATGAAGTCGATTACGCTTTTGCACTCTGCAAAGAATAGAAGTGATCTTTTGTACATGCCCGTCTAAATTTCACTGCAAAATGCCCTTCTTTTCTGCTTTCTTGAACATTCCCAAAGCATCAGGTGAAAGAGCGTGTTTGAGGAAGAGTGATGCAGTGTGCGTTTTCCTGGCTTTCAAGTGAACTGGGAAACATACTCCTTGTGTTTCCACATTGTCTAAGAAACAACATGAGTCTTGCAAGAGATTGAAACAATGCATCCTAAAACGTATTACCGCAGTGAAAACACACGTTTCTACCAAGACTTGGAAGGAGCAAGCGAAAGAATAGTCGCTGAGTGTTCTTTCGGAGAGAAACACAAGCATTTGTTCCTTCTGGAGTGAGTTTTCAGCCAGGAATTCATATGCATTTTGTACTGTGCAGAATGTAGCTACCTGCTCTTGAGTTGTGTCATGGAAGCACCTTTCCTGGAGGAGCTTATTGCAACATTCTTTGTTTGGCTAAGTTCTTTAGGGTTGGTTTTGGAAGGTCTTTCAACTTTGTCCAAATCCGCTTCGTATGAAATCTTTTCACAGCGCTCTTTCCAAGTGTCCACAAAGAGCTGCTCCTGGAAACTGTCCACATGCACATCTCCCATGCTGGTGTGCTCGTTTCACTACCTGGATTTTGGTTTCTCTTCTTTCTTTGAAATGACAAGCCTTCTTTCTGCATGCTACACACACCTTGTAGCAGTTCCAGTTTGCAGCATGTTGGTGCTCCTAAAACGCTGTGTAACCTGTGTAGAGTGTGTCACTCTCCAGCACTGAATACACAACTTAGAGCTCCTTTCACCACAGACACGCAAACACATCTTTTTGTGAAAGTCCTACTTCTTTTCACTTGGAAATGTAAGGGTTTCAACGAGAACATGAAGTCAATGATGCTTTTGCACTCTACTACCAAACGAAATGACCTCTTCTACATGCCCGTCTGAATTTCAGTGCAAAATGCCCTTGTTTTCTGGTTTCTTGAATGTTCTCAACACATTAGGAGAAAGAGCGTGTTTGAGCAAGAGTGATGCAGTGTGCGTTTCCCTAGATTTCAAGTGATTTGCGAAACATACTCCTTATTTTTCCACATTGTGTAAGAAACATGAGGTTTGCAAGAGATTGAAACAATGCTTCCTAAAACGTATTCCAGCAGTGAAAACACACGTTTCGACAAAGACTTTGAAGGAGCAAGCAAAAGCCTAGTGGCTGAGTGTTCCTTTTGAGAGAAAGACATGCATTTCGTCCTTCTGGAATGAGTTTTCAGCCAGGAATTCGTATGCATTTTGTACTGTGCAGAAAGTAGCTACCTGCTCGGGAGTTGTGTCATAGAAGCACCTTTCTGGAGGAGCTTATTGCAACATTCATTGTTTGGCTCAGTTCTTTAGGGTTGGTTTTGGAAGGTCTTTCAACTTTGTCCAAATCCTGCTTCGTACGAAATTTTTTCACAGCGCTGTTTCCAAGTGTCCACAAAGAGCTGGTGCTTGAAACTGTCCACATGTACATCTCCCATACTGGTGTGCTCGTTCCCCTACCTGGATTTTGGTTTCCTCTTCTTTCTTTGAAACGACAAGCCTTCTTTCTGTATGCTACACACACCTTGTAGCAGTTTCAGTTTGCAGCATGTTGGTCTCCCCAAAATGCTGAGTATTCTATGTAGAGTGTGTCATTCTACAGCACTGAATACACAACTTAGAGCTCCTTTCAAAGCAGACACACAAACACATCTTTTTGTGAAAGTCTTACTTCAGGTCCCTTGGAAAATATATGGGTTTCTTTGAGAACATGAATTCGATTACGCTTTTGCACTCTGCAAAGAATAGAAGTGATCTTTTGTACATGCCCGTCTAAATTTCACTGCAAAATGCCCTTCTTTTCTGCTTTCTTGAACATTCCCAAAGCATCAGGTGAAAGAGCGTGTTTGAGGAAGAGTGATGCAGTGTGCGTTTTCCTGGCTTTCAAGTGAACTGGGAAACATACTCCTTGTGTTTCCACATTGTCTAAGAAACAACATGAGTCTTGCAAGAGATTGAAACAATGCATCCTAAAACGTATTACCGCAGTGAAAACACACGTTTCTACCAAGACTTGGAAGGAGCAAGCGAAAGAATAGTCGCTGAGTGTTCTTTCGGAGAGAAACACAAGCATTTGTTCCTTCTGGAGTGAGTTTTCAGCCAGGAATTCATATGCATTTTGTACTGTGCAGAATGTAGCTACCTGCTCTTGAGTTGTGTCATGGAAGCACCTTTCCTGGAGGAGCTTATTGCAACATTCTTTGTTTGGCTAAGTTCTTTAGGGTTGGTTTTGGAAGGTCTTTCAACTTTGTCCAAATCCGCTTCGTATGAAATCTTTTCACAGCGCTCTTTCCAAGTGTCCACAAAGAGCTGCTCCTGGAAACTGTCCACATGCACATCTCCCATGCTGGTGTGCTCGTTTCACTACCTGGATTTTGGTTTTCTCTTCTTTCTTTGAAATGACAAGCCTTCTTTCTGCATGCTACACACACCTTGTAGCAGTTCCAGTTTGCAGCATGTTGGTGCTCCTAAAACGCTGTGTAACCTGTGTAGAGTGTGTCACTCTCCAGCACTGAATACACAACTTAGAGCTCCTTTCACCACAGACACGCAAACACATCTTTTTGTGAGAGTCCTACTTCTTTTCACTTGGAAATGTAAGGGTTTCAACGAGAACATGAAGTCAATGATGCTTTTGCACTCTACTACCAAAAGAATAGACCTCTTCTACATGCCCGTCTGAGTTTCAGTGCAAAATGCCCTTGTTTTCTGGTTTCTTGAATGTTCTCAACACATTAGGAGAAAGAGCGTGTTTGAGCAAGAGTGATGCAGTGTGCGTTTCCCTAGATTTCAAGTGATTTGCGAAACATACTCCTTAGTTTTCCACATTGTGTAAGAAACATGAGGTTTGCAAGAGATTGAAACAATGCTTCCTAAAACGTATTCCAGCAGTGAAAACACACGTTTCGACAAAGACTTTGAAGGAGCAAGCAAAAGTCTAGTGGCTGAGTGTTCCTTTTGAGAGAAAGACATGCATTTCGTCCTTCTGGAATGAGTTTTCAGCCAGGAATTCGTATGCATTTTGTACTGTGCAGAAAGTAGCTACCTGCTCGGGAGTTGTGTCATAGAAGCACCTTTCTGGAGGAGCTTATTGCAACATTCATTGTTTGGCTCAGTTCTTTAGGGTTGGTTTTGGAAGGTCTTTCAACTTTGTCCAAATCCTGCTTCGTACGAAATTTTTTCACAGCGCTGTTTCCAAGTGTCCACAAAGAGCTGGTGCTTGAAACTGTCCACATGTACATCTCCCATACTGGTGTGCTCGTTCCCCTACCTGGATTTTGGTTTCCTCTTCTTTCTTTGAAACGACAAGCCTTCTTTCTGTATGCTACACACACCTTGTAGCAGTTTCAGTTTGCAGCATGTTGGTCTCCCCAAAATGCTGAGTATTCTATGTAGAGTGTGTCATTCTACAGCACTGAATACACAACTTAGAGCTCCTTTCAAAGCAGACACACAAACACATCTTTTTGTGAAAGTCTTACTTCAGGTCCCTTGGAAAATATATGGGTTTCTTTGAGAACATGAAGTCGATTACGCTTTTGCACTCTGCAAAGAATAGAAGTGATCTTTTGTACATGCCCGTCTGAATTTCACTGCAAAATGCCCTTCTTTTCTGCTTTCTTGAACATTCCCAAAGCATCAGGTGAAAGAGCGTGTTTGAGGAAGAGTGATGCAGTGTGCGTTTTCCTGGCTTTCAAGTGAACTGGGAAACATACTCCTTGTGTTTCCACATTGTCTAAGAAACAACATGAGTCTTGCAAGAGATTGAAACAATGCATCCTAAAACGTATTACCGCAGTGAAAACACACGTTTCTACCAAGACTTGGAAGGAGCAAGCGAAAGAATAGTCGCTGAGTGTTCTTTCGGAGAGAAACACAAGCATTTGTTCCTTCTGGAGTGAGTTTTCAGCCAGGAATTCATATGCATTTTGTACTGTGCAGAATGTAGCTACCTGCTCTTGAGTTGTGTCATAGAAGCACCTTTCCTGGAGGAGCTTATTGCAACATTCTTTGTTTGGCTAAGTTCTTTAGGGTTGGTTTTGGAAGGTCTTTCAACTTTGTCCAAATCCGCTTCGTATGAAATCTTTTCACAGCGCTCTTTCCAAGTGTCCACAAAGAGCTGCTCCTGGAAACTGTCCACATGCACATCTCCCATGCTGGTGTGCTCGTTTCACTACCTGGATTTTGGTTTTCTCTTCTTTCTTTGAAATGACAAGCCTTCTTTCTGCATGCTACACACACCTTGTAGCAGTTCCAGTTTGCAGCATGTTGGTGCTCCTAAAACGCTGTGTAACCTGTGTAGAGTGTGTCACTCTCCAGCACTGAATACACAACTTAGAGCTCCTTTCACCACAGACACGCAAACACATTTTTTGTGAGTCCTACTTCTTTTCACTTGGAAATGTAAGGGTTTCAACGAGAACATGAAGTCAATGATGCTTTTGCACTCTACTACCAAAAGAATAGACCTCTTCTACATGCCCGTCTGAGTTTCAGTGCAAAATGCCCTTGTTTTCTGGTTTCTTGAATGTTCTCAACACATTAGGAGAAAGAGCGTGTTTGAGCAAGAGTGATGCAGTGTGCGTTTCCCTAGATTTCAAGTGATTTGCGAAACATACTCCTTAGTTTTCCACATTGTGTAAGAAACATGAGGTTTGCAAGAGATTGAAACAATGCTTCCTAAAACGTATTCCAGCAGTGAAAACACTCGTTTCGACAAAGACTTTGAAGGAGCAAGCAAAAGCCTAGTGGCTGAGTGTTCCTTTTGAGAGAAAGACATGCATTTCGTCCTTCTGGAATGAGTTTTCAGCCAGGAATTCGTATGCATTTTGTACTGTGCAGAAAGTAGCTACCTGCTCGGGAGTTGTGTCATAGAAGCACCTTTCTGGAGGAGCTTATTGCAACATTCATTGTTTGGCTCAGTTCTTTAGGGTTGGTTTTGGAAGGTCTTTCAACTTTGTCCAAATCCTGCTTCGTACGAAATTTTTTCACAGCGCTGTTTCCAAGTGTCCACAAAGAGCTGGTGCTTGAAACTGTCCACATGTACATCTCCCATACTGGTGTGCTCGTTCCCCTACCTGGATTTTGGTTTCCTCTTCTTTCTTTGAAACGACAAGCCTTCTTTCTGTATGCTACACACACCTTGTAGCAGTTTCAGTTTGCAGCATGTTGGTCTCCCCAAAATGCTGAGTATTCTATGTAGAGTGTGTCATTCTACAGCACTGAATACACAACTTAGAGCTCCTTTCAAAGCAGACACACAAACACATCTTTTTGTGAAAGTCTTACTTCAGGTCCCTTGGAAAATATATGGGTTTCTTTGAGAACATGAAGTCGATTACGCTTTTGCACTCTGCAAAGAATAGAAGTGATCTTTTGTACATGCCCGTCTGAATTTCACTGCAAAATGCCCTTCTTTTCTGCTTTCTTGAACATTCCCAAAGCATCAGGTGAAAGAGCGTGTTTGAGGAAGAGTGATGCAGTGTGCGTTTTCCTGGCTTTCAAGTGAACTGGGAAACATACTCCTTGTGTTTCCACATTGTCTAAGAAACAACATGAGTCTTGCAAGAGATTGAAACAATGCATCCTAAAACGTATTACCGCAGTGAAAACACACGTTTCTACCAAGACTTGGAAGGAGCAAGCGAAAGAATAGTCGCTGAGTGTTCTTTCGGAGAGAAACACAAGCATTTGTTCCTTCTGGAGTGAGTTTTCAGCCAGGAATTCATATGCATTTTGTACTGTGCAGAATGTAGCTACCTGCTCTTGAGTTGTGTCATGGAAGCACCTTTCCTGGAGGAGCTTATTGCAACATTCTTTGTTTGGCTAAGTTCTTTAGGGTTGGTTTTGGAAGGTCTTTCAACTTTGTCCAAATCCGCTTCGTATGAAATCTTTTCACAGCGCTCTTTCCAAGTGTCCACAAAGAGCTGCTCCTGGAAACTGTCCACATGCACATCTCCCATGCTGGTGTGCTCGTTTCACTACCTGGATTTTGGTTTTCTCTTCTTTCTTTGAAATGACAAGCCTTCTTTCTGCATGCTACACACACCTTGTAGCAGTTCCAGTTTGCAGCATGTTGGTGCTCCTAAAACGCTGTGTAACCTGTGTAGAGTGTGTCACTCTCCAGCACTGAATACACAACTTAGAGCTCCTTTCACCACAGACACGCAAACACATCTTTTTGTGAGAGTCCTACTTCTTTTCACTTGGAAATGTAAGGGTTTCAACGAGAACATGAAGTCAATGATGCTTTTGCACTCTACTACCAAACGAAATGACCTCTTCTACATGCCCGTCTGAGTTTCAGTGCAAAATGCCCTTGTTTTCTGGTTTCTTGAATGTTCTCAACACATTAGGAGAAAGAGCGTGTTTGAGCAAAGTGATGCAGTGTGCGTTTCCCTAGATTTCAAGTGATTTGCGAAACATACTCCTTAGTTTTCCACATTGTGTAAGAAACATGAGGTTTGCAAGAGATTGAAACAATGCTTCCTAAAACGTATTCCAGCAGTGAAAACACACGTTTCGACAAAGACCTTGAAGGAGCAAGCAAAAGCCTAGTGGCTGAGTGTTCCTTTTGAGAGAAAGACATGCAGTTCGTCCTTCTGGAATGAGTTTTCAGCCAGGAATTCGTATGCATTTTGTACTGTGCAGAAAGTAGCTACCTGCTCGGGAGTTGTGTCATAGAAGCACCTTTCTGGAGGAGCTTATTGCAACATTCATTGTTTGGCTCAGTTCTTTAGGGTTGGTTTTGGAAGGTCTTTCAACTTTGTCCAAATCCTGCTTCGTACGAAATTTTTTCACAGCGCTGTTTCCAAGTGTCCACAAAGAGCTGGTGCTTGAAACTGTCCACATGTACATCTCCCATACTGGTGTGCTCGTTCCCCTACCTGGATTTTGGTTTCCTCTTCTTTCTTTGAAACGACAAGCCTTCTTTCTGTATGCTACACACACCTTGTAGCAGTTTCAGTTTGCAGCATGTTGGTCTCCCCAAAATGCTGAGTATTCTATGTAGAGTGTGTCATTCTACAGCACTGAATACACAACTTAGAGCTCCTTTCAAAGCAGACACACAAACACATCTTTTTGTGAAAGTCTTACTTCAGGTCCCTTGGAAAATATATGGGTTTCTTTGAGAACATGAAGTCGATTACGCTTTTGCACTCTGCAAAGAATAGAAGTGATCTTTTGTACATGCCCGTCTGAATTTCACTGCAAAATGCCCTTCTTTTCTGCTTTCTTGAACATTCCCAAAGCATCAGGCGAAAGAGCGTGTTTGAGGAAGAGTGATGCAGTGTGCGTTTTCCTGGCTTTCAAGTGAACTGGGAAACATACTCCTTGTGTTTCCACATTGTCTAAGAAACAACATGAGTCTTGCAAGAGATTGAAACAATGCATCCTAAAACGTATTACCGCAGTGAAAACACACGTTTCTACCAAGACTTGGAAGGAGCAAGCGAAAGAATAGTCGCTGAGTGTTCTTTCGGAGAGAAACACAAGCATTTGTTCCTTCTGGAGTGAGTTTTCAGCCAGGAATTCATATGCATTTTGTACTGTGCAGAATGTAGCTACCTGCTCTTGAGTTGTGTCATGGAAGCACCTTTCCTGGAGGAGCTTATTGCAACATTCTTTGTTTGGCTAAGTTCTTTAGGGTTGGTTTTGGAAGGTCTTTCAACTTTGTCCAAATCCGCTTCGTATGAAATCTTTTCACAGCGCTCTTTCCAAGTGTCCACAAAGAGCTGCTCCTGGAAACTGTCCACATGCACATCTCCCATGCTGGTGTGCTCGTTTCACTACCTGGATTTTGGTTTCTCTTCTTTCTTTGAAATGACAAGCCTTCTTTCTGCATGCTACACACACCTTGTAGCAGTTCCAGTTTGCAGCATGTTGGTGCTCCTAAAACGCTGTGTAACCTGTGTAGAGTGTGTCACTCTCCAGCACTGAATACACAACTTAGAGCTCCTTTCACCACAGACACGCAAACACATCTTTTTGTGAAAGTCCTACTTCTTTTCACTTGGAAATGTAAGGGTTTCAACGAGAACATGAAGTCAATGATGCTTTTGCACTCTACTACCAAACGAAATGACCTCTTCTACATGCCCGTCTGAGTTTCAGTGCAAAATGCCCTTGTTTTCTGGTTTCTTGAATGTTCTCAACACATTAGGAGAAAGAGCGTGTTTGAGCAAGAGTGATGCAGTGTGCGTTTCCCTAGATTTCAAGTGATTTGCGAAACATACTCCTTATTTTTCCACATTGTGTAAGAAACATGAGGTTTGCAAGAGATTGAAACAATGCTTTCTAAAACGTATTCCAGCAGTGAAAACACACGTTTCGACAAAGACTTTGAAGGAGCAAGCAAAAGCCTAGTGGCTGAGTGTTCCTTTTGAGAGAAAGACATGCATTTCGTCCTTCTGGAATGAGTTTTCAGCCAGGAATTCGTATGCATTTTGTACTGTGCAGAAAGTAGCTACCTGCTCGGGAGTTGTGTCATAGAAGCACCTTTCTGGAGGAGCTTATTGCAACATTCATTGTTTGGCTCAGTTCTTTAGGGTTGGTTTTGGAAGGTCTTTCAACTTTGTCCAAATCCTGCTTCGTACGAAATTTTTTCACAGCGCTGTTTCCAAGTGTCCACAAAGAGCTGGTGCTTGAAACTGTCCACATGTACATCTCCCATACTGGTGTGCTCGTTCCCCTACCTGGATTTTGGTTTCCTCTTCTTTCTTTGAAACGACAAGCCTTCTTTCTGTATGCTACACACACCTTGTAGCAGTTTCAGTTTGCAGCATGTTGGTCTCCCCAAAATGCTGAGTATTCTATGTAGAGTGTGTCATTCTACAGCACTGAATACACAACTTAGAGCTCCTTTCAAAGCAGACACACAAACACATCTTTTTGTGAAAGTCTTACTTCAGGTCCCTTGGAAAATATATGGGTTTCTTTGAGAACATGAAGTCGATTACGCTTTTGCACTCTGCAAAGAATAGAAGTGATCTTTTGTACATGCCCGTCTGAATTTCACTGCAAAATGCCCTTCTTTTCTGCTTTCTTGAACATTCCCAAAGCATCAGGTGAAAGAGCGTGTTTGAGGAAGAGTGATGCAGTGTGCGTTTTCCTGGCTTTCAAGTGAACTGGGAAACATACTCCTTGTGTTTCCACATTGTCTAAGAAACAACATGAGTCTTGCAAGAGATTGAAACAATGCATCCTAAAACGTATTACCGCAGTGAAAACACACGTTTCTACCAAGACTTGGAAGGAGCAAGCGAAAGAATAGTCGCTGAGTGTTCTTTCGGAGAGAAACACAAGCATTTGTTCCTTCTGGAGTGAGTTTTCAGCCAGGAATTCATATGCATTTTGTACTGTGCAGAATGTAGCTACCTGCTCTTGAGTTGTGTCATGGAAGCACCTTTCCTGGAGGAGCTTATTGCAACATTCTTTGTTTGGCTAAGTTCTTTAGGGTTGGTTTTGGAAGGTCTTTCAACTTTGTCCAAATCCGCTTCGTATGAAATCTTTTCACAGCGCTCTTTCCAAGTGTCCACAAAGAGCTGCTCCTGGAAACTGTCCACATGCACATCTCCCATGCTGGTGTGCTCGTTTCACTACCTGGATTTTGGTTTTCTCTTCTTTCTTTGAAATGACAAGCCTTCTTTCTGCATGCTACACACACCTTGTAGCAGTTCCAGTTTGCAGCATGTTGGTGCTCCTAAAACGCTGTGTAACCTGTGTAGAGTGTGTCACTCCCCAGCACTGAATACACAACTTAGAGCTCCTTTCACCACAGACACGCAAACACATCTTTTTGTGAGAGTCCTACTTCTTTTCACTTGGAAATGTAAGGGTTTCAACGAGAACATGAAGTCAATGATGCTTTTGCACTCTACTACCAAACGAAATGACCTCTTCTACATGCCCGTCTGAGTTTCAGTGCAAAATGCCCTTGTTTTCTGGTTTCTTGAATGTTCTCAACACATTAGGAGAAAGAGCGTGTTTGAGCAAAGTGATGCAGTGTGCGTTTCCCTAGATTTCAAGTGATTTGCGAAACATACTCCTTAGTTTTCCACATTGTGTAAGAAACATGAGGTTTGCAAGAGATTGAAACAATGCTTCCTAAAACGTATTCCAGCAGTGAAAACACACGTTTCGACAAAGACCTTGAAGGAGCAAGCAAAAGCCTAGTGGCTGAGTGTTCCTTTTGAGAGAAAGACATGCAGTTCGTCCTTCTGGAATGAGTTTTCAGCCAGGAATTCGTATGCATTTTGTACTGTGCAGAAAGTAGCTACCTGCTCGGGAGTTGTGTCATAGAAGCACCTTTCTGGAGGAGCTTATTGCAACATTCATTGTTTGGCTCAGTTCTTTAGGGTTGGTTTTGGAAGGTCTTTCAACTTTGTCCAAATCCTGCTTCGTACGAAATTTTTTCACAGCGCTGTTTCCAAGTGTCCACAAAGAGCTGGTGCTTGAAACTGTCCACATGTACATCTCCCATACTGGTGTGCTCGTTCCCCTACCTGGATTTTGGTTTCCTCTTCTTTCTTTGAAACGACAAGCCTTCTTTCTGTATGCTACACACACCTTGTAGCAGTTTCAGTTTGCAGCATGTTGGTCTCCCCAAAATGCTGAGTATTCTATGTAGAGTGTGTCATTCTACAGCACTGAATACACAACTTAGAGCTCCTTTCAAAGCAGACACACAAACACATCTTTTTGTGAAAGTCTTACTTCAGGTCCCTTGGAAAATATATGGGTTTCTTTGAGAACATGAAGTCGATTACGCTTTTGCACTCTGCAAAGAATAGAAGTGATCTTTTGTACATGCCCGTCTGAATTTCACTGCAAAATGCCCTTCTTTTCTGCTTTCTTGAACATTCCCAAAGCATCAGGCGAAAGAGCGTGTTTGAGGAAGAGTGATGCAGTGTGCGTTTTCCTGGCTTTCAAGTGAACTGGGAAACATACTCCTTGTGTTTCCACATTGTCTAAGAAACAACATGAGTCTTGCAAGAGATTGAAACAATGCATCCTAAAACGTATTACCGCAGTGAAAACACACGTTTCTACCAAGACTTGGAAGGAGCAAGCGAAAGAATAGTCGCTGAGTGTTCTTTCGGAGAGAAACACAAGCATTTGTTCCTTCTGGAGTGAGTTTTCAGCCAGGAATTCATATGCATTTTGTACTGTGCAGAATGTAGCTACCTGCTCTTGAGTTGTGTCATGGAAGCACCTTTCCTGGAGGAGCTTATTGCAACATTCTTTGTTTGGCTAAGTTCTTTAGGGTTGGTTTTGGAAGGTCTTTCAACTTTGTCCAAATCCGCTTCGTATGAAATCTTTTCACAGCGCTCTTTCCAAGTGTCCACAAAGAGCTGCTCCTGGAAACTGTCCACATGCACATCTCCCATGCTGGTGTGCTCGTTTCACTACCTGGATTTTGGTTTCTCTTCTTTCTTTGAAATGACAAGCCTTCTTTCTGCATGCTACACACACCTTGTAGCAGTTCCAGTTTGCAGCATGTTGGTGCTCCTAAAACGCTGTGTAACCTGTGTAGAGTGTGTCACTCTCCAGCACTGAATACACAACTTAGAGCTCCTTTCACCACAGACACGCAAACACATCTTTTTGTGAAAGTCCTACTTCTTTTCACTTGGAAATGTAAGGGTTTCAACGAGAACATGAAGTCAATGATGCTTTTGCACTCTACTACCAAACGAAATGACCTCTTCTACATGCCCGTCTGAGTTTCAGTGCAAAATGCCCTTGTTTTCTGGTTTCTTGAATGTTCTCAACACATTAGGAGAAAGAGCGTGTTTGAGCAAGAGTGATGCAGTGTGCGTTTCCCTAGATTTCAAGTGATTTGCGAAACATACTCCTTATTTTTCCACATTGTGTAAGAAACATGAGGTTTGCAAGAGATTGAAACAATGCTTTCTAAAACGTATTCCAGCAGTGAAAACACACGTTTCGACAAAGACTTTGAAGGAGCAAGCAAAAGCCTAGTGGCTGAGTGTTCCTTTTGAGAGAAAGACATGCATTTCGTCCTTCTGGAATGAGTTTTCAGCCAGGAATTCGTATGCATTTTGTACTGTGCAGAAAGTAGCTACCTGCTCGGGAGTTGTGTCATAGAAGCACCTTTCTGGAGGAGCTTATTGCAACATTCATTGTTTGGCTCAGTTCTTTAGGGTTGGTTTTGGAAGGTCTTTCAACTTTGTCCAAATCCTGCTTCGTACGAAATTTTTTCACAGCGCTGTTTCCAAGTGTCCACAAAGAGCTGGTGCTTGAAACTGTCCACATGTACATCTCCCATACTGGTGTGCTCGTTCCCCTACCTGGATTTTGGTTTCCTCTTCTTTCTTTGAAACGACAAGCCTTCTTTCTGTATGCTACACACACCTTGTAGCAGTTTCAGTTTGCAGCATGTTGGTCTCCCCAAAATGCTGAGTATTCTATGTAGAGTGTGTCATTCTACAGCACTGAATACACAACTTAGAGCTCCTTTCAAAGCAGACACACAAACACATCTTTTTGTGAAAGTCTTACTTCAGGTCCCTTGGAAAATATATGGGTTTCTTTGAGAACATGAAGTCGATTACGCTTTTGCACTCTGCAAAGAATAGAAGTGATCTTTTGTACATGCCCGTCTGAATTTCACTGCAAAATGCCCTTCTTTTCTGCTTTCTTGAACATTCCCAAAGCATCAGGTGAAAGAGCGTGTTTGAGGAAGAGTGATGCAGTGTGCGTTTTCCTGGCTTTCAAGTGAACTGGGAAACATACTCCTTGTGTTTCCACATTGTCTAAGAAACAACATGAGTCTTGCAAGAGATTGAAACAATGCATCCTAAAACGTATTACCGCAGTGAAAACACACGTTTCTACCAAGACTTGGAAGGAGCAAGCGAAAGAATAGTCGCTGAGTGTTCTTTCGGAGAGAAACACAAGCATTTGTTCCTTCTGGAGTGAGTTTTCAGCCAGGAATTCATATGCATTTTGTACTGTGCAGAATGTAGCTACCTGCTCTTGAGTTGTGTCATAGAAGCACCTTTCCTGGAGGAGCTTATTGCAACATTCTTTGTTTGGCTAAGTTCTTTAGGGTTGGTTTTGGAAGGTCTTTCAACTTTGTCCAAATCCGCTTCGTATGAAATCTTTTCACAGCGCTCTTTCCAAGTGTCCACAAAGAGCTGCTCCTGGAAACTGTCCACATGCACATCTCCCATGCTGGTGTGCTCGTTTCACTACCTGGATTTTGGTTTTCTCTTCTTTCTTTGAAATGACAAGCCTTCTTTCTGCATGCTACACACACCTTGTAGCAGTTCCAGTTTGCAGCATGTTGGTGCTCCTAAAACGCTGTGTAACCTGTGTAGAGTGTGTCACTCTCCAGCACTGAATACACAACTTAGAGCTCCTTTCACCACAGACACGCAAACACATTTTTTGTGAGTCCTACTTCTTTTCACTTGGAAATGTAAGGGTTTCAACGAGAACATGAAGTCAATGATGCTTTTGCACTCTACTACCAAAAGAATAGACCTCTTCTACATGCCCGTCTGAGTTTCAGTGCAAAATGCCCTTGTTTTCTGGTTTCTTGAATGTTCTCAACACATTAGGAGAAAGAGCGTGTTTGAGCAAGAGTGATGCAGTGTGCGTTTCCCTAGATTTCAAGTGATTTGCGAAACATACTCCTTAGTTTTCCACATTGTGTAAGAAACATGAGGTTTGCAAGAGATTGAAACAATGCTTCCTAAAACGTATTCCAGCAGTGAAAACACTCGTTTCGACAAAGACTTTGAAGGAGCAAGCAAAAGCCTAGTGGCTGAGTGTTCCTTTTGAGAGAAAGACATGCATTTCGTCCTTCTGGAATGAGTTTTCAGCCAGGAATTCGTATGCATTTTGTACTGTGCAGAAAGTAGCTACCTGCTCGGGAGTTGTGTCATAGAAGCACCTTTCTGGAGGAGCTTATTGCAACATTCATTGTTTGGCTCAGTTCTTTAGGGTTGGTTTTGGAAGGTCTTTCAACTTTGTCCAAATCCTGCTTCGTACGAAATTTTTTCACAGCGCTGTTTCCAAGTGTCCACAAAGAGCTGGTGCTTGAAACTGTCCACATGTACATCTCCCATACTGGTGTGCTCGTTCCCCTACCTGGATTTTGGTTTCCTCTTCTTTCTTTGAAACGACAAGCCTTCTTTCTGTATGCTACACACACCTTGTAGCAGTTTCAGTTTGCAGCATGTTGGTCTCCCCAAAATGCTGAGTATTCTATGTAGAGTGTGTCATTCTACAGCACTGAATACACAACTTAGAGCTCCTTTCAAAGCAGACACACAAACACATCTTTTTGTGAAAGTCTTACTTCAGGTCCCTTGGAAAATATATGGGTTTCTTTGAGAACATGAAGTCGATTACGCTTTTGCACTCTGCAAAGAATAGAAGTGATCTTTTGTACATGCCCGTCTGAATTTCACTGCAAAATGCCCTTCTTTTCTGCTTTCTTGAACATTCCCAAAGCATCAGGTGAAAGAGCGTGTTTGAGGAAGAGTGATGCAGTGTGCGTTTTCCTGGCTTTCAAGTGAACTGGGAAACATACTCCTTGTGTTTCCACATTGTCTAAGAAACAACATGAGTCTTGCAAGAGATTGAAACAATGCATCCTAAAACGTATTACCGCAGTGAAAACACACGTTTCTACCAAGACTTGGAAGGAGCAAGCGAAAGAATAGTCGCTGAGTGTTCTTTCGGAGAGAAACACAAGCATTTGTTCCTTCTGGAGTGAGTTTTCAGCCAGGAATTCATATGCATTTTGTACTGTGCAGAATGTAGCTACCTGCTCTTGAGTTGTGTCATGGAAGCACCTTTCCTGGAGGAGCTTATTGCAACATTCTTTGTTTGGCTAAGTTCTTTAGGGTTGGTTTTGGAAGGTCTTTCAACTTTGTCCAAATCCGCTTCGTATGAAATCTTTTCACAGCGCTCTTTCCAAGTGTCCACAAAGAGCTGCTCCTGGAAACTGTCCACATGCACATCTCCCATGCTGGTGTGCTCGTTTCACTACCTGGATTTTGGTTTTCTCTTCTTTCTTTGAAATGACAAGCCTTCTTTCTGCATGCTACACACACCTTGTAGCAGTTCCAGTTTGCAGCATGTTGGTGCTCCTAAAACGCTGTGTAACCTGTGTAGAGTGTGTCACTCTCCAGCACTGAATACACAACTTAGAGCTCCTTTCACCACAGACACGCAAACACATCTTTTTGTGAGAGTCCTACTTCTTTTCACTTGGAAATGTAAGGGTTTCAACGAGAACATGAAGTCAATGATGCTTTTGCACTCTACTACCAAACGAAATGACCTCTTCTACATGCCCGTCTGAGTTTCAGTGCAAAATGCCCTTGTTTTCTGGTTTCTTGAATGTTCTCAACACATTAGGAGAAAGAGCGTGTTTGAGCAAAGTGATGCAGTGTGCGTTTCCCTAGATTTCAAGTGATTTGCGAAACATACTCCTTAGTTTTCCACATTGTGTAAGAAACATGAGGTTTGCAAGAGATTGAAACAATGCTTCCTAAAACGTATTCCAGCAGTGAAAACACACGTTTCGACAAAGACCTTGAAGGAGCAAGCAAAAGCCTAGTGGCTGAGTGTTCCTTTTGAGAGAAAGACATGCAGTTCGTCCTTCTGGAATGAGTTTTCAGCCAGGAATTCGTATGCATTTTGTACTGTGCAGAAAGTAGCTACCTGCTCGGGAGTTGTGTCATAGAAGCACCTTTCTGGAGGAGCTTATTGCAACATTCATTGTTTGGCTCAGTTCTTTAGGGTTGGTTTTGGAAGGTCTTTCAACTTTGTCCAAATCCTGCTTCGTACGAAATTTTTTCACAGCGCTGTTTCCAAGTGTCCACAAAGAGCTGGTGCTTGAAACTGTCCACATGTACATCTCCCATACTGGTGTGCTCGTTCCCCTACCTGGATTTTGGTTTCCTCTTCTTTCTTTGAAACGACAAGCCTTCTTTCTGTATGCTACACACACCTTGTAGCAGTTTCAGTTTGCAGCATGTTGGTCTCCCCAAAATGCTGAGTATTCTATGTAGAGTGTGTCATTCTACAGCACTGAATACACAACTTAGAGCTCCTTTCAAAGCAGACACACAAACACATCTTTTTGTGAAAGTCTTACTTCAGGTCCCTTGGAAAATATATGGGTTTCTTTGAGAACATGAAGTCGATTACGCTTTTGCACTCTGCAAAGAATAGAAGTGATCTTTTGTACATGCCCGTCTGAATTTCACTGCAAAATGCCCTTCTTTTCTGCTTTCTTGAACATTCCCAAAGCATCAGGCGAAAGAGCGTGTTTGAGGAAGAGTGATGCAGTGTGCGTTTTCCTGGCTTTCAAGTGAACTGGGAAACATACTCCTTGTGTTTCCACATTGTCTAAGAAACAACATGAGTCTTGCAAGAGATTGAAACAATGCATCCTAAAACGTATTACCGCAGTGAAAACACACGTTTCTACCAAGACTTGGAAGGAGCAAGCGAAAGAATAGTCGCTGAGTGTTCTTTCGGAGAGAAACACAAGCATTTGTTCCTTCTGGAGTGAGTTTTCAGCCAGGAATTCATATGCATTTTGTACTGTGCAGAATGTAGCTACCTGCTCTTGAGTTGTGTCATGGAAGCACCTTTCCTGGAGGAGCTTATTGCAACATTCTTTGTTTGGCTAAGTTCTTTAGGGTTGGTTTTGGAAGGTCTTTCAACTTTGTCCAAATCCGCTTCGTATGAAATCATTTCACAGCGCTCTTTCCAAGTGTCCACAAAGAGCTGCTCCTGGAAACTGTCCACATGCACATCTCCCATGCTGGTGTGCTCGTTTCACTACCTGGATTTTGGTTTTCTCTTCTTTCTTTGAAATGACAAGCCTTCTTTCTGCATGCTACACACACCTTGTAGCAGTTCCAGTTTGCAGCATGTTGGTGCTCCTAAAACGCTGTGTAACCTGTGTAGAGTGTGTCACTCTCCAGCACTGAATACACAACTTAGAGCTCCTTTCACCACAGACACGCAAACACATCTTTTTGTGAAAGTCCTACTTCTTTTCACCTGGAAATGTAAGGGTTTCAACGAGAACATGAAGTCAATGATGCTTTTGCACTCTACTACCAAACGAAATGACCTCCTCTACATGCCCGTCTGAGTTTCAGTGCAAAATGCCCTTGTTTTCTGGTTTCTTGAATGTTCTCAACACATTAGGAGAAAGAGCGTGTTTGAGCAAGAGTGATGCAGTGTGCGTTTCCCTAGATTTCAAGTGATTTGCGAAACATACTCCTTAGTTTTCCACGTTGTGTAAGAAATATGAGGTTTGCAAGAGATTGAAACAATGCTTCCTAAAACGTATTCCAGCAGTGAAAACACACGTTTCGACAAAGACTTTGAAGGAGCAAGCAAAAGCCTAGTGGCTGAGTGTTCCTTTTGAGAGAAAGACATGCATTTCATCCTTCTGGAATGAGTTTTCAGCCAGGAATTCGTATGCATTTTGTACTGTGCAGAAAGTAGCTACCTGCTCGGGAGTTGTGTCATAGAAGCACCTTTCTGGAGGAGCTTATTGCAACATTCATTGTTTGGCTCAGTTCTTTAGGGTTGGTTTTGGAAGGTCTTTCAACTTTGTCCAAATCCTGCTTCGTACGAAATTTTTTCACAGCGCTGTTTCCAAGTGTCCACAAAGAGCTGGTGCTTGAAACTGTCCACATGTACATCTCCCATACTGGTGTGCTCTTTCCCCTACCTGGATTTTGGTTTCCTCTTCTTTCTTTGAAACGACAAGCCTTCTTTCTGTATGCTACACACACCTTGTAGCAGTTTCAGTTTGCAGCATGTTGGTCTCCCCAAAATGCTGAGTATTCTATGTAGAGTGTGTCATTCTACAGCACTGAATACACAACTTAGAGCTCCTTTCAAAGCAGACACACAAACACATCTTTTTGTGAAAGTCTTACTTCAGGTCCCTTGGAAAATATATGGGTTTCTTTGAGAACATGAAGTCGATTACGCTTTTGCACTCTGCAAAGAATAGAAGTGATCTTTTGTACATGCCCGTCTGAATTTCACTGCAAAATGCCCTTCTTTTCTGCTTTCTTGAACATTCCCAAAGCATCAGGCGAAAGAGCGTGTTTGAGGAAGAGTGATGCAGTGTGCGTTTTCCTGGCTTTCAAGTGAACTGGGAAACATACTCCTTGTGTTTCCACATTGTCTAAGAAACAACATGAGTCTTGCAAGAGATTGAAACAATGCATCCTAAAACGTATTACCGCAGTGAAAACACACGTTTCTACCAAGACTTGGAAGGAGCAAGCGAAAGAATAGTCGCTGAGTGTTCTTTCGGAGAGAAACACAAGCATTTGTTCCTTCTGGAGTGAGTTTTCAGCCAGGAATTCATATGCATTTTGTACTGTGCAGAATGTAGCTACCTGCTCTTGAGTTGTGTCATGGAAGCACCTTTCCTGGAGGAGCTTATTGCAACATTCTTTGTTTGGCTCAGTTCTTTAGGGTTGGTTTTGGAAGGTCTTTCAACTTTGTCCAAATCCGCTTCGTATGAAATCTTTTCACAGCGCTCTTTCCAAGTGTCCACAAAGAGCTGCTCCTGGAAACTGTCCACATGCACATCTCCCATGCTGGTGTGCTCGTTTCACTACCTGGATTTTGGTTTTCTCTTCTTTCTTTGAAATGACAAGCCTTCTTTCTGCATGCTACACACACCTTGTAGCAGTTCCAGTTTGCAGCATGTTGGTGCTCCTAAAACGCTGTGTAACCTGTGTAGAGTGTGTCACTCTCCAGCACTGAATACACAACTTAGAGCTCCTTTCACCACAGACACGCAAACACATCTTTTTGTGAAAGTCCTACTTCTTTTCACTTGGAAATGTAAGGGTTTCAACGAGAACATGAAGTCAATGATGCTTTTGCACTCTACTACCAAACGAAATGACCTCCTCTACATGCCCGTCTGAGTTTCAGTGCAAAATGCCCTTGTTTTCTGGTTTCTTGAATGTTCTCAACACATTAGGAGAAAGAGCGTGTTTGAGCAAGAGTGATGCAGTGTGCGTTTCCCTAGATTTCAAGTGATTTGCGAAACATACTCCTTAGTTTTCCACGTTGTGTAAGAAACATGAGGTTTGCAAGAGATTGAAACAATGCTTCCTAAAACGTATTCCAGCAGTGAAAACACACGTTTCGACAAAGACTTTGAAGGAGCAAGCAAAAGCCTAGTGGCTGAGTGTTCCTTTTGAGAGAAAGACATGCATTTCGTCCTTCTGGAATGAGTTTTCAGCCAGGAATTCGTATGCATTTTGTACTGTGCAGAAAGTAGCTACCTGCTCGGGAGTTGTGTCATAGAAGCACCTTTCTGGAGGAGCTTATTGCAACATTCATTGTTTGGCTCAGTTCTTTAGGGTTGGTTTTGGAAGGTCTTTCAACTTTGTCCAAATCCTGCTTCGTACGAAATTTTTTCACAGCGCTGTTTCCAAGTGTCCACAAAGAGCTGGTGCTTGAAACTGTCCACATGTACATCTCCCATACTGGTGTGCTCGTTCCCCTACCTGGATTTTGGTTTCCTCTTCTTTCTTTGAAACGACAAGCCTTCTTTCTGTATGCTACACACACCTTGTAGCAGTTTCACTTTGCAGCATGTTGGTCTCCCCAAAATGCTGAGTATTCTATGTAGAGTGTGTCATTCTACAGCACTGAATACACAACTTAGAGCTCCTTTCAAAGCAGACACACAAACACATCTTTTTGTGAAAGTCTTACTTCAGGTCCCTTGGAAAATATATGGGTTTCTTTGAGAACATGAAGTCGATTACGCTTTTGCACTCTGCAAAGAATAGAAGTGATCTTTTGTACATGCCCGTCTGAATTTCACTGCAAAATGCCCTTCTTTTCTGCTTTCTTGAACATTCCCAAAGCATCAGGTGAAAGAGCGTGTTTGAGGAAGAGTGATGCAGTGTGCGTTTTCCTGGATTTCAAGTGAACTGGGAAACATACTCCTTGTGTTTCCACATTGTCTAAGAAACAACATGAGTCTTGCAAGAGATTGAAACAATGCATCCTAAAACGTATTACCGCAGTGAAAACACACGTTTCTACCAAGACTTGGAAGGAGCAAGCGAAAGAATAGTCGCTGAGTGTTCTTTCGGAGAGAAACACAAGCATTTGTTCCTTCTGGAGTGAGTTTTCAGCCAGGAATTCATATGCATTTTGTACTGTGCAGAATGTAGCTACCTGCTCTTGAGTTGTGTCATGGAAGCACCTTTCCTGGAGGAGCTTATTGCAACATTCTTTGTTTGGCTCAGTTCTTTAGGGTTGGTTTTGGAAGGTCTTTCAACTTTGTCCAAATCCGCTTCGTATGAAATCTTTTCACAGCGCTCTTTCCAAGTGTCCACAAAGAGCTGCTCCTGGAAACTGTCCACATGCACATCTCCCATGCTGGTGTGCTCGTTTCACTACCTGGATTTTGGTTTTCTCTTCTTTCTTTGAAATGACAAGCCTTCTTTCTGCATGCTACACACACCTTGTAGCAGTTCCAGTTTGCAGCATGCTGGTGCTCCTAAAACGCTGTGTAACCTGTGTAGACTGTGTCACTCTCCAGCACTGAATACACAACTTAGAGCTCCTTTCACCACAGACACGCAAACACATCTTTTTGTGAAAGTCCTACTTCTTTTCACTTGGAAATGTAAGGGTTTCAACGAGAACATGAAGTCAATGATGCTTTTGCACTCTACTACCAAACGAAATGACCTCCTCTACATGCCCGTCTGAGTTTCAGTGCAAAATGCCCTTGTTTTCTGGTTTCTTGAATGTTCTCAACACATTAGGAGAAAGAGCGTGTTTGAGCAAGAGTGATGCAGTGTGCGTTTCCCTAGATTTCAAGTGATTTGCGAAACATACTCCTTAGTTTTCCACATTGTGTAAGAAACATGAGGTTTGCAAGAGATTGAAACAATGCTTCCTAAAACGTATTCCAGCAGTGAAAACACACGTTTCGACAAAGACTTTGAAGGAGCAAGCAAAAGCCTAGTGGCTGAGTGTTCCTTTTGAGAGAAAGACATGCATTTCGTCCTTCTGGAATGAGTTTTCAGCCAGGAATTCGTATGCATTTTGTACTGTGCAGAAAGTAGCTACCTGCTCGGGAGTTGTGTCATAGAAGCACCTTTCTGGAGGAGCTTATTGCAACATTCATTGTTTGGCTCAGTTCTTTAGGGTTGGTTTTGGAAGGTCTTTCAACTTTGTCCAAATCCTGCTTCGTACGAAATTTTTTCACAGCGCTGTTTCCAAGTGTCCACAAAGAGCTGGTGCTTGAAACTGTCCACATGTACATCTCCCATACTGGTGTGCTCGTTCCCCTACCTGGATTTTGGTTTCCTCTTCTTTCTTTGAAACGACAAGCCTTCTTTCTGTATGCTACACACACCTTGTAGCAGTTTCACTTTGCAGCATGTTGGTCTCCCCAAAATGCTGAGTATTCTATGTAGAGTGTGTCATTCTACAGCACTGAATACACAACTTAGAGCTCCTTTCAAAGCAGACACACAAACACATCTTTTTGTGAAAGTCTTACTTCAGGTCCCTTGGAAAATATATGGGTTTCTTTGAGAACATGAAGTCGATTACGCTTTTGCACTCTGCAAAGAATAGAAGTGATCTTTTGTACATGCCCGTCTGAATTTCACTGCAAAATGCCCTTCTTTTCTGCTTTCTTGAACATTCCCAAAGCATCAGGTGAAAGAGCGTGTTTGAGGAAGAGTGATGCAGTGTGCGTTTTCCTGGATTTCAAGTGAACTGGGAAACATACTCCTTGTGTTTCCACATTGTCTAAGAAACAACATGAGTCTTGCAAGAGATTGAAACAATGCATCCTAAAACGTATTACCGCAGTGAAAACACACGTTTCTACCAAGACTTGGAAGGAGCAAGCGAAAGAATAGTCGCTGAGTGTTCTTTCGGAGAGAAACACAAGCATTTGTTCCTTCTGGAGTGAGTTTTCAGCCAGGAATTCATATGCATTTTGTACTGTGCAGAATGTAGCTACCTGCTCTTGAGTTGTGTCATGGAAGCACCTTTCCTGGAGGAGCTTATTGCAACATTCTTTGTTTGGCTCAGTTCTTTAGGGTTGGTTTTGGAAGGTCTTTCAACTTTGTCCAAATCCGCTTCGTATGAAATCTTTTCACAGCGCTCTTTCCAAGTGTCCACAAAGAGCTGCTCCTGGAAACTGTCCACATGCACATCTCCCATGCTGGTGTGCTCGTTTCACTACCTGGATTTTGGTTTTCTCTTCTTTCTTTGAAATGACAAGCCTTCTTTCTGCATGCTACACACACCTTGTAGCAGTTCCAGTTTGCAGCATGCTGGTGCTCCTAAAACGCTGTGTAACCTGTGTAGACTGTGTCACTCTCCAGCACTGAATACACAACTTAGAGCTCCTTTCACCACAGACACGCAAACACATCTTTTTGTGAAAGTCCTACTTCTTTTCACTTGGAAATGTAAGGGTTTCAACGAGAACATGAAGTCAATGATGCTTTTGCACTCTACTACCAAACGAAATGACCTCCTCTACATGCCCGTCTGAGTTTCAGTGCAAAATGCCCTTGTTTTCTGGTTTCTTGAATGTTCTCAACACATTAGGAGAAAGAGCGTGTTTGAGCAAGAGTGATGCAGTGTGCGTTTCCCTAGATTTCAAGTGATTTGCGAAACATACTCCTTAGTTTTCCACATTGTGTAAGAAACATGAGGTTTGCAAGAGATTGAAACAATGCTTCCTAAAACGTATTCCAGCAGTGAAAACACACGTTTCGACAAAGACTTTGAAGGAGCAAGCAAAAGCCTAGTGGCTGAGTGTTCCTTTTGAGAGAAAGACATGCATTTCGTCCTTCTGGAATGAGTTTTCAGCCAGGAATTCGTATGCATTTTGTACTGTGCAGAAAGTAGCTACCTGCTCGGGAGTTGTGTCATAGAAGCACCTTTCTGGAGGAGCTTATTGCAACATTCATTGTTTGGCTCAGTTCTTTAGGGTTGGTTTTGGAAGGTCTTTCAACTTTGTCCAAATCCTGCTTCGTACGAAATTTTTTCACAGCGCTGTTTCCAAGTGTCCACAAAGAGCTGGTGCTTGAAACTGTCCACATGTACATCTCCCATACTGGTGTGCTCCTTCCCCTACCTGGATTTTGGTTTCCTCTTCTTTCTTTGAAACGACAAGCCTTCTTTCTGTATGCTACACACACCTTGTAGCAGTTTCAGTTTGCAGCATGTTGGTCTCCCCAAAATGCTGAGTATTCTATGTAGAGTGTGTCATTCTACAGCACTGAATACACAACTTAGAGCTCCTTTCAAAGCAGACACACAAACACATCTTTTTGTGAAAGTCTTACTTCAGGTCCCTTGGAAAATATATGGGTTTCTTTGAGAACATGAAGTCGATTACGCTTTTGCACTCTGCAAAGAATAGAAGTGATCTTTTGTACATGCCCGTCTGAATTTCACTGCAAAATGCCCTTCTTTTCTGCTTTCTTGAACATTCCCAAAGCATCAGGCGAAAGAGCGTGTTTGAGGAAGAGTGATGCAGTGTGCGTTTTCCTGGCTTTCAAGTGAACTGGGAAACATACTCCTTGTGTTTCCACATTGTCTAAGAAACAACATGAGTCTTGCAAGAGATTGAAACAATGCATCCTAAAACGTATTACCGCAGTGAAAACACACGTTTCTACCAAGACTTGGAAGGAGCAAGCGAAAGAATAGTCGCTGAGTGTTCTTTCGGAGAGAAACACAAGCATTTGTTCCTTCTGGAGTGAGTTTTCAGCCAGGAATTCATATGCATTTTGTACTGTGCAGAATGTAGCTACCTGCTCTTGAGTTGTGTCATGCAAGCACCTTTCCTGGAGGAGCTTATTGCAACATTCTTTGTTTGGCTCAGTTCTTTAGGGTTGGTTTTGGAAGGTCTTTCAACTTTGTCCAAATCCGCTTCGTATGAAATCTTTTCACAGCGCTCTTTCCAAGTGTCCACAAAGAGCTGCTCCTGGAAACTGTCCACATGCACATCTCCCATGCTGGTGTGCTCGTTTCACTACCTGGATTTTGGTTTTCTCTTCTTTCTTTGAAATGACAAGCCTTCTTTCTGCATGCTACACACACCTTGTAGCAGTTCCAGTTTGCAGCATGTTGGTGCTCCTAAAACGCTGTGTAACCTGTGTAGAGTGTGTCACTCTCCAGCACTGAATACACAACTTAGAGCTCCTTTCACCACAGACACGCAAACACATCTTTTTGTGAAAGTCCTACTTCTTTTCACTTGGAAATGTAAGGGTTTCAACGAGAACATGAAGTCAATGATGCTTTTGCACTCTACTACCAAACGAAATGACCTCCTCTACATGCCCGTCTGAGTTTCAGTGCAAAATGCCCTTGTTTTCTGGTTTCTTGAATGTTCTCAACACATTAGGAGAAAGAGCGTGTTTGAGCAAGAGTGATGCAGTGTGCGTTTCCCTAGATTTCAAGTGATTTGCGAAACATACTCCTTAGTTTTCCACATTGTGTAAGAAACATGAGGTTTGCAAGAGATTGAAACAATGCTTCCTAAAACGTATTCCAGCAGTGAAAACACACGTTTCGACAAAGACTTTGAAGGAGCAAGCAAAAGCCTAGTGGCTGAGTGTTCCTTTTGAGAGAAAGACATGCATTTCGTCCTTCTGGAATGAGTTTTCAGCCAGGAATTCGTATGCATTTTGTACTGTGCAGAAAGTAGCTACCTGCTCGGGAGTTGTGTCATAGAAGCACCTTTCTGGAGGAGCTTATTGCAACATTCATTGTTTGGCTCAGTTCTTTAGGGTTGGTTTTGGAAGGTCTTTCAACTTTGTCCAAATCCTGCTTCGTACGAAATTTTTTCACAGCGCTGTTTCCAAGTGTCCACAAAGAGCTGGTGCTTGAAACTGTCCACATGTACATCTCCCATACTGGTGTGCTCGTTCCCCTACCTGGATTTTGGTTTCCTCTTCTTTCTTTGAAACGACAAGCCTTCTTTCTGTATGCTACACACACCTTGTAGCAGTTTCAGTTTGCAGCATGTTGGTCTCCCCAAAATGCTGAGTATTCTATGTAGAGTGTGTCATTCTACAGCACTGAATACACAACTTAGAGCTCCTTTCAAAGCAGACACACAAACACATCTTTTTGTGAAAGTCTTACTTCAGGTCCCTTGGAAAATATATGGGTTTCTTTGAGAACATGAAGTCGATTATGCTTTTGCACTCTGCAAAGAATAGAAGTGATCTTTTGTACATGCCCGTCTGAATTTCACTGCAAAATGCCCTTCTTTTCTGCTTTCTTGAACATTCCCAAAGCATCAGGCGAAAGAGCGTGTTTGAGGAAGAGTGATGCAGTGTGCGTTTTCCTGGATTTCAAGTGAACTGGGAAACATACTCCTTGTGTTTCCACATTGTCTAAGAAACAACATGAGTCTTGCAAGAGATTGAAACAATGCATCCTAAAACGTATTACCGCAGTGAAAACACACGTTTCTACCAAGACTTGGAAGGAGCAAGCGAAAGAATAGTCGCTGAGTGTTCTTTCGGAGAGAAACACAAGCATTTGTTCCTTCTGGAGTGAGTTTTCAGCCAGGAATTCATATGCATTTTGTACTGTGCAGAATGTAGCTACCTGCTCTTGAGTTGTGTCATGGAAGCACCTTTCCTGGAGGAGCTTATTGCAACATTCTTTGTTTGGCTCAGTTCTTTAGGGTTGGTTTTGGAAGGTCTTTCAACTTTGTCCAAATCCGCTTCGTATGAAATCTTTTCACAGCGCTCTTTCCAAGTGTCCACAAAGAGCTGCTCCTGGAAACTGTCCACATGCACATCTCCCATGCTGGTGTGCTCGTTTCACTACCTGGATTTTGGTTTTCTCTTCTTTCTTTGAAATGACAAGCCTTCTTTCTGCATGCTACACACACCTTGTAGCAGTTCCAGTTTGCAGCATGTTGGTGCTCCTAAAACGCTGTGTAACCTGTGTAGAGTGTGTCACTCTCCAGCACTGAATACACAACTTAGAGCTCCTTTCACCACAGACACGCAAACACATCTTTTTGTGAAAGTCCTACTTCTTTTCACTTGGAAATGTAAGGGTTTCAACGAGAACATGAAGTCAATGATGCTTTTGCACTCTACTACCAAACGAAATGACCTCCTCTACATGCCCGTCTGAGTTTCAGTGCAAAATGCCCTTGTTTTCTGGTTTCTTGAATGTTCTCAACACATTAGGAGAAAGAGCGTGTTTGAGCAAGAGTGATGCAGTGTGCGTTTCCCTAGATTTCAAGTGATTTGCGAAACATACTCCTTAGTTTTCCACATTGTGTAAGAAACATGAGGTTTGCAAGAGATTGAAACAATGCTTCCTAAAACGTATTCCAGCAGTGAAAACACACGTTTCGACAAAGACTTTGAAGGAGCAAGCAAAAGCCTAGTGGCTGAGTGTTCCTTTTGAGAGAAAGACATGCATTTCGTCCTTCTGGAATGAGTTTTCAGCCAGGAATTCGTATGCATTTTGTACTGTGCAGAAAGTAGCTACCTGCTCGGGAGTTGTGTCATAGAAGCACTTTTCTGGAGGAGCTTATTGCAACATTCATTGTTTGGCTCAGTTCTTTAGGGTTGGTTTTGGAAGGTCTTTCAACTTTGTCCAAATCCTGCTTCGTACGAAATTTTTTCACAGCGCTGTTTCCAAGTGTCCACAAAGAGCTGGTGCTTGAAACTGTCCACATGTACATCTCCCATACTGGTGTGCTCGTTCCCCTACCTGGATTTTGGTTTCCTCTTCTTTCTTTGAAACGACAAGCCTTCTTTCTGTATGCTACACACACCTTGTAGCAGTTTCACTTTGCAGCATGTTGGTCTCCCCAAAATGCTGAGTATTCTATGTAGAGAGTGTCATTCTACAGCACTGAATACACAACTTAGAGCTCCTTTCAAAGCAGACACACAAACACATCTTTTTGTGAAAGTCTTACTTCAGGTCCCTTGGAAAATATATGGGTTTCTTTGAGAACACGAAGTCGATTACGCTTTTGCACTCTGCAAAGAATAGAAGTGATCTTTTGTACATGCCCGTCTGAATTTCACTGCAAAATGCCCTTCTTTTCTGCTTTCTTGAACATTCCCAAAGCATCAGGCGAAAGAGCGTGTTTGAGGAAGAGTGATGCAGTGTGCGTTTTCCTGGATTTCAAGTGAACTGGGAAACATACTCCTTGTGTTTCCACATTGTCTAAGAAACAACATGAGTCTTGCAAGAGATTGAAACAATGCATCCTAAAACATATTACCGCAGTGAAAACACACGTTTCTACCAAGACTTGGAAGGAGCAAGCGAAAGAATAGTCGCTGAGTGTTCTTTCGGAGAGAAACACAAGCATTTGTTCCTTCTGGAGTGAGTTTTCAGCCAGGAATTCATATGCATTTTGTACTGTGCAGAATGTAGCTACCTGCTCTTGAGTTGTGTCATGGAAGCACCTTTCCTGGAGGAGCTTATTGCAACATTCTTTGTTTGGCTCAGTTCTTTAGGGTTGGTTTTGGAAGGTCTTTCAACTTTGTCCAAATCCGCTTCGTATGAAATCTTTTCACAGCGCTCTTTCCAAGTGTCCACAAAGAGCTGCTCCTGGAAACTGTCCACATGCACATCTCCCATGCTGGTGTGCTCGTTTCACTACCTGGATTTTGGTTTTCTCTTCTTTCTTTGAAATGACAAGCCTTCTTTCTGCATGCTACACACACCTTGTAGCAGTTCCAGTTTGCAGCATGCTGGTGCTCCTAAAACGCTGTGTAACCTGTGTAGACTGTGTCACTCTCCAGCACTGAATACACAACTTAGAGCTCCTTTCACCACAGACACGCAAACACATCTTTTTGTGAAAGTCCTACTTCTTTTCACTTGGAAATGTAAGGGTTTCAACGAGAACATGAAGTCAATGATGCTTTTGCACTCTACTACCAAACGAAATGACCTCCTCTACATGCCCGTCTGAGTTTCAGTGCAAAATGCCCTTGTTATCTGGTTTCTTGAATGTTCTCAACACATTAGGAGAAAGAGCGTGTTTGAGCAAGAGTGATGCAGTGTGCGTTTCCCTAGATTTCAAGTGATTTGCGAAACATACTCCTTAGTTTTCCACATTGTGTAAGAAACATGAGGTTTGCAAGAGATTGAAACAATGCTTCCTAAAACGTATTCCAGCAGTGAAAACACACGTTTCGACAAAGACTTTGAAGGAGCAAGCAAAAGCCTAGTGGCTGAGTGTTCCTTTTGAGAGAAAGACATGCATTTCGTCCTTCTGGAATGAGTTTTCAGCCAGGAATTCGTATGCATTTTGTACTGTGCAGAAAGTAGCTACCTGTTCGGGAGTTGTGTCATAGAAGCACCTTTCTGGAGGAGCTTATTGCAACATTCATTGTTTGGCTCAGTTCTTTAGGGTTGGTTTTGGAAGGTCTTTCAACTTTGTCCAAATCCTGCTTCGTACGAAATTTTTTCACAGCGCTGTTTCCAAGTGTCCACAAAGAGCTGGTGCTTGAAACTGTCCACATGTACATCTCCCATACTGGTGTGCTCGTTCCCCTACCTGGATTTTGGTTTCCTCTTCTTTCTTTGAAACGACAAGCCTTCTTTCTGTATGCTACACACACCTTGTAGCAGTTTCACTTTGCAGCATGTTGGTCTCCCCAAAATGCTGAGTATTCTATGTAGAGAGTGTCATTCTACAGCACTGAATACACAACTTAGAGCTCCTTTCAAAGCAGACACACAAACACATCTTTTTGTGAAAGTCTTACTTCAGGTCCCTTGGAAAATATATGGGTTTCTTTGAGAACATGAAGTCGATTACGCTTTTGCACTCTGCAAAGAATAGAAGTGATCTTTTGTACATGCCCGTCTGAATTTCACTGCAAAATGCCCTTCTTTTCTGCTTTCTTGAACATTCCCAAAGCATCAGGCGAAAGAGCGTGTTTGAGGAAGAGTGATGCAGTGTGCGTTTTCCTGGCTTTCAAGTGAACTGGGAAACATACTCCTTGTGTTTCCACATTGTCTAAGAAACAACATGAGTCTTGCAAGAGATTGAAACAATGCATCCTAAAACGTATTACCGCAGTGAAAACACACGTTTCTACCAAGACTTGGAAGGAGCAAGCGAAAGAATAGTCGCTGAGTGTTCTTTCGGAGAGAAACACAAGCATTTGTTCCTTCTGGAGTGAGTTTTCAGCCAGGAATTCATATGCATTTTGTACTGTGCAGAATGTAGCTACCTGCTCTTGAGTTGTGTCATGGAAGCACCTTTCCTGGAGGAGCTTATTGCAACATTCTTTGTTTGGCTCAGTTCTTTAGGGTTGGTTTTGGAAGGTCTTTCAACTTTGTCCAAATCCGCTTCGTATGAAATCTTTTCACAGCGCTCTTTCCAAGTGTCCACAAAGAGCTGCTCCTGGAAACTGTCCACATGCACATCTCCCATGCTGGTGTGCTCGTTTCACTACCTGGATTTTGGTTTTCTCTTCTTTCTTTGAAATGACAAGCCTTCTTTCTGCATGCTACACACACCTTGTAGCAGTTCCAGTTTGCAGCATGTTGGTGCTCCTAAAACGCTGTGTAACCTGTGTAGAGTGTGTCACTCTCCAGCACTGAATACACAACTTAGAGCTCCTTTCACCACAGACACGCAAACACATCTTTTTGTGAAAGTCCTACTTCTTTTCACTTGGAAATGTAAGGGTTTCAACGAGAACATGAAGTCAATGATGCTTTTGCACTCTACTACCAAACGAAATGACCTCCTCTACATGCCCGTCTGAGTTTCAGTGCAAAATGCCCTTGTTTTCTGGTTTCTTGAATGTTCTCAACACATTAGGAGAAAGAGCGTGTTTGAGCAAGAGTGATGCAGTGTGCGTTTCCCTAGATTTCAAGTGATTTGCGAAACATACTCCTTAGTTTTCCACATTGTGTAAGAAACATGAGGTTTGCAAGAGATTGAAACAATGCTTCCTAAAACGTATTCCAGCAGTGAAAACACACGTTTCGACAAAGACTTTGAAGGAGCAAGCAAAAGCCTAGTGGCTGAGTGTTCCTTTTGAGAGAAAGACATGCATTTCGTCCTTCTGGAATGAGTTTTCAGCCAGGAATTCGTATGCATTTTGTACTGTGCAGAAAGTAGCTACCTGCTCGGGAGTTGTGTCATAGAAGCACCTTTCTGGAGGAGCTTATTGCAACATTCATTGTTTGGCTCAGTTCTTTAGGGTTGGTTTTGGAAGGTCTTTCAACTTTGTCCAAATCCTGCTTCGTACGAAATTTTTTCACAGCGCTGTTTCCAAGTGTCCACAAAGAGCTGGTGCTTGAAACTGTCCACATGTACATCTCCCATACTGGTGTGCTCGTTCCCCTACCTGGAATTTGGTTTCCTCTTCTTTCTTTGAAACGACAAGCCTTCTTTCTGTATGCTACACACACCTTGTAGCAGTTTCACTTTGCAGCATGTTGGTCTCCCCAAAATGCTGAGTATTCTATGTAGAGAGTGTCATTCTACAGCACTGAATACACAACTTAGAGCTCCTTTCAAAGCAGACACACAAACACATCTTTTTGTGAAAGTCTTACTTCAGGTCCCTTGGAAAATATATGGGTTTCTTTGAGAACATGAAGTCGATTACGCTTTTGCACTCTGCAAAGAATAGAAGTGATCTTTTGTACATGCCCGTCTGAATTTCACTGCAAAATGCCCTTCTTTTCTGCTTTCTTGAACATTCCCAAAGCATCAGGCGAAAGAGCGTGTTTGAGGAAGAGTGATGCAGTGTGCGTTTTCCTGGCTTTCAAGTGAACTGGGAAACATACTCCTTGTGTTTCCACATTGTCTAAGAAACAACATGAGTCTTGCAAGAGATTGAAACAATGCATCCTAAAACGTATTACCGCAGTGAAAACACACGTTTCTACCAAGACTTGGAAGGAGCAAGCGAAAGAATAGTCGCTGAGTGTTCTTTCGGAGAGAAACACAAGCATTTGTTCCTTCTGGAGTGAGTTTTCAGCCAGGAATTCATATGCATTTTGTACTGTGCAGAATGTAGCTACCTGCTCTTGAGTTGTGTCATGGAAGCACCTTTCCTGGAGGAGCTTATTGCAACATTCTTTGTTTGGCTCAGTTCTTTAGGGTTGGTTTTGGAAGGTCTTTCAACTTTGTCCAAATCCGCTTCGTATGAAATCTTTTCACAGCGCTCTTTCCAAGTGTCCACAAAGAGCTGCTCCTGGAAACTGTCCACATGCACATCTCCCATGCTGGTGTGCTCGTTTCACTACCTGGATTTTGGTTTTCTCTTCTTTCTTTGAAATGACAAGCCTTCTTTCTGCATGCTACACACACCTTGTAGCAGTTCCAGTTTGCAGCATGTTGGTGCTCCTAAAACGCTGTGTAACCTGTGTAGAGTGTGTCACTCTCCAGCACTGAATACACAACTTAGAGCTCCTTTCACCACAGACACGCAAACACATCTTTTTGTGAAAGTCCTACTTCTTTTCACTTGGAAATGTAAGGGTTTCAACGAGAACATGAAGTCAATGATGCTTTTGCACTCTACTACCAAACGAAATGACCTCCTCTACATGCCCGTCTGAGTTTCAGTGCAAAATGCCCTTGTTTTCTGGTTTCTTGAATGTTCTCAACACATTAGGAGAAAGAGCGTGTTTGAGCAAGAGTGATGCAGTGTGCGTTTCCCTAGATTTCAAGTGATTTGCGAAACATACTCCTTAGTTTTCCACATTGTGTAAGAAACATGAGGTTTGCAAGAGATTGAAACAATGCTTCCTAAAACGTATTCCAGCAGTGAAAACACACGTTTCGACAAAGACTTTGAAGGAGCAAGCAAAAGCCTAGTGGCTGAGTGTTCCTTTTGAGAGAAAGACATGCATTTCGTCCTTCTGGAATGAGTTTTCAGCCAGGAATTCGTATGCATTTTGTACTGTGCAGAAAGTAGCTACCTGCTCGGGAGTTGTGTCATAGAAGCACCTTTCTGGAGGAGCTTATTGCAACATTCATTGTTTGGCTCAGTTCTTTAGGGTTGGTTTTGGAAGGTCTTTCAACTTTGTCCAAATCCTGCTTCGTACGAAATTTTTTCACAGCGCTGTTTCCAAGTGTCCACAAAGAGCTGGTGCTTGAAACTGTCCACATGTACATCTCCCATACTGGTGTGCTCGTTCCCCTACCTGGATTTTGGTTTCCTCTTCTTTCTTTGAAACGACAAGCCTTCTTTCTGTATGCTACACACACCTTGTAGCAGTTTCACTTTGCAGCATGTTGGTCTCCCCAAAATGCTGAGTATTCTATGTAGAGAGTGTCATTCTACAGCACTGAATACACAACTTAGAGCTCCTTTCAAAGCAGACACACAAACACATCTTTTTGTGAAAGTCTTACTTCAGGTCCCTTGGAAAATATATGGGTTTCTTTGAGAACATGAAGTCGATTACGCTTTTGCACTCTGCAAAGAATAGAAGTGATCTTTTGTACATGCCCGTCTGAATTTCACTGCAAAATGCCCTTCTTTTCTGCTTTCTTGAACATTCCCAAAGCATCAGGCGAAAGAGCGTGTTTGAGGAAGAGTGATGCAGTGTGCGTTTTCCTGGCTTTCAAGTGAACTGGGAAACATACTCCTTGTGTTTCCACATTGTCTAAGAAACAACATGAGTCTTGCAAGAGATTGAAACAATGCATCCTAAAACGTATTACCGCAGTGAAAACACACGTTTCTACCAAGACTTGGAAGGAGCAAGCGAAAGAATAGTCGCTGAGTGTTCTTTCGGAGAGAAACACAAGCATTTGTTCCTTCTGGAGTGAGTTTTCAGCCAGGAATTCATATGCATTTTGTACTGTGCAGAATGTAGCTACCTGCTCTTGAGTTGTGTCATGGAAGCACCTTTCCTGGAGGAGCTTATTGCAACATTCTTTGTTTGGCTAAGTTCTTTAGGGTTGGTTTTGGAAGGTCTTTCAACTTTGTCCAAATCCGCTTCGTATGAAATCTTTTCACAGCGCTCTTTCCAAGTGTCCACAAAGAGCTGCTCCTGGAAACTGTCCACATGCACATCTCCCATGCTGGTGTGCTCGTTTCACTACCTGGATTTTGGTTTTCTCTTCTTTCTTTGAAATGACAAGCCTTCTTTCTGCATGCTACACACACCTTGTAGCAGTTCCAGTTTGCAGCATGTTGGTGCTCCTAAAACGCTGTGTAACCTGTGTAGACTGTGTCACTCTCCAGCACTGAATACAGAACTTAGAGCTCCTTTCACCACAGACACGCAAACACATCTTTTTGTGAAAGTCCTACTTCTTTTCACTTGGAAATGTAAGGGTTTCAACGAGAACATGAAGTCAATGATGCTTTTGCACTCTACTACCAAAAGAAATGACCTCCTCTATACATGCCCGTCTGAGTTTCAGTGCAAAATGCCCTTGTTTTCTGGTTTCTTGAATGTTCTCAACACATTAGGAGAAAGAGCGTGTTTGAGCAAGAGTGATGCAGTGTGCGTTTCCCTAGATTTCAAGTGATTTGCGAAACATACTCCTTAGTTTTCCACATTGTGTAAGAAACATGAGGTTTGCAAGAGATTGAAACAATGCTTCCTAAAACGTATTCCAGCAGTGAAAACACACGTTTCGACAAAGACTTTGAAGGAGCAAGCAAAAGCCTAGTGGCTGAGTGTTCCTTTTGAGAGAAAGACATGCATTTCGTCCTTCTGGAATGAGTTTTCAGCCAGGAATTCGTATGCATTTTGTACTGTGCAGAAAGTAGCTACCTGCTCGGGAGTTGTGTCATAGAAGCACCTTTCTGGAGGAGCTTATTGCAACATTCATTGTTTGGCTCAGTTCTTTAGGGTTGGTTTTGGAAGGTCTTTCAACTTTGTCCAAATCCTGCTTCGTACGAAATTTTTTCACAGCGCTGTTTCCAAGTGTCCACAAAGAGCTGGTGCTTGAAACTGTCCACATGTACATCTCCCATACTGGTGTGCTCGTTCCCCTACCTGGATTTTGGTTTCCTCTTCTTTCTTTGAAACGACAAGCCTTCTTTCTGTATGCTACACACACCTTGTAGCAGTTTCAGTTTGCAGCATGTTGGTCTCCCCAAAATGCTGAGTATTCTATGTAGAGAGTGTCATTCTACAGCACTGAATACACAACTTAGAGCTCCTTTCAAAGCAGACACACAAACACATCTTTTTGTGAAAGTCTTACTTCAGGTCCCTTGGAAAATATATGGGTTTCTTTGAGAACATGAAGTCGATTACGCTTTTGCACTCTGCAAAGAATAGAAGTGATCTTTTGTACATGCCCGTCTGAATTTCACTGCAAAATGCCCTTCTTTTCTGCTTTCTTGAACATTCCCAAAGCATCAGGCGAAAGAGCGTGTTTGAGGAAGAGTGATGCAGTGTGCGTTTTCCTGGCTTTCAAGTGAATTGGGAAACATACTCCTTGTGTTTCCACATTGTCTAAGAAACAACATGAGTCTTGCAAGAGATTGAAACAATGCATCCTAAAACGTATTACCGCAGTGAAAACACACGTTTCTACCAAGACTTGGAAGGAGCAAGCGAAAGAATAGTCGCTGAGTGTTCTTTCGGAGAGAAACACAAGCTTTTGTTCCTTCTGGTGTGAGTTTTCAGCCAGGAATTCATATGCATTTTGTACTGTGCAGAATGTAGCTACCTGCTCTTGAGTTGTGTCATGGAAGCACCTTTCCTGGAGGAGCTTATTGCAACATTCTTTGTTTGGCTCAGTTCTTTAGGGTTGGTTTTGGAAGGTCTTTCAACTTTGTCCAAATCCGCTTCGTATGAAATCTTTTCACAGCGCTCTTTCCAAGTGTCCACAAAGAGCTGCTCCTGGAAACTGTCCACATGCACATCTCCCATGCTGGTGTGCTCGTTTCACTACCTGGATTTTGGTTTTCTCTTCTTTCTTTGAAATGACAAGCCTTCTTTCTGCATGCTACACACACCTTGTAGCAGTTCCAGTTTGCAGCATGCTGGTGCTCCTAAAACGCTGTGTAACCTGTGTAGACTGTGTCACTCTCCTGCACTGAATACACAACTTAGAGCTCCTTTCACCACAGACACGCAAACACATCTTTTTGTGAAAGTCCTACTTCTTTTCACTTGGAAATGTAAGGGTTTCAACGAGAACATGAAGTCAATGATGCTTTTGCACTCTACTACCAAACGAAATGACCTCCTCTACATGCCCGTCTGAGTTTCAGTGCAAAATGCCCTTGTTTTCTGGTTTCTTGAACGTTCTCAACACATTAGGAGAAAGAGCGTGTTTGAGCAAGAGTGATGCAGTGTGCGTTTCCCTAGATTTCAAGTGATTTGCGAAACATACTCCTTAGTTTTCCACATTGTGTAAGAAACATGAGGTTTGCAAGAGATTGAAACAATGCTTCCTAAAACGTATTCCAGCAGCGAAAACACACGTTTCGACAAAGACTTTGAAGGAGCAAGCAAAAGCCTAGTGGCTGAGTGTTCCTTTTGAGAGAAAGACATGCATTTCGTCCTTCTGGAATGAGTTTTCAGCCAGGAATTCGTATGCATTTTGTACTGTGCAGAAAGTAGCTACCTGCTCGGGAGTTGTGTCATAGAAGCACCTTTCTGGAGGAGCTTATTGCAACATTCATTGTTTGGCTCAGTTCTTTAGGGTTGGTTTTGGAAGGTCTTTCAACTTTGTCCAAATCCTGCTTCGTACGAAATTTTTTCACAGCGCTGTTTCCAAGTGTCCACAAAGAGCTGGTGCTTGAAACTGTCCACATGTACATCTCCCATACTGGTGTGCTCGTTCCCCTGCCTGGATTTTGGTTTCCTCTTCTTTCTTTGAAACGACAAGCCTTCTTTCTGTATGCTACACACACCTTGTAGCAGTTTCACTTTGCAGCATGTTGGTCTCCCCAAAATGCTGAGTATTCTATGTAGAGTGTGTCATTCTACAGCACTGAATACACAACTTAGAGCTCCTTTCAAAGCAGACACACAAACACATCTTTTTGTGAAAGTCTTACTTCAGGTCCCTTGGAAAATATATGGGTTTCTTTGAGAACATGAAGTCGATTACGCTTTTGCACTCTGCAAAGAATAGAAGTGATCTTTTGTACATGCCCGTCTGAATTTCACTGCAAAATGCCCTTCTTTTCTGCTTTCTTGAACATTCCCAAAGCATCAGGTGAAAGAGCGTGTTTGAGGAAGAGTGATGCAGTGTGCGTTTTCCTGGCTTTCAAGTGAACTGGGAAACATACTCCTTGTGTTTCCACATTGTCTAAGAAACAACATGAGTCTTGCAAGAGATTGAAACAATGCATCCTAAAACGTATTACCGCAGTGAAAACACACGTTTCTACCAAGACTTGGAAGGAGCAAGCGAAAGAATAGTCGCTGAGTGTTCTTTCGGAGAGAAACACAAGCATTTGTTCCTTCTGGAGTGAGTTTTCAGCCAGGAATTCATATGCATTTTGTACTGTGCAGAATGTAGCTACCTGCTCTTGAGTTGTGTCATGGAAGCACCTTTCCTGGAGGAGCTTATTGCAACATTCTTTGTTTGGCTAAGTTCTTTAGGGTTGGTTTTGGAAGGTCTTTCAACTTTGTCCAAATCCGCTTCGTATGAAATCTTTTCACAGCGCTCTTTCCAAGTGTCCACAAAGAGCTGCTCCTGGAAACTGTCCACATGCACATCTCCCATGCTGGTGTGCTCGTTTCACTACCTGGATTTTGGTTTTCTCTTCTTTCTTTGAAATGACAAGCCTTCTTTCTGCATGCTACACACACCTTGTAGCAGTTCCAGTTTGCAGCATGTTGGTGCTCCTAAAATGCTGTGTAACCTGTGTAGACTGTGTCACTCTCCAGCACTGAATACAGAACTTAGAGCTCCTTTCACCACAGACACGCAAACACATCTTTTTGTGAAAGTCCTACTTCTTTTCACTTGGAAATGTAAGGGTTTCAACGAGAACATGAAGTCAATGATGCTTTTGCACTCTACTACCAAAAGAAATGACCTCCTCTACATGCCCGTCTGAGTTTCAGTGCAAATGCCCTTGTTTTCTGGTTTCTTGAATGTTCTCAACACATTAGGAGAAAGAGCGTGTTTGAGCAAGAGTGATGCAGTGTGCGTTTCCCTAGATTTCAAGTGATTTGCGAAACATACTCCTTAGTTTTCCACGTTGTGTAAGAAACATGAGGTTTGCAAGAGATTGAAACAATGCTTCCTAAAACGTATTCCAGCAGTGAAAACACACGTTTCGACAAAGACTTTGAAGGAGCAAGCAAAAGCCTAGTGGCTGAGTGTTCCTTTTGAGAGAAAGACATGCATTTCGTCCTTCTGGAATGAGTTTTCAGCCAGGAATTCGTATGCATTTTGGACTGTGCAGAAAGTAGCTACCTGCTCGGGAGTTGTGTCATAGAAGCACCTTTCTGGAGGAGCTTATTGCAACATTCATTGTTTGGCTCAGTTCTTTAGGGTTGGTTTTGGAAGGTCTTTCAACTTTGTCCAAATCCTGCTTCGTACGAAATTTTTTCACAGCGCTGTTTCCAAGTGTCCACAAAGAGCTGGTGCTTGAAACTGTCCACATGTACATCTCCCATACTGGTGTGCTCGTTCCCCTACCTGGATTTTGGTTTCCTCTTCTTTCTTTGAAACGACAAGCCTTCTTTCTGTATGCTACACACACCTTGTAGCAGTTTCACTTTGCAGCATGTTGGTCTCCCCAAAATGCTGAGTATTCTATGTAGAGAGTGTCATTCTACAGCACTGAATACACAACTTAGAGCTCCTTTCAAAGCAGACACACAAACACATCTTTTTGTGAAAGTCTTACTTCAGGTCCCTTGGAAAATATATGGGTTTCTTTGAGAACATGAAGTCGATTACGCTTTTGCACTCTGCAAAGAATAGAAGTGATCTTTTGTACATGCCCGTCTGAATTTCACTGCAAAATGCCCTTCTTTTCTGCTTTCTTGAACATTCCCAAAGCATCAGGCGAAAGAGCGTGTTTGAGGAAGAGTGATGCAGTGTGCGTTTTCCTGGATTTCAAGTGAATTGGGAAACATACTCCTTGTGTTTCCACATTGTCTAAGAAACAACATGAGTCTTGCAAGAGATTGAAACAATGCATCCTAAAACGTATTACCGCAGTGAAAACACACGTTTCTACCAAGACTTGGAAGGAGCAAGCGAAAGAATAGTCGCTGAGTGTTCTTTCGGAGAGAAACACAAGCATTTGTTCCTTCTGGAGTGAGTTTTCAGCCAGGAATTCATATGCATTTTGTACTGTGCAGAATGTAGCTACCTGCTCTTGAGTTGTGTCATGGAAGCACCTTTCCTGGAGGAGCTTATTGCAACATTCTTTGTTTGGCTAAGTTCTTTAGGGTTGGTTTTGGAAGGTCTTTCAACTTTGTCCAAATCCGCTTCGTATGAAATCTTTTCACAGCGCTCTTTCCAAGTGTCCACAAAGAGCTGCTCCTGGAAACTGTCCACATGCACATCTCCCATACTGGTGTGCTCGTTTCACTACCTGGATTTTGGTTTTCTCTTCTTTCTTTGAAATGACAAGCCTTCTTTCTGCATGCTACACACACCTTGTAGCAGTTCCAGTTTGCAGCATGTTGGTGCTCCTAAAACGCTGTGTAACCTGTGTAGACTGTGTCACTCTCCAGCACTGAATACAGAACTTAGAGCTCCTTTCACCACAGACACGCAAACACATCTTTTTGTGAAAGTCCTACTTCTTTTCACTTGGAAATGTAAGGGTTTCAACGAGAACATGAAGTCAATGATGCTTTTGCACTCTACTACCAAACGAAATGACCTCCTCTACATGCCCGTCTGAGTTTCAGTGCAAAATGCCCTTGTTTTCTGGTTTCTTGAACGTTCTCAACACATTAGGAGAAAGAGCGTGTTTGAGCAAGAGTGATGCAGTGTGCGTTTCCCTAGATTTCAAGTGATTTGCGAAACATACTCCTTAGTTTTCCACATTGTGTAAGAAACATGAGGTTTGCAAGAGATTGAAACAATGCTTCCTAAAACGTATTCCAGCAGTGAAAACACACGTTTCGACAAAGACTTTGAAGGAGCAAGCAAAAGCCTAGTGGCTGAGTGTTCCTTTTGAGAGAAAGACATGCATTTCGTCCTTCTGGAATGAGTTTTCAGCCAGGAATTCGTATGCATTTTGTACTGTGCAGAAAGTAGCTACCTGCTCGGGAGTTGTGTCATAGAAGCACCTTTCTGGAGGAGCTTATTGCAACATTCATTGTTTGGCTCAGTTCTTTAGGGTTGGTTTTGGAAGGTCTTTCAACTTTGTCCAAATCCTGCTTCGTACGAAATTTTTTCACAGCGCTGTTTCCAAGTGTCCACAAAGAGCTGGTGCTTGAAACTGTCCACATGTACATCTCCCATACTGGTGTGCTCCTTCCCCTACCTGGATTTTGGTTTCCTCTTCTTTCTTTGAAACGACAAGCCTTCTTTCTGTATGCTACACACACCTTGTAGCAGTTTCAGTTTGCAGCATGTTGGTCTCCCCAAAATGCTGAGTATTCTATGTAGAGTGTGTCATTCTACAGCACTGAATACACAACTTAGAGCTCCTTTCAAAGCAGACACACAAACACATCTTTTTGTGAAAGTCTTACTTCAGGTCCCTTGGAAAATATATGGGTTTCTTTGAGAACATGAAGTCGATTACGCTTTTGCACTCTGCAAAGAATAGAAGTGATCTTTTGTACATGCCCGTCTGAATTTCACTGCAAAATGCCCTTCTTTTCTGCTTTCTTGAACATTCCCAAAGCATCAGGTGAAAGAGCGTGTTTGAGGAAGAGTGATGCAGTGTGCGTTTTCCTGGATTTCAAGTGAACTGGGAAACATACTCCTTGTGTTTCCACATTGTCTAAGAAACAACATGAGTCTTGCAAGAGATTGAAACAATGCATCCTAAAACGTATTACCGCAGTGAAAACACACGTTTCTACCAAGACTTGGAAGGAGCAAGCGAAAGAATAGTCGCTGAGTGTTCTTTCGGAGAGAAACACAAGCATTTGTTCCTTCTGGAGTGAGTTTTCAGCCAGGAATTCATATGCATTTTGTACTGTGCAGAATGTAGCTACCTGCTCTTGAGTTGTGTCATGGAAGCACCTTTCCTGGAGGAGCTTATTGCAACATTCTTTGTTTGGCTAAGTTCTTTAGGGTTGGTTTTGGAAGGTCTTTCAACTTTGTCCAAATCCGCTTCGTATGAAATCTTTTCACAGCGCTCTTTCCAAGTGTCCACAAAGAGCTGCTCCTGGAAACTGTCCACATGCACATCTCCCATGCTGGTGTGCTCGTTTCACTACCTGGATTTTGGTTTTCTCTTCTTTCTTTGAAATGACAAGCCTTCTTTCTGCATGCTACACACACCTTGTAGCAGTTCCAGTTTGCAGCATGTTGGTGCTCCTAAAACGCTGTGTAACCTGTGTAGACTGTGTCACTCTCCAGCACTGAATACAGAACTTAGAGCTCCTTTCACCACAGACACGCAAACACATCTTTTTGTGAAAGTCCTACTTCTTTTCACTTGGAAATGTAAGGGTTTCAACGAGAACATGAAGTCAATGATGCTTTTGCACTCTACTACCAAAAGAAATGACCTCCTCTACATGCCCGTCTGAGTTTCAGTGCAAAATGCCCTTGTTTTCTGGTTTCTTGAATGTTCTCAACACATTAGGAGAAAGAGCGTGTTTGAGCAAGAGTGATGCAGTGTGCGTTTCCCTAGATTTCAAGTGATTTGCGAAACATACTCCTTAGTTTTCCACGTTGTGTAAGAAACATGAGGTTTGCAAGAGATTGAAACAATGCTTCCTAAAACGTATTCCAGCAGTGAAAACACACGTTTCGACAAAGACTTTGAAGGAGCAAGCAAAAGCCTAGTGGCTGAGTGTTCCTTTTGAGAGAAAGACATGCATTTCGTCCTTCTGGAATGAGTTTTCAGCCAGGAATTCGTATGCATTTTGGACTGTGCAGAAAGTAGCTACCTGCTCGGGAGTTGTGTCATAGAAGCACCTTTCTGGAGGAGCTTATTGCAACATTCTTTGTTTGGCTAAGTTCTTTAGGGTTGGTTTTGGAAGGTCTTTCAACTTTGTCCAAATCCGCTTCGTATGAAATCTTTTCACAGCGCTCTTTCCAAGTGTCCACAAAGAGCTGCTCCTGGAAACTGTCCACATGCACATCTCCCATGCTGGTGTGCTCGTTTCACTACCTGGATTTTGGTTTTCTCTTCTTTCTTTGAAATGACAAGCCTTCTTTCTGCATGCTACACACACCTTGTAGCAGTTCCAGTTTGCAGCATGTTGGTGCTCCTAAAACGCTGTGTAACCTGTGTAGAGTGTGTCACTCTCCAGCACTGAATACACAACTTAGAGCTCCTTTCACCACAGACACGCAAACACATCTTTTTGTGAAAGTCCTACTTCTTTTCACTTGGAAATGTAAGGGTTTCAACGAGAACATGAAGTCAATGATGCTTTTGCACTCTACTACCAAAAGAAATGAACTCTTCTACATGCCCGTCTGAGTTTCAGTGCAAAATCCCCTTGTTTTCTGGTTTCTTGAACGTTCTCAACACATTAGGAGAAAGAGCGTGTTTGAGCAAGAGTGATGCAGTGTGCGTTTCCCTAGATTTCAAGTGATTTGCGAAACATACTCCTTAGTTTTCCTCGTTGTGTAAGAAACATGAGGTTTGCAAGAGATTGAAACAATGCTTCCTAAAACGTATTCCAGCAGTGAAAACACACGTTTCGACAAAGACTTTGAAGGAGCAAGCAAAATCCTAGTGGCTGAGTGTTCCTTTTGAGAGAAAGACATGCATTTCGTCCTTCTGGAATGAGTTTTCAGCCAGGAATTCGTATGCATTTTGTACTGTGCAGAAAGTAGCTACCTGCTCGGGAGTTGTGTCATAGAAGCACCTTTCTGGAGGAGCTTATTGCAACATTCATTGTTTGGCTCAGTTCTTTAGGGTTGGTTTTGGAAGGTCTTTCAACTTTGTCCAAATCCTGCTTCGTACGAAATTTTTTCACAGCGCTGTTTCCAAGTGTCCACAAAGAGCTGGTGCTTGATACTGTCCACATGTACATCTCCCATACTGGTGTGCTCGTTCCCCTACCTGGATTTTGGTTTCCTCTTCTTCCTTTGAAACGACAAGCCTTCTTTCTGTATGCTACACACACCTTGTAGCAGTTTCACTTTGCAGCATGTTGGTCTCCCCAAAATGCTGAGTATTCTATGTAGAGTGTGTCATTCTACAGCACTGAATACACAACTTAGAGCTCCTTTCAAAGCAGACACACAAACACATCTTTTTGTGAAAGTCTTACTTCAGGTCCCTTGGAAAATATATGGGTTTCTTTGAGAACATGAAGTCGATTACGCTTTTGCACTCTGCAAAGAATAGAAGTGATCTTTTGTACATGCCCGTCTGAATTTCACTGCAAAATGCCCTTCTTTTCTGCTCTCTTGAACATTCCCAAAGCATCAGGCGAAAGAGCGTGTTTGAGGAAGAGTGATGCAGTGTGCGTTTTCCTGGATTTCAAGTGAATTGGGAAACATACTCCTTGTGTTTCCACATTGTCTAAGAAACAACATGAGTCTTGCAAGAGATTGAAACAATGCATCCTAAAACGTATTACCGCAGTGAAAACACACGTTTCTACCAAGACTTGGAAGGAGCAAGCGAAAGAATAGTCGCTGAGTGTTCTTTCGGAGAGAAACACAAGCATTTGTTCCTTCTGGAGTGAGTTTTCAGCCAGGAATTCATATGCATTTTGTACTGTGCAGAATGTAGCTACCTGCTCTTGAGTTGTGTCATGGAAGCACCTTTCCTGGAGGAGCTTATTGCAACATTCTTTGTTTGGCTAAGTTCTTTAGGGTTGGTTTTGGAAGGTCTTTCAACTTTGTCCAAATCCGCTTCGTATGAAATCTTTTCACAGCGCTCTTTCCAAGTGTCCACAAAGAGCTGCTCCTGGAAACTGTCCACATGCACATCTCCCATGCTGGTGTGCTCGTTTCACTACCTGGATTTTGGTTTTCTCTTCTTTCTTTGAAATGACAAGCCTTCTTTCTGCATGCTACACACACCTTGTAGCAGTTCCAGTTTGCAGCATGTTGGTGCTCCTAAAATGCTGTGTAACCTGTGTAGACTGTGTCACTCTCCAGCACTGAATACAGAACTTAGAGCTCCTTTCACCACAGACACGCAAACACATCTTTTTGTGAAAGTCCTACTTCTTTTCACTTGGAAATGTAAGGGTTTCAACGAGAACATGAAGTCAATGATGCTTTTGCACTCTACTACCAAAAGAAATGACCTCCTCTACATGCCCGTCTGAGTTTCAGTGCAAAATGCCCTTGTTTTCTGGTTTCTTGAATGTTCTCAACACATTAGGAGAAAGAGCGTGTTTGAGCAAGAGTGATGCAGTGTGCGTTTCCCTAGATTTCAAGTGATTTGCGAAACATACTCCTTAGTTTTCCACGTTGTGTAAGAAACATGAGGTTTGCAAGAGATTGAAACAATGCTTCCTAAAACGTATTCCAGCAGTGAAAACACACGTTTCGACAAAGACTTTGAAGGAGCAAGCAAAAGCCTAGTGGCTGAGTGTTCCTTTTGAGAGAAAGACATGCATTTCGTCCTTCTGGAATGAGTTTTCAGCCAGGAATTCGTATGCATTTTGGACTGTGCAGAAAGTAGCTACCTGCTCGGGAGTTGTGTCATAGAAGCACCTTTCTGGAGGAGCTTATTGCAACATTCATTGTTTGGCTCAGTTCTTTAGGGTTGGTTTTGGAAGGTCTTTCAACTTTGTCCAAATCCTGCTTCGTACGAAATTTTTTCACAGCGCTGTTTCCAAGTGTCCACAAAGAGCTGGTGCTTGAAACTGTCCACATGTACATCTCCCATACTGGTGTGCTCGTTCCCCTACCTGGATTTTGGTTTCCTCTTCTTTCTTTGAAACGACAAGCCTTCTTTCTGTATGCTACACACACCTTGTAGCAGTTTCACTTTGCAGCATGTTGGTCTCCCCAAAATGCTGAGTATTCTATGTAGAGAGTGTCATTCTACAGCACTGAATACACAACTTAGAGCTCCTTTCAAAGCAGACACACAAACACATCTTTTTGTGAAAGTCTTACTTCAGGTCCCTTGGAAAATATATGGGTTTCTTTGAGAACATGAAGTCGATTACGCTTTTGCACTCTGCAAAGAATAGAAGTGATCTTTTGTACATGCCCGTCTGAATTTCACTGCAAAATGCCCTTCTTTTCTGCTTTCTTGAACATTCCCAAAGCATCAGGCGAAAGAGCGTGTTTGAGGAAGAGTGATGCAGTGTGCGTTTTCCTGGATTTCAAGTGAATTGGGAAACATACTCCTTGTGTTTCCACATTGTCTAAGAAACAACATGAGTCTTGCAAGAGATTGAAACAATGCATCCTAAAACGTATTACCGCAGTGAAAACACACGTTTCTACCAAGACTTGGAAGGAGCAAGCGAAAGAATAGTCGCTGAGTGTTCTTTCGGAGAGAAACACAAGCATTTGTTCCTTCTGGAGTGAGTTTTCAGCCAGGAATTCATATGCATTTTGTACTGTGCAGAATGTAGCTACCTGCTCTTGAGTTGTGTCATGGAAGCACCTTTCCTGGAGGAGCTTATTGCAACATTCTTTGTTTGGCTAAGTTCTTTAGGGTTGGTTTTGGAAGGTCTTTCAACTTTGTCCAAATCCGCTTCGTATGAAATCTTTTCACAGCGCTCTTTCCAAGTGTCCACAAAGAGCTGCTCCTGGAAACTGTCCACATGCACATCTCCCATACTGGTGTGCTCGTTTCACTACCTGGATTTTGGTTTTCTCTTCTTTCTTTGAAATGACAAGCCTTCTTTCTGCATGCTACACACACCTTGTAGCAGTTCCAGTTTGCAGCATGTTGGTGCTCCTAAAACGCTGTGTAACCTGTGTAGACTGTGTCACTCTCCAGCACTGAATACAGAACTTAGAGCTCCTTTCACCACAGACACGCAAACACATCTTTTTGTGAAAGTCCTACTTCTTTTCACTTGGAAATGTAAGGGTTTCAACGAGAACATGAAGTCAATGATGCTTTTGCACTCTACTACCAAACGAAATGACCTCCTCTACATGCCCGTCTGAGTTTCAGTGCAAAATGCCCTTGTTTTCTGGTTTCTTGAACGTTCTCAACACATTAGGAGAAAGAGCGTGTTTGAGCAAGAGTGATGCAGTGTGCGTTTCCCTAGATTTCAAGTGATTTGCGAAACATACTCCTTAGTTTTCCACATTGTGTAAGAAACATGAGGTTTGCAAGAGATTGAAACAATGCTTCCTAAAACGTATTCCAGCAGTGAAAACACACGTTTCGACAAAGACTTTGAAGGAGCAAGCAAAAGCCTAGTGGCTGAGTGTTCCTTTTGAGAGAAAGACATGCATTTCGTCCTTCTGGAATGAGTTTTCAGCCAGGAATTCGTATGCATTTTGTACTGTGCAGAAAGTAGCTACCTGCTCGGGAGTTGTGTCATAGAAGCACCTTTCTGGAGGAGCTTATTGCAACATTCATTGTTTGGCTCAGTTCTTTAGGGTTGGTTTTGGAAGGTCTTTCAACTTTGTCCAAATCCTGCTTCGTACGAAATTTTTTCACAGCGCTGTTTCCAAGTGTCCACAAAGAGCTGGTGCTTGAAACTGTCCACATGTACATCTCCCATACTGGTGTGCTCCTTCCCCTACCTGGATTTTGGTTTCCTCTTCTTTCTTTGAAACGACAAGCCTTCTTTCTGTATGCTACACACACCTTGTAGCAGTTTCAGTTTGCAGCATGTTGGTCTCCCCAAAATGCTGAGTATTCTATGTAGAGTGTGTCATTCTACAGCACTGAATACACAACTTAGAGCTCCTTTCAAAGCAGACACACAAACACATCTTTTTGTGAAAGTCTTACTTCAGGTCCCTTGGAAAATATATGGGTTTCTTTGAGAACATGAAGTCGATTACGCTTTTGCACTCTGCAAAGAATAGAAGTGATCTTTTGTACATGCCCGTCTGAATTTCACTGCAAAATGCCCTTCTTTTCTGCTTTCTTGAACATTCCCAAAGCATCAGGTGAAAGAGCGTGTTTGAGGAAGAGTGATGCAGTGTGCGTTTTCCTGGATTTCAAGTGAACTGGGAAACATACTCCTTGTGTTTCCACATTGTCTAAGAAACAACATGAGTCTTGCAAGAGATTGAAACAATGCATCCTAAAACGTATTACCGCAGTGAAAACACACGTTTCTACCAAGACTTGGAAGGAGCAAGCGAAAGAATAGTCGCTGAGTGTTCTTTCGGAGAGAAACACAAGCATTTGTTCCTTCTGGAGTGAGTTTTCAGCCAGGAATTCATATGCATTTTGTACTGTGCAGAATGTAGCTACCTGCTCTTGAGTTGTGTCATGGAAGCACCTTTCCTGGAGGAGCTTATTGCAACATTCTTTGTTTGGCTAAGTTCTTTAGGGTTGGTTTTGGAAAGTCTTTCAACTTTGTCCAAATCCGCTTCGTATGAAATCTTTTCACAGCGCTCTTTCCAAGTGTCCACAAAGAGCTGCTCCTGGAAACTGTCCACATGCACATCTCCCATGCTGGTGTGCTCGTTTCACTACCTGGATTTTGGTTTTCTCTTCTTTCTTTGAAATGACAAGCCTTCTTTCTGCATGCTACACACACCTTGTAGCAGTTCCAGTTTGCAGCATGTTGGTGCTCCTAAAACGCTGTGTAACCTGTGTAGACTGTGTCACTCTCCAGCACTGAATACAGAACTTAGAGCTCCTTTCACCACAGACACGCAAACACATCTTTTTGTGAAAGTCCTACTTCTTTTCACTTGGAAATGTAAGGGTTTCAACGAGAACATGAAGTCAATGATGCTTTTGCACTCTACTACCAAAAGAAATGACCTCCTCTACATGCCCGTCTGAGTTTCAGTGCAAAATGCCCTTGTTTTCTGGTTTCTTGAATGTTCTCAACACATTAGGAGAAAGAGCGTGTTTGAGCAAGAGTGATGCAGTGTGCGTTTCCCTAGATTTCAAGTGATTTGCGAAACATACTCCTTAGTTTTCCACGTTGTGTAAGAAACATGAGGTTTGCAAGAGATTGAAACAATGCTTCCTAAAACGTATTCCAGCAGTGAAAACACACGTTTCGACAAAGACTTTGAAGGAGCAAGCAAAAGCCTAGTGGCTGAGTGTTCCTTTTGAGAGAAAGACATGCATTTCGTCCTTCTGGAATGAGTTTTCAGCCAGGAATTCGTATGCATTTTGGACTGTGCAGAAAGTAGCTACCTGCTCGGGAGTTGTGTCATAGAAGCACCTTTCTGGAGGAGCTTATTGCAACATTCATTGTTTGGCTCAGTTCTTTAGGGTTGGTTTTGGAAGGTCTTTCAACTTTGTCCAAATCCTGCTTCGTACGAAATTTTTTCACAGCGCTGTTTCCAAGTGTCCACAAAGAGCTGGTGCTTGAAACTGTCCACATGTACATCTCCCATACTGGTGTGCTCGTTCCCCTACCTGGATTTTGGTTTCCTCTTCTTTCTTTGAAACGACAAGCCTTCTTTCTGTATGCTACACACACCTTGTAGCAGTTTCACTTTGCAGCATGTTGGTCTCCCCAAAATTCTGAGTATTCTATGTAGAGAGTGTCATTCTACAGCACTGAATACACAACTTAGAGCTCCTTTCAAAGCAGACACACAAACACATCTTTTTGTGAAAGTCTTACTTCAGGTCCCTTGGAAAATATATGGGTTTCTTTGAGAACATGAAGTCGATTACGCTTTTGCACTCTGCAAAGAATAGAAGTGATCTTTTGTACATGCCCGTCTGAATTTCACTGCAAAATGCCCTTCTTTTCTGCTTTCTTGAACATTCCCAAAGCATCAGGCGAAAGAGCGTGTTTGAGGAAGAGTGATGCAGTGTGCGTTTTCCTGGATTTCAAGTGAATTGGGAAACATACTCCTTGTGTTTCCACATTGTCTAAGAAACAACATGAGTCTTGCAAGAGATTGAAACAATGCATCCTAAAACGTATTACCGCAGTGAAAACACACGTTTCTACCAAGACTTGGAAGGAGCAAGCGAAAGAATAGTCGCTGAGTGTTCTTTCGGAGAGAAACACAAGCATTTGTTCCTTCTGGAGTGAGTTTTCAGCCAGGAATTCATATGCATTTTGTACTGTGCAGAATGTAGCTACCTGCTCTTGAGTTGTGTCATGGAAGCACCTTTCCTGGAGGAGCTTATTGCAACATTCTTTGTTTGGCTAAGTTCTTTAGGGTTGGTTTTGGAAGGTCTTTCAACTTTGTCCAAATCCGCTTCGTATGAAATCTTTTCACAGCGCTCTTTCCAAGTGTCCACAAAGAGCTGCTCCTGGAAACTGTCCACATGCACATCTCCCATACTGGTGTGCTCGTTTCACTACCTGGATTTTGGTTTTCTCTTCTTTCTTTGAAATGACAAGCCTTCTTTCTGCATGCTACACACACCTTGTAGCAGTTCCAGTTTGCAGCATGTTGGTGCTCCTAAAACGCTGTGTAACCTGTGTAGACTGTGTCACTCTCCAGCACTGAATACAGAACTTAGAGCTCCTTTCACCACAGACACGCAAACACATCTTTTTGTGAAAGTCCTACTTCTTTTCACTTGGAAATGTAAGGGTTTCAACGAGAACATGAAGTCAATGATGCTTTTGCACTCTACTACCAAACGAAATGACCTCCTCTACATGCCCGTCTGAGTTTCAGTGCAAAATGCCCTTGTTTTCTGGTTTCTTGAACGTTCTCAACACATTAGGAGAAAGAGCGTGTTTGAGCAAGAGTGATGCAGTGTGCGTTTCCCTAGATTTCAAGTGATTTGCGAAACATACTCCTTAGTTTTCCACATTGTGTAAGAAACATGAGGTTTGCAAGAGATTGAAACAATGCTTCCTAAAACGTATTCCAGCAGTGAAAACACACGTTTCGACAAAGACTTTGAAGGAGCAAGCAAAAGCCTAGTGGCTGAGTGTTCCTTTTGAGAGAAAGACATGCATTTCGTCCTTCTGGAATGAGTTTTCAGCCAGGAATTCGTATGCATTTTGTACTGTGCAGAAAGTAGCTACCTGCTCGGGAGTTGTGTCATAGAAGCACCTTTCTGGAGGAGCTTATTGCAACATTCATTGTTTGGCTCAGTTCTTTAGGGTTGGTTTTGGAAGGTCTTTCAACTTTGTCCAAATCCTGCTTCGTACGAAATTTTTTCACAGCGCTGTTTCCAAGTGTCCACAAAGAGCTGGTGCTTGAAACTGTCCACATGTACATCTCCCATACTGGTGTGCTCGTTCCCCTACCTGGATTTTGGTTTCCTCTTCTTTCTTTGAAACGACAAGCCTTCTTTCTGTATGCTACACACACCTTGTAGCAGTTTCACTTTGCAGCATGTTGGTCTCCCCAAAATGCTGAGTATTCTATGTAGAGTGTGTCATTCTACAGCACTGAATACACAACTTAGAGCTCCTTTCAAAGCAGACACACAAACACATCTTTTTGTGAAAGTCTTACTTCAGGTCCCTTGGAAAATATATGGGTTTCTTTGAGAACATGAAGTCGATTACGCTTTTGCACTCTGCAAAGAATAGAAGTGATCTTTTGTACATGCCCGTCTGAATTTCACTGCAAAATGCCCTTCTTTTCTGCTTTCTTGAACATTCCCAAAGCATCAGGTGAAAGAGCGTGTTTGAGGAAGAGTGATGCAGTGTGCGTTTTCCTGGATTTCAAGTGAACTGGGAAACATACTCCTTGTGTTTCCACATTGTCTAAGAAACAACATGAGTCTTGCAAGAGATTGAAACAATGCATCCTAAAACGTATTACCGCAGTGAAAACACACGTTTCTACCAAGACTTGGAAGGAGCAAGCGAAAGAATAGTCGCTGAGTGTTCTTTCGGAGAGAAACACAAGCATTTGTTCCTTCTGGAGTGAGTTTTCAGCCAGGAATTCATATGCATTTTGTACTGTGCAGAATGTAGCTACCTGCTCTTGAGTTGTGTCATAGAAGCACCTTTCCTGGAGGAGCTTATTGCAACATTCTTTGTTTGGCTAAGTTCTTTAGGGTTGGTTTTGGAAGGTCTTTCAACTTTGTCCAAATCCGCTTCGTATGAAATCTTTTCACAGCGCTCTTTCCAAGTGTCCACAAAGAGCTGCTCCTGGAAACTGTCCACATGCACATCTCCCATGCTGGTGTGCTCGTTTCACTACCTGGATTTTGGTTTTCTCTTCTTTCTTTGAAATGACAAGCCTTCTTTCTGCATGCTACACACACCTTGTAGCAGTTCCAGTTTGCAGCATGTTGGTGCTCCTAAAACGCTGTGTAACCTGTGTAGAGTGTGTCACTCTCCAGCACTGAATACACAACTTAGAGCTCCTTTCACCACAGACACGCAAACACATCTTTTTGTGAAAGTCCTACTTCTTTTCACTTGGAAATGTAAGGGTTTCAACGAGAACATGAAGTCAATGATGCTTTTGCACTCTACTACCAAAAGAAATGAACTCTTCTACATGCCCGTCTGAGTTTCAGTGCAAAATCCCCTTGTTTTCTGGTTTCTTGAACGTTCTCAACACATTAGGAGAAAGAGCGTTTTTGAGCAAGAGTGATGCAGTGTGCGTTTCCCTAGATTTCAAGTGATTTGCGAAACATACTCCTTAGTTTTCCACATTGTGTAAGAAACATGAGGTTTGCAAGAGATTGAAACAATGCTTCCTAAAACGTATTCCAGCAGTGAAAACACACGTTTCGACAAAGACTTTGAAGGAGCAAGCAAAATCCTAGTGGCTGAGTGTTCCTTTTGAGAGAAAGACATGCATTTCGTCCTTCTGGAATGAGTTTTCAGCCAGGAATTCGTATGCATTTTGTACTGTGCAGAAAGTAGCTACCTGCTCGGGAGTTGTGTCATAGAAGCACCTTTCTGGAGGAGCTTATTGCAACATTCATTGTTTGGCTCAGTTCTTTAGGGTTGGTTTTGGAAGGTCTTTCAACTTTGTCCAAATCCTGCTTCGTACGAAATTTTTTCACAGCGCTGTTTCCAAGTGTCCACAAAGAGCTGGTGCTTGAAACTGTCCACATGTACATCTCCCATACTGGTGTGCTCGTTCCCCTACCTGGATTTTGGTTTCCTCTTCTTTCTTTGAAACGACAAGCCTTCTTTCTGTATGCTACACACACCTTGTAGCAGTTTCACTTTGCAGCATGTTGGTCTCCCCAAAATTCTGAGTATTCTATGTAGAGAGTGTCATTCTACAGCACTGAATACACAACTTAGAGCTCCTTTCAAAGCAGACACACAAACACATCTTTTTGTGAAAGTCTTACTTCAGGTCCCTTGGAAAATATATGGGTTTCTTTGAGAACATGAAGTCGATTACGCTTTTGCACTCTGCAAAGAATAGAAGTGATCTTTTGTACATGCCCGTCTGAATTTCACTGCAAAATGCCCTTCTTTTCTGCTTTCTTGAACATTCCCAAAGCATCAGGCGAAAGAGCGTGTTTGAGGAAGAGTGATGCAGTGTGCGTTTTCCTGGATTTCAAGTGAATTGGGAAACATACTCCTTGTGTTTCCACATTGTCTAAGAAACAACATGAGTCTTGCAAGAGATTGAAACAATGCATCCTAAAACGTATTACCGCAGTGAAAACACACGTTTCTACCAAGACTTGGAAGGAGCAAGCGAAAGAATAGTCGCTGAGTGTTCTTTCGGAGAGAAACACAAGCATTTGTTCCTTCTGGAGTGAGTTTTCAGCCAGGAATTCATATGCATTTTGTACTGTGCAGAATGTAGCTACCTGCTCTTGAGTTGTGTCATGGAAGCACCTTTCCTGGAGGAGCTTATTGCAACATTCTTTGTTTGGCTAAGTTCTTTAGGGTTGGTTTTGGAAGGTCTTTCAACTTTGTCCAAATCCGCTTCGTATGAAATCTTTTCACAGCGCTCTTTCCAAGTGTCCACAAAGAGCTGCTCCTGGAAACTGTCCACATGCACATCTCCCATGCTGGTGTGCTCGTTTCACTACCTGGATTTTGGTTTTCTCTTCTTTCTTTGAAATGACAAGCCTTCTTTCTGCATGCTACACACACCTTGTAGCAGTTCCAGTTTGCAGCATGTTGGTGCTCCTAAAACGCTGTGTAACCTGTGTAGAGTGTGTCACTCTCCAGCACTGAATACACAACTTAGAGCTCCTTTCACCACAGACACGCAAACACATCTTTTTGTGAAAGTCCTACTTCTTTTCACTTGGAAATGTAAGGGTTTCAACGAGAACATGAAGTCAATGATGCTTTTGCACTCTACTACCAAAAGAAATGAACTCTTCTACATGCCCGTCTGAGTTTCAGTGCAAAATCCCCTTGTTTTCTGGTTTCTTGAACGTTCTCAACACATTAGGAGAAAGAGCGTTTTTGAGCAAGAGTGATGCAGTGTGCGTTTCCCTAGATTTCAAGTGATTTGCGAAACATACTCCTTAGTTTTCCACATTGTGTAAGAAACATGAGGTTTGCAAGAGATTGAAACAATGCTTCCTAAAACGTATTCCAGCAGTGAAAACACACGTTTCGACAAAGACTTTGAAGGAGCAAGCAAAATCCTAGTGGCTGAGTGTTCCTTTTGAGAGAAAGACATGCATTTCGTCCTTCTGGAATGAGTTTTCAGCCAGGAATTCGTATGCATTTTGTACTGTGCAGAAAGTAGCTACCTGCTCGGGAGTTGTGTCATAGAAGCACCTTTCTGGAGGAGCTTATTGCAACATTCATTGTTTGGCTCAGTTCTTTAGGGTTGGTTTTGGAAGGTCTTTCAACTTTGTCCAAATCCTGCTTCGTACGAAATTTTTTCACAGCGCTGTTTCCAAGTGTCCACAAAGAGCTGGTGCTTGAAACTGTCCACATGTACATCTCCCATACTGGTGTGCTCGTTCCCCTACCTGGATTTTGGTTTCCTCTTCTTTCTTTGAAACGACAAGCCTTCTTTCTGTATGCTACACACACCTTGTAGCAGTTTCACTTTGCAGCATGTTGGTCTCCCCAAAATGCTGAGTATTCTATGTAGAGAGTGTCATTCTACAGCACTGAATACACAACTTAGAGCTCCTTTCAAAGCAGACACACAAACACATCTTTTTGTGAAAGTCTTACTTCAGGTCCCTTGGAAAATATATGGGTTTCTTTGAGAACATGAAGTCGATTACGCTTTTGCACTCTGCAAAGAATAGAAGTGATCTTTTGTACATGCCCGTCTGAATTTCACTGCAAAATGCCCTTCTTTTCTGCTTTCTTGAACATTCCCAAAGCATCAGGCGAAAGAGCGTGTTTGAGGAAGAGTGATGCAGTGTGCGTTTTCCTGGATTTCAAGTGAATTGGGAAACATACTCCTTGTGTTTCCACATTGTCTAAGAAACAACATGAGTCTTGCAAGAGATTGAAACAATGCATCCTAAAACGTATTACCGCAGTGAAAACACACGTTTCTACCAAGACTTGGAAGGAGCAAGCGAAAGAATAGTCGCTGAGTGTTCTTTCGGAGAGAAACACAAGCATTTGTTCCTTCTGGAGTGAGTTTTCAGCCAGGAATTCATATGCATTTTGTACTGTGCAGAATGTAGCTACCTGCTCTTGAGTTGTGTCATGGAAGCACCTTTCCTGGAGGAGCTTATTGCAACATTCTTTGTTTGGCTAAGTTCTTTAGGGTTGGTTTTGGAAGGTCTTTCAACTTTGTCCAAATCCGCTTCGTATGAAATCTTTTCACAGCGCTCTTTCCAAGTGTCCACAAAGAGCTGCTCCTGGAAACTGTCCACATGCACATCTCCCATGCTGGTGTGCTCGTTTCACTACCTGGATTTTGGTTTTCTCTTCTTTCTTTGAAATGACAAGCCTTCTTTCTGCATGCTACACACACCTTGTAGCAGTTCCAGTTTGCAGCATGTTGGTGCTCCTAAAACGCTGTGTAACCTGTGTAGAGTGTGTCACTCTCCAGCACTGAATACAGAACTTAGAGCTCCTTTCACCACAGGCACGCAAACACATCTTTTTGTGAAAGTCCTACTTCTTTTCACTTGGAAATGTAAGGGTTTCAACGAGAACATGAAGTCAATGATGCTTTTGCACTCTACTACCAAACGAAATGACCTCCTCTACATGCCCGTCTGAGTTTCAGTGCAAAATGCCCTTGTTTTCTGGTTTCTTGAATGTTCTCAACACATTAGGAGAAAGAGCGTGTTTGAGCAAGAGTGATGCAGTGTGCGTTTCCCTAGATTTCAAGTGATTTGCGAAACATACTCCTTAGTTTTCCACATTGTGTAAGAAACATGAGGTTTGCAAGAGATTGAAACAATGCTTCCTAAAACGTATTCCAGCAGTGAAAACACACGTTTCGACAAAGACTTTGAAGGAGCAAGCAAAAGCCTAGTGGCTGAGTGTTCCTTTTGAGAGAAAGACATGCATTTCGTCCTTCTGGAATGAGTTTTCAGCCAGGAATTCGTATGCATTTTGTACTGTGCAGAAAGTAGCTACCTGCTCGGGAGTTGTGTCATAGAAGCACCTTTCTGGAGGAGCTTATTGCAACATTCATTGTTTGGCTCAGTTCTTTAGGGTTGGTTTTGGAAGGTCTTTCAACTTTGTCCAAATCCTGCTTCGTACGAAATTTTTTCACAGCGCTGTTTCCAAGTGTCCACAAAGAGCTGGTGCTTGAAACTGTCCACATGTACATCTCCCATACTGGTGTGCTCGTTCCCCTACCTGGATTTTGGTTTCCTCTTCTTTCTTTGAAACGACAAGCCTTCTTTCTGTATGCTACACACACCTTGTAGCAGTTTCACTTTGCAGCATGTTGGTCTCCCCAAAATGCTGAGTATTCTATGTAGAGTGTGTCATTCTACAGCACTGAATACACAACTTAGAGCTCCTTTCAAAGCAGACACACAAACACATCTTTTTGTGAAAGTCTTACTTCAGGTCCCTTGGAAAATATATGGGTTTCTTTGAGAACATGAAGTCGATTACGCTTTTGCACTCTGCAAAGAATAGAAGTGATCTTTTGTACATGCCCGTCTGAATTTCACTGCAAAATGCCCTTCTTTTCTGCTTTCTTGAACATTCCCAAAGCATCAGGTGAAAGAGCGTGTTTGAGGAAGAGTGATGCAGTGTGCGTTTTCCTGGATTTCAAGTGAACTGGGAAACATACTCCTTGTGTTTCCACATTGTCTAAGAAACAACATGAGTCTTGCAAGAGATTGAAACAATGCATCCTAAAACGTATTACCGCAGTGAAAACACACGTTTCTACCAAGACTTGGAAGGAGCAAGCGAAAGAATAGTCGCTGAGTGTTCTTTCGGAGAGAAACACAAGCATTTGTTCCTTCTGGAGTGAGTTTTCAGCCAGGAATTCATATGCATTTTGTACTGTGCAGAATGTAGCTACCTGCTCTTGAGTTGTGTCATAGAAGCACCTTTCCTGGAGGAGCTTATTGCAACATTCTTTGTTTGGCTAAGTTCTTTAGGGTTGGTTTTGGAAGGTCTTTCAACTTTGTCCAAATCCGCTTCGTATGAAATCTTTTCACAGCGCTCTTTCCAAGTGTCCACAAAGAGCTGCTCCTGGAAACTGTCCACATGCACATCTCCCATGCTGGTGTGCTCGTTTCACTACCTGGATTTTGGTTTTCTCTTCTTTCTTTGAAATGACAAGCCTTCTTTCTGCATGCTACACACACCTTGTAGCAGTTCCAGTTTGCAGCATGTTGGTGCTCCTAAAACGCTGTGTAACCTGTGTAGAGTGTGTCACTCTCCAGCACTGAATACACAACTTAGAGCTCCTTTCACCACAGACACGCAAACACATCTTTTTGTGAAAGTCCTACTTCTTTTCACTTGGAAATGTAAGGGTTTCAACGAGAACATGAAGTCAATGATGCTTTTGCACTCTACTACCAAAAGAAATGAACTCTTCTACATGCCCGTCTGAGTTTCAGTGCAAAATCCCCTTGTTTTCTGGTTTCTTGAACGTTCTCAACACATTAGGAGAAAGAGCGTTTTTGAGCAAGAGTGATGCAGTGTGCGTTTCCCTAGATTTCAAGTGATTTGCGAAACATACTCCTTAGTTTTCCACATTGTGTAAGAAACATGAGGTTTGCAAGAGATTGAAACAATGCTTCCTAAAACGTATTCCAGCAGTGAAAACACACGTTTCGACAAAGACTTTGAAGGAGCAAGCAAAATCCTAGTGGCTGAGTGTTCCTTTTGAGAGAAAGACATGCATTTCGTCCTTCTGGAATGAGTTTTCAGCCAGGAATTCGTATGCATTTTGTACTGTGCAGAAAGTAGCTACCTGCTCGGGAGTTGTGTCATAGAAGCACCTTTCTGGAGGAGCTTATTGCAACATTCATTGTTTGGCTCAGTTCTTTAGGGTTGGTTTTGGAAGGTCTTTCAACTTTGTCCAAATCCTGCTTCGTACGAAATTTTTTCACAGCGCTGTTTCCAAGTGTCCACAAAGAGCTGGTGCTTGAAACTGTCCACATGTACATCTCCCATACTGGTGTGCTCGTTCCCCTACCTGGATTTTGGTTTCCTCTTCTTTCTTTGAAACGACAAGCCTTCTTTCTGTATGCTACACACACCTTGTAGCAGTTTCACTTTGCAGCATGTTGGTCTCCCCAAAATGCTGAGTATTCTATGTAGAGAGTGTCATTCTACAGCACTGAATACACAACTTAGAGCTCCTTTCAAAGCAGACACACAAACACATCTTTTTGTGAAAGTCTTACTTCAGGTCCCTTGGAAAATATATGGGTTTCTTTGAGAACATGAAGTCGATTACGCTTTTGCACTCTGCAAAGAATAGAAGTGATCTTTTGTACATGCCCGTCTGAATTTCACTGCAAAATGCCCTTCTTTTCTGCTTTCTTGAACATTCCCAAAGCATCAGGCGAAAGAGCGTGTTTGAGGAAGAGTGATGCAGTGTGCGTTTTCCTGGATTTCAAGTGAATTGGGAAACATACTCCTTGTGTTTCCACATTGTCTAAGAAACAACATGAGTCTTGCAAGAGATTGAAACAATGCATCCTAAAACGTATTACCGCAGTGAAAACACACGTTTCTACCAAGACTTGGAAGGAGCAAGCGAAAGAATAGTCGCTGAGTGTTCTTTCGGAGAGAAACACAAGCATTTGTTCCTTCTGGAGTGAGTTTTCAGCCAGGAATTCATATGCATTTTGTACTGTGCAGAATGTAGCTACCTGCTCTTGAGTTGTGTCATGGAAGCACCTTTCCTGGAGGAGCTTATTGCAACATTCTTTGTTTGGCTAAGTTCTTTAGGGTTGGTTTTGGAAGGTCTTTCAACTTTGTCCAAATCCGCTTCGTATGAAATCTTTTCACAGCGCTCTTTCCAAGTGTCCACAAAGAGCTGCTCCTGGAAACTGTCCACATGCACATCTCCCATGCTGGTGTGCTCGTTTCACTACCTGGATTTTGGTTTTCTCTTCTTTCTTTGAAATGACAAGCCTTCTTTCTGCATGCTACACACACCTTGTAGCAGTTCCAGTTTGCAGCATGTTGGTGCTCCTAAAACGCTGTGTAACCTGTGTAGAGTGTGTCACTCTCCAGCACTGAATACAGAACTTAGAGCTCCTTTCACCACAGGCACGCAAACACATCTTTTTGTGAAAGTCCTACTTCTTTTCACTTGGAAATGTAAGGGTTTCAACGAGAACATGAAGTCAATGATGCTTTTGCACTCTACTACCAAACGAAATGACCTCCTCTACATGCCCGTCTGAGTTTCAGTGCAAAATGCCCTTGTTTTCTGGTTTCTTGAATGTTCTCAACACATTAGGAGAAAGAGCGTGTTTGAGCAAGAGTGATGCAGTGTGCGTTTCCCTAGATTTCAAGTGATTTGCGAAACATACTCCTTAGTTTTCCACATTGTGTAAGAAACATGAGGTTTGCAAGAGATTGAAACAATGCTTCCTAAAACGTATTCCAGCAGTGAAAACACACGTTTCGACAAAGACTTTGAAGGAGCAAGCAAAAGCCTAGTGGCTGAGTGTTCCTTTTGAGAGAAAGACATGCATTTCGTCCTTCTGGAATGAGTTTTCAGCCAGGAATTCGTATGCATTTTGTACTGTGCAGAAAGTAGCTACCTGCTCGGGAGTTGTGTCATAGAAGCACCTTTCTGGAGGAGCTTATTGCAACATTCATTGTTTGGCTCAGTTCTTTAGGGTTGGTTTTGGAAGGTCTTTCAACTTTGTCCAAATCCTGCTTCGTACGAAATTTTTTCACAGCGCTGTTTCCAAGTGTCCACAAAGAGCTGGTGCTTGAAACTGTCCACATGTACATCTCCCATACTGGTGTGCTCGTTCCCCTACCTGGATTTTGGTTTCCTCTTCTTTCTTTGAAACGACAAGCCTTCTTTCTGTATGCTACACACACCTTGTAGCAGTTTCACTTTGCAGCATGTTGGTCTCCCCAAAATGCTGAGTATTCTATGTAGAGAGTGTCATTCTACAGCACTGAATACACAACTTAGAGCTCCTTTCAAAGCAGACACACAAACACATCTTTTTGTGAAAGTCTTACTTCAGGTCCCTTGGAAAATATATGGGTTTCTTTGAGAACATGAAGTCGATTACGCTTTTGCACTCTGCAAAGAATAGAAGTGATCTTTTGTACATGCCCGTCTGAATTTCACTGCAAAATGCCCTTCTTTTCTGCTTTCTTGAACATTCCCAAAGCATCAGGTGAAAGAGCGTGTTTGAGGAAGAGTGATGCAGTGTGCGTTTTCCTGGATTTCAAGTGAACTGGGAAACATACTCCTTGTGTTTCCACATTGTCTAAGAAACAACATGAGTCTTGCAAGAGATTGAAACAATGCATCCTAAAACGTATTACCGCAGTGAAAACACACGTTTCTACCAAGACTTGGAAGGAGCAAGCGAAAGCCTAGTGGCTGAGTGTTCCTTTTGAGAGAAAGACATGCATTTCGTCCTTCTGGAATGAGTTTTCAGCCAGGAATTCGTATGCATTTTGTACTGTGCAGAAAGTAGCTACCTGCTCGGGAGTTGTGTCATAGAAGCACCTTTCTGGAGGAGCTTATTGCAACATTCATTGTTTGGCTCAGTTCTTTAGGGTTGGTTTTGGAAGGTCTTTCAACTTTGTCCAAATCCTGCTTCGTACGAAATTTTTTCACAGCGCTGTTTCCAAGTGTCCACAAAGAGCTGGTGCTTGAAACTGTCCACATGTACATCTCCCATACTGGTGTGCTCCTTCCCCTACCTGGATTTTGGTTTCCTCTTCTTTCTTTGAAACGACAAGCCTTCTTTCTGTATGCTACACACACCTTGTAGCAGTTTCAGTTTGCAGCATGTTGGTCTCCCCAAAATGCTGAGTATTCTATGTAGAGTGTGTCATTCTACAGCACTGAATACACAACTTAGAGCTCCTTTCAAAGCAGACACACAAACACATCTTTTTGTGAAAGTCTTACTTCAGGTCCCTTGGAAAATATATGGGTTTCTTTGAGAACATGAAGTCGATTACGCTTTTGCACTCTGCAAAGAATAGAAGTGATCTTTTGTACATGCCCGTCTGAATTTCACTGCAAAATGCCCTTCTTTTCTGCTTTCTTGAACATTCCCAAAGCATCAGGTGAAAGAGCGTGTTTGAGGAAGAGTGATGCAGTGTGCGTTTTCCTGGCTTTCAAGTGAACTGGGAAACATACTCCTTGTGTTTCCACATTGTCTAAGAAACAACATGAGTCTTGCAAGAGATTGAAACAATGCATCCTAAAACGTATTACCGCAGTGAAAACACACGTTTCTACCAAGACTTGGAAGGAGCAAGCGAAAGAATAGTCGCTGAGTGTTCTTTCGGAGAGAAACACAAGCATTTGTTCCTTCTGGAGTGAGTTTTCAGCCAGGAATTCATATGCATTTTGTACTGTGCAGAATGTAGCTACCTGCTCTTGAGTTGTGTCATGGAAGCACCTTTCCTGGAGGAGCTTATTGCAACATTCTTTGTTTGGCTAAGTTCTTTAGGGTTGGTTTTGGAAGGTCTTTCAACTTTGTCCAAATCCGCTTCGTATGAAATCTTTTCACAGCGCTCTTTCCAAGTGTCCACAAAGAGCTGCTCCTGGAAACTGTCCACATGCACATCTCCCATGCTGGTGTGCTCGTTTCACTACCTGGATTTTGGTTTTCTCTTCTTTCTTTGAAATGACAAGCCTTCTTTCTGCATGCTACACACACCTTGTAGCAGTTCCAGTTTGCAGCATGTTGGTGCTCCTAAAACGCTGTGTAACCTGTGTAGACTGTGTCACTCTCCAGCACTGAATACAGAACTTAGAGCTCCTTTCACCACAGACACGCAAACACATCTTTTTGTGAAAGTCCTACTTCTTTTCACTTGGAAATGTAAGGGTTTCAACGAGAACATGAAGTCAATGATGCTTTTGCACTCTACTACCAAACGAAATGACCTCCTCTACATGCCCGTCTGAGTTTCAGTGCAAAATGCCCTTGTTTTCTGGTTTCTTGAATGTTCTCAACACATTAGGAGAAAGAGCGTGTTTGAGCAAGAGTGATGCAGTGTGCGTTTCCCTAGATTTCAAGTGATTTGCGAAACATACTCCTTAGTTTTCCACATTGTGTAAGAAACATGAGGTTTGCAAGAGATTGAAACAATGCTTCCTAAAACGTATTCCAGCAGTGAAAACACACGTTTCGACAAAGACTTTGAAGGAGCAAGCAAAAGCCTAGTGGCTGAGTGTTCCTTTTGAGAGAAAGACATGCATTTCGTCCTTCTGGAATGAGTTTTCAGCCAGGAATTCGTATGCATTTTGTACTGTGCAGAAAGTAGCTACCTGCTCGGGAGTTGTGTCATAGAAGCACCTTTCTGGAGGAGCTTATTGCAACATTCATTGTTTGGCTCAGTTCTTTAGGGTTGGTTTTGGAAGGTCTTTCAACTTTGTCCAAATCCTGCTTCGTACGAAATTTTTTCACAGCGCTGTTTCCAAGTGTCCACAAAGAGCTGGTGCTTGAAACTGTCCACATGTACATCTCCCATACTGGTGTGCTCGTTCCCCTACCTGGATTTTGGTTTCCTCTTCTTTCTTTGAAACGACAAGCCTTCTTTCTGTATGCTACACACACCTTGTAGCAGTTTCACTTTGCAGCATGTTGGTCTCCCCAAAATGCTGAGTATTCTATGTAGAGAGTGTCATTCTACAGCACTGAATACACAACTTAGAGCTCCTTTCAAAGCAGACACACAAACACATCTTTTTGTGAAAGTCTTACTTCAGGTCCCTTGGAAAATATATGGGTTTCTTTGAGAACATGAAGTCGATTACGCTTTTGCACTCTGCAAAGAATAGAAGTGATCTTTTGTACATGCCCGTCTGAATTTCACTGCAAAATGCCCTTCTTTTCTGCTTTCTTGAACATTCCCAAAGCATCAGGTGAAAGAGCGTGTTTGAGGAAGAGTGATGCAGTGTGCGTTTTCCTGGATTTCAAGTGAACTGGGAAACATACTCCTTGTGTTTCCACATTGTCTAAGAAACAACATGAGTCTTGCAAGAGATTGAAACAATGCATCCTAAAACGTATTACCGCAGTGAAAACACACGTTTCTACCAAGACTTGGAAGGAGCAAGCGAAAGAATAGTCGCTGAGTGTTCTTTCGGAGAGAAACACAAGCATTTGTTCCTTCTGGAGTGAGTTTTCAGCCAGGAATTCATATGCATTTTGTACTGTGCAGAATGTAGCTACCTGCTCTTGAGTTGTGTCATGGAAGCACCTTTCCTGGAGGAGCTTATTGCAACATTCTTTGTTTGGCTAAGTTCTTTAGGGTTGGTTTTGGAAGGTCGTTCAACTTTGTCCAAATCTGCTTCGTATGAAATCTTTTCACAGCGCTCTTTCCAAGTGTCCACAAAGAGCTGCTCCTGGAAACTGTCCACATGCACATCTCCCATGCTGGTGTGCTCGTTTCACTACCTGGATTTTGGTTTTCTCTTCTTTCTTTGAAATGACAAGCCTTCTTTCTGCATGCTACACACACCTTGTAGCAGTTCCAGTTTGCAGCATGTTGGTGCTCCTAAAACGCTGTGTAACCTGTGTAGACTGTGTCACTCTCCAGCACTGAATACAGAACTTAGAGCTCCTTTCACCACAGACACGCAAACACATCTTTTTGTGAAAGTCCTACTTCTTTTCACTTGGAAATGTAAGGGTTTCAACGAGAACATGAAGTCAATGATGCTTTTGCACTCTACTACCAAACGAAATGACCTCCTCTACATGCCCGTCTGAGTTTCAGTGCAAAATGCCCTTGTTTTCTGGTTTCTTGAATGTTCTCAACACATTAGGAGAAAGAGCGTGTTTGAGCAAGAGTGATGCAGTGTGCGTTTCCCTAGATTTCAAGTGATTTGCGAAACATACTCCTTAGTTTTCCACATTGTGTAAGAAACATGAGGTTTGCAAGAGATTGAAACAATGCTTCCTAAAACGTATTCCAGCAGTGAAAACACACGTTTCGACAAAGACTTTGAAGGAGCAAGCAAAAGCCTAGTGGCTGAGTGTTCCTTTTGAGAGAAAGACATGCATTTCGTCCTTCTGGAATGAGTTTTCAGCCAGGAATTCGTATGCATTTTGTACTGTGCAGAAAGTAGCTACCTGCTCGGGAGTTGTGTCATAGAAGCACCTTTCTGGAGGAGCTTATTGCAACATTCATTGTTTGGCTCAGTTCTTTAGGGTTGGTTTTGGAAGGTCTTTCAACTTTGTCCAAATCCTGCTTCGTACGAAATTTTTTCACAGCGCTGTTTCCAAGTGTCCACAAAGAGCTGGTGCTTGAAACTGTCCACATGTACATCTCCCATACTGGTGTGCTCGTTCCTCTACCTGGATTTTGGTTTCCTCTTCTTCCTTTGAAACGACAAGCCTTCTTTCTGTATGCTACACACACCTTGTAGCAGTTTCAGTTTGCAGCATGTTGGTCTCCCCAAAATGCTGAGTATTCTATGTAGAGTGTGTCATTCTACAGCACTGAATACACAACTTAGAGCTCCTTTCAAAGCAGACACACAAACACATCTTTTTGTGAAAGTCTTACTTCAGGTCCCTTGGAAAATATATGGGTTTCTTTGAGAACATGAAGTCGATTACGCTTTTGCACTCTGCAAAGAATAGAAGTGATCTTTTGTACATGCCCGTCTGAATTTCACTGCAAAATGCCCTTCTTTTCTGCTTTCTTGAACATTCCCAAAGCATCAGGTGAAAGAGCGTGTTTGAGGAAGAGTGATGCAGTGTGCGTTTTCCTGGCTTTCAAGTGAACTGGGAAACATACTCCTTGTGTTTCCACATTGTCTAAGAAACAACATGAGTCTTGCAAGAGATTGAAACAATGCATCCTAAAACGTATTACCGCAGTGAAAACACACGTTTCTACCAAGACTTGGAAGGAGCAAGCGAAAGAATAGTCGCTGAGTGTTCTTTCGGAGAGAAACACAAGCATTTGTTCCTTCTGGAGTGAGTTTTCAGCCAGGAATTCATATGCATTTTGTACTGTGCAGAATGTAGCTACCTGCTCTTGAGTTGTGTCATAGAAGCACCTTTCCTGGAGGAGCTTATTGCAACATTCTTTGTTTGGATCAGTTCTTTAGGGTTGGTTTTGGAAGGTCTTTCAACTTTGTCCAAATCCGCTTCGTATGAAATCTTTTCACAGCGCTCTTTCCAAGTGTCCACAAAGAGCTGCTCCTGGAAACTGTCCACATGCACATCTCCCATGCTGGTGTGCTCGTTTCACTACCTGGATTTTGGTTTTCTCTTCTTTCTTTGAAATGACAAGCCTTCTTTCTGCATGCTACACACACCTTGTAGCAGTTCCAGTTTGCAGCATGTTGGTGCTCCTAAAACGCTGTGTAACCTGTGTAGAGTGTGTCACTCTCCAGCACTGAATACACAACTTAGAGCTCCTTTCACCACAGACACGCAAACACATCTTTTTGTGAAAGTCCTACTTCTTTTCACTTGGAAATGTAAGGGTTTCAACGAGAACATGAAGTCAATGATGCTTTTGCACTCTACTACCAAAAGAAATGAACTCTTCTACATGCCCGTCTGAGTTTCAGTGCAAAATCCCCTTGTTTTCTGGTTTCTTGAACGTTCTCAACACATTAGGAGAAAGAGCGTGTTTGAGCAAGAGTGATGCAGTGTGCGTTTCCCTAGATTTCAAGTGATTTGCGAAACATACTCCTTAGTTTTCCACATTGTGTAAGAAACATGAGGTTTGCAAGAGATTGAAACAATGCTTCCTAAAACGTATTCCAGCAGTGAAAACACACGTTTCGACAAAGACTTTGAAGGAGCAAGCAAAAGCCTAGTGGCTGAGTGTTCCTTTTGAGAGAAAGACATGCATTTCGTCCTTCTGGAATGAGTTTTCAGCCAGGAATTCGTATGCATTTTGTACTGTGCAGAAAGTAGCTACCTGCTCGGGAGTTGTGTCATAGAAGCACCTTTCTGGAGGAGCTTATTGCAACATTCATTGTTTGGCTCAGTTCTTTAGGGTTGGTTTTGGAAGGTCTTTCAACTTTGTCCAAATCCTGCTTCGTACGAAATTTTTTCACAGCGCTGTTTCCAAGTGTCCACAAAGAGCTGGTGCTTGAAACTGTCCACATGTACATCTCCCATACTGGTGTGCTCGTTCCCCTACCTGGATTTTGGTTTCCTCTTCTTCCTTTGAAACGACAAGCCTTCTTTCTGTATGCTACACACACCTTGTAGCAGTTTCACTTTGCAGCATGTTGGTCTCCCCAAAATGCTGAGTATTCTATGTAGAGTGTGTCATTCTACAGCACTGAATACACAACTTAGAGCTCCTTTCAAAGCAGACACACAAACACATCTTTTTGTGAAAGTCTTACTTCAGGTCCCTTGGAAAATATATGGGTTTCTTTGAGAACATGAAGTCGATTACGCTTTTGCACTCTGCAAAGAATAGAGTTGATCTTTTGTACATGCCCGTCTGAATTTCACTGCAAAATGCCCTTCTTTTCTGCTCTCTTGAACATTCCCAAAGCATCAGGTGAAAGAGCGTGTTTGAGGAAGAGTGATGCAGTGTGCGTTTTCCTGGATTTCAAGTGAATTGGGAAACATACTCCTTGTGTTTCCACATTGTCTAAGAAACAACATGAGTCTTGCAAGAGATTGAAACAATGCATCCTAAAACGTATTACCGCAGTGAAAACACACGTTTCTACCAAGACTTGGAAGGAGCAAGCGAAAGAATAGTCGCTGAGTGTTCTTTCGGAGAGAAACACAAGCATTTGTTCCTTCTGGAGTGAGTTTTCAGCCAGGAATTCATATGCATTTTGTACTGTGCAGAATGTAGCTACCTGCTCTTGAGTTGTGTCATAGAAGCACCTTTCCTGGAGGAGCTTATTGCAACATTCTTTGTTTGGCTCAGTTCTTTAGGGTTGGTTTTGGAAGGTCTTTCAACTTTGTCCAAATCCGCTTCGTATGAAATCTTTTCACAGCGCTCTTTCCAAGTGTCCACAAAGAGCTGCTCCTGGAAACTGTCCACATGCACATCTCCCATGCTGGTGTGCTCGTTTCACTACCTGGATTTTGGTTTTCTCTTCTTTCTTTGAAATGACAAGCCTTCTTTCTGCATGCTACACACACCTTGTAGCAGTTCCAGTTTGCAGCATGTTGGTGCTCCTAAAACGCTGTGTAACCTGTGTAGAGTGTGTCACTCTCCAGCACTGAATACACAACTTAGAGCTCCTTTCACCACAGACACGCAAACACATCTTTTTGTGAAAGTCCTACTTCTTTTCACTTGGAAATGTAAGGGTTTCAACGAGAACATGAAGTCAATGATGCTTTTGCACTCTACTACCAAAAGAAATGACCTCCTCTACATGCCCGTCTGAGTTTCAGTGCAAAATCCCCTTGTTTTCTGGTTTCTTGAACGTTCTCAACACATTAGGAGAAAGAGCGTGTTTGAGCAAGAGTGATGCAGTGTGCGTTTCCCTAGATTTCAAGTGATTTGCGAAACATACTCCTTATTTTTCCACATTGTGTAAGAAACATGAGGTTTGCAAGAGATTGAAACAATGCTTCCTAAAACGTATTCCAGCAGTGAAAACACACGTTTCGACAAAGACTTTGAAGGAGCAAGCAAAAGCCTAGTGGCTGAGTGTTCCTTTTGAGAGAAGGACATGCATTTCGTCCTTCTGGAATGAGCTTTCAGCCAGGAATTCGTATGCATTTTGTACTGTGCAGAAAGTAGCTACTTGCTCGGGAGTTGTGTCATAGAAGCACCTTTCTGGAGGAGCTTATTGCAACATTCATTGTTTGGCTCAGTTTTTTAGGGTTGGTTTTGGAAGGTCTTTCAACTTTGTCCAAATCCTGCTTCGTACGAAATTTTTTCACAGCGCTGTTTCCAAGTGTCCACAAAGAGCTGGTGCTTGAAACTGTCCACATGTACATCTCCCATACTGGTGTGCTCGTTCCCCTACCTGGATTTTGGTTTCCTCTTCTTTCTTTGAAACGACAAGCCTTCTTTCTGTATGCTACACACACCTTGTAGCAGTTTCACTTTGCAGCATGTTGGTCTCCCCAAAATGCTGAGTATTCTATGTAGAGTGTGTCATTCTACAGCACTGAATACACAACTTAGAGCTCCTTTCAAAGCAGACACACAAACACATCTTTTTGTGAAAGTCTTACTTCAGGTCCCTTGGAAAATATATGGGTTTCTTTGAGAACATGAAGTCGATTACGCTTTTGCACTCTGCAAAGAATAGAAGTGATCTTTTGTACATGCCCGTCTGAATTTCACTGCAAAATGCCCTTCTTTTCTGCTCTCTTGAACATTCCCAAAGCATCAGGTGAAAGAGCGTGTTTGAGGAAGAGTGATGCAGTGTGCGTTTTCCTGGATTTCAAGTGAATTGGGAAACATACTCCTTGTGTTTCCACATTGTCTAAGAAACAACATGAGTCTTGCAAGAGATTGAAACAATGCATCCTAAAACGTATTACCGCAGTGAAAACACACGTTTCTACCAAGACTTGGAAGGAGCAAGCGAAAGAATAGTCGCTGAGTGTTCTTTCGGAGAGAAACACAAGCATTTGTTCCTTCTGGAGTGAGTTTTCAGCCAGGAATTCATATGCATTTTGTACTGTGCAGAATGTAGCTACCTGCTCTTGAGTTGTGTCATGGAAGCACCTTTCCTGGAGGAGCTTATTGCAACATTCTTTGTTTGGCTCAGTTCTTTAGGGTTGGTTTTGGAAGGTCTTTCAACTTTGTCCAAATCCGCTTCGTATGAAATCTTTTCACAGCGCTCTTTCCAAGTGTCCACAAAGAGCTGCTCCTGGAAACTGTCCACATGCACATCTCCCATGCTGGTGTGCTCGTTTCACTACCTGGATTTTGGTTTTCTCTTCTTTCTTTGAAATGACAAGCCTTCTTTCTGCATGCTACACACACCTTGTAGCAGTTCCAGTTTGCAGCATGCTGGTGCTCCTAAAACGCTGTGTAACCTGTGTAGACTGTGTCACTCTCCAGCACTGAATACACAACTTAGAGCTCCTTTCACCACAGACACGCAAACACATCTTTTTGTGAAAGTCCTACTTCTTTTCACTTGGAAATGTAAGGGTTTCAACGAGAACATGAAGTCAATGATGCTTTTGCACTCTACTACCAAACGAAATGACCTCCTCTACATGCCCGCCTGAGTTTCAGTGCAAAATGCCCTTGTTTTCTGGTTTCTTGAACGTTCTCAACACATTAGGAGAAAGAGCGTGTTTGAGCAAGAGTGATGCAGTGTGCGTTTCCCTAGATTTCAAGTGATTTGCGAAACATACTCCTTATTTTTCCACATTGTGTAAGAAACATGAGGTTTGCAAGAGATTGAAACAATGCTTCCTAAAACGTATTCCAGCAGTGAAAACACACGTTTCGACAAAGACTTTGAAGGAGCAAGCAAAAGCCTAGTGGCTGAGTGTTCCTTTTGAGAGAAAGACATGCATTTCGTCCTTCTGGAATGAGTTTTCAGCCAGGAATTCGTATGCATTTTGTACTGTGCAGAAAGTAGCTACCTGCTCGGGAGTTGTGTCATAGAAGCACCTTTCTGGAGGAGCTTATTGCAACATTCATTGTTTGGCTCAGTTCTTTAGGGTTGGTTTTGGAAGGTCTTTCAACTTTGTCCAAATCCTGCTTCGTACGAAATTTTTTCACAGCGCTGTTTCCAAGTGTCCACAAAGAGCTGGTGCTTGAAACTGTCCACATGTACATCTCCCATACTGGTGTGCTCGTTCCCCTACCTGGATTTTGGTTTCCTCTTCTTTCTTTGAAACGACAAGCCTTCTTTCTGTATGCTACACACACCTTGTAGCAGTTTCAGTTTGCAGCATGTTGGTCTCCCCAAAATGCTGAGTATTCTATGTAGAGTGTGTCATTCTACAGCACTGAATACACAACTTAGAGCTCCTTTCAAAGCAGACACACAAACACATCTTTTTGTGAAAGTCTTACTTCAGGTCCCTTGGAAAATATATGGGTTTCCTTGAGAACATGAAGTCGATTACGCTTTTGCACTCTGCAAAGAATAGAAGTGATCTTTTGTACATGCCCGTCTGAATTTCACTGCAAAATGCCCTTCTTTTCTGCTTTCTTGAACATTCCCAAAGCATCAGGTGAAAGAGCGTGTTTGAGGAAGAGTGATGCAGTGTGCGTTTTCCTGGATTTCAAGTGAATTGGGAAACATACTCCTTGTGTTTCCACATTGTCTAAGAAACAACATGAGTCTTGCAAGAGATTGAAACAATGCATCCTAAAACGTATTACCGCAGTGAAAACACACGTTTCTACCAAGACTTGGAAGGAGCAAGCGAAAGAATAGTCGCTGAGTGTTCTTTCGGAGAGAAACACAAGCATTTGTTCCTTCTGGAGTGAGTTTTCAGCCAGGAATTCATATGCATTTTGTACTGTGCAGAATGTAGCTACCTGCTCTTGAGTTGTGTCATAGAAGCACCTTTCCTGGAGGAGCTTATTGCAACATTCTTTGTTTGGCTCAGTTCTTTAGGGTTGGTTTTGGAAGGTCTTTCAACTTTGTCCAAATCCGCTTCGTATGAAATCTTTTCACAGCGCTCTTTCCAAGTGTCCACAAAGAGCTGCTCCTGGAAACTGTCCACATGCACATCTCCCATGCTGGTGTGCTCGTTTCACTACCTGGATTTTGGTTTTCTCCTCTTTCTTTGAAATGACAAGCCTTCTTTCTGCATGCAACACACACCTTGTAGCAGTTCCAGTTTGCAGCATGTTGGTGCTCCTAAAACGCTGTGTAACCTGTGTAGACTGTGTCACTCTCCAGCACTGAATACAGAACTTAGAGCTCCTTTCACCACAGACACGCAAACACATCTTTTTGTAAAAGTCCTACTTCTTTTCACTTGGAAATGTAAGGGTTTCAACGAGAACATGAAGTCAATGATGCTTTTGCACTCTACTACCAAACGAAATGACCTCTTCTACATGCCCGTCTGAGTTTCAGTGCAAAATGCCCTTTTTTCTGGTTTCTTGAATGTTCTCAACACATTAGGAGAAAGAGCGTGTTTGAGCAAGAGTGATGCAGTGTGCGTTTCCCTAGATTTCAAGTGATTTGCGAAACATACTCCTTATTTTTCCACATTGTGTAAGAAACATGAGGTTTGCAAGAGATTGAAACAATGCTTCCTAAAACGTATTCCAGCAGTGAAAACACACGTTTCGACAAAGACTTTGAAGGAGCAAGCAAAAGCCTAGTGGCTGAGTGTTCCTTTTGAGAGAAAGACATGCATTTCGTCCTTCTGGAATGAGTTTTCAGCCAGGAATTCGTATGCATTTTGTACTGTGCAGAAAGTAGCTACCTGCTCGGGAGTTGTGTCATAGAAGCACCTTTCTGGAGGAGCTTATTGCAACATTCATTGTTTGGCTCAGTTCTTTAGGGTTGGTTTTGGAAGGTCTTTCAACTTTGTCCAAATCCTGCTTCGTACGAAATTTTTTCACAGCGCTGTTTCCAAGTGTCCACAAAGAGCTGGTGCTTGAAACTGTCCACATGTACATCTCCCTTACTGGTGTGCTCGTTCCCCTACCTGGATTTTGGTTTCCTCTTCTTTCTTTGAAACGACAAGCCTTCTTTCTGTATGCTACACACACCTTGTAGCAGTTTCAGTTTGCAGCATGTTGGTCTCCCCAAAATGCTGAGTATTCTATGTAGAGTGTGTCATTCTACAGCACTGAATACACAACTTAGAGCTCCTTTCAAAGCAGACACACAAACACATCTTTTTGGGAAAGTCTTACTTCAGGTCCCTTGGAAAATATATGGGTTTCTTTGAGAACATGAAGTCGATTACGCTTTTGCACTCTGCAAAGAATAGAAGTGACCTTTTGTACATGCCCGTCTGAATTTCACTGCAAAATGCCCTTCTTTTCTGCTTTCTTGAACATTCCCAAAGCATCAGGTGAAAGAGCGTGTTTGAGGAAGAGTGATGCAGTGTGCGTTTTCCTGGATTTCAAGTGAATTGGGAAACATACTCCTTGTGTTTCCACATTGTCTAAGAAACAACATGAGTCTTGCAAGAGATTGAAACAATGCATCCTAAAACGTATTACCGCAGTGAAAACACACGTTTCTACCAAGACTTGGAAGGAGCAAGCGAAAGAATAGTCGCTGAGTGTTCTTTCGGAGAGAAACACAAGCATTTGTTCCTTCTGGAGTGAGTTTTCAGCCAGGAATTCATATGCATTTTGTACTGTGCAGAATGTAGCTACCTGCTCTTGAGTTGTGTCATAGAAGCACCTTTCCTGGAGGAGCTTATTGCAACATTCTTTGTTTGGCTCAGTTCTTTAGGGTTGGTTTTGGAAGGTCTTTCAACTTTGTCCAAATCCGCTTCGTATGAAATCTTTTCACAGCGCTCTTTCCAAGTGTCCACAAAGAGCTGCTCCTGGAAACTGTCCACATGCACATCTCCCATGCTGGTGTGCTCGTTTCACTACCTGGATTTTGGTTTTCTCTTCTTTCTTTGAAATGACAAGCCTTCTTTCTGCATGCAACACACACCTTGTAGCAGTTCCAGTTTGCAGCATGTTGGTGCTCCTAAAACGCTGTGTAACCTTTGTAGAGTGTGTCACTCTCCAGCACTGAATACACAACTTAGAGCTCCTTTCACCACAGACACGCAAACACATCTTTTTGTAAAAGTCCTACTTCTTTTCACTTCGAAATGTAAGGGTTTCAACGAGAACATGAAGTCAATGATGCTTTTGCACTCTACTACCAAACGAAATGACCTCTTCTACATGCCCGTCTGAGTTTCAGTGCAAAATGCCCTTGTTTTCTGGATTCTTGAATGTTCTCAACACATTAGGAGAAAGAGCGTGTTTGAGCAAGAGTGATGCAGTGTGCGTTTCCCTAGATTTCAAGTGATTTGCGAAACATACTCCTTATTTTTCCACATTGTGTAAGAAACATGAGGTTTGCAAGAGATTGAAACAATGCTTCCTAAAACGTATTCCAGCAGTGAAAACACACGTTTCGACAAAGACTTTGAAGGAGCAAGCAAAAGCCTAGTGGCTGAGTGTTCCTTTTGAGAGAAAGACATGCATTTCGTCCTTCTGGAATGAGTTTTCAGCCAGGAATTCGTATGCATTTTGTACTGTGCAGAAAGTAGCTACCAGTTCCGGAGTTGTGTCATAGAAGCACCTTTCTGGAGGAGCTTATTGCAACATTCATTGTTTGGCTCAGTTCTTTAGGGTTGGTTTTGGAAGGTCTTTCAACTTTGTCCAAATCCTGCTTCGTACGAAATTTTTTCACAGCGCTGTTTCCAAGTGTCCTCAAAGAGCTGGTGCTTGAAACTGTCCACATGTACATCTCCCATACTGGTGTGCTCGTTCCCCTACCTGGATTTTGGTTTCCTCTTCTTTCTTTGAAACGACAAGCCTTCTTTCTGTATGCTACACACACCTTGTAGCAGTTTCAGTTTGCAGCATGTTGGTCTCCCCAAAATGCTGAGTATTCTATGTAGAGTGTGTCATTCTACAGCACTGAATACACAACTTAGAGCTCCTTTCAAAGCAGACACACAAACACATCTTTTTGTGAAAGTCTTACTTCAGGTCCCTTGGAAAATATATGGGTTTCCTTGAGAACATGAAGTCGATTACGCTTTTGCACTCTGCAAAGAATAGAAGTGATCTTTTGTACATGCCCGTCTGAATTTCACTGCAAAATGCCCTTCTTTTCTGCTTTCTTGAACATTCCCAAAGCATCAGGTGAAAGAGCGTGTTTGAGGAAGAGTGATGCAGTGTGCGTTTTCCTGGCTTTCAAGTGAATTGGGAAACATACTCCTTGTGTTTCCACATTGTCTAAGAAACAACATGAGTCTTGCAAGAGATTGAAACAATGCATCCTAAAACGTATTACCGCAGTGAAAACACACGTTTCTACCAAGACTTGGAAGGAGCAAGCGAAAGAATAGTCGCTGAGTGTTCTTTCGGAGAGAAACACAAGCATTTGTTCCTTCTGGAGTGAGTTTTCAGCCAGGAATTCATATGCATTTTGTACTGTGCAGAATGTAGCTACCTGCTCTTGAGTTGTGTCATAGAAGCACCTTTCCTGGAGGAGCTTATTGCAACATTCTTTGTTTGGCTAAGTTCTTTAGGGTTGGTTTTGGAAGGTCTTTCAACTTTGTCCAAATCCGCTTCGTATGAAATCTTTTCACAGCGCTCTTTCCAAGTGTCCACAAAGAGCTGCTCCTGGAAACTGTCCACATGCACATCTCCCATGCTGGTGTGCTCGTTTCACTACCTGGATTTTCGTTTTCTCTTCTTTCTTTGAAATGACAAGCCTTCTTTCTGCATGCAACACACACCTTGTAGCAGTTCCAGTTTGCAGCATGTTGGTGCTCCTAAAACGCTGTGTAACCTTTGTAGAGTGTGTCACTCTCCAGCACTGAATACACAACTTAGAGCTCCTTTCACCACAGACACGCAAACACATCTTTTTGTAAAAGTCCTACTTCTTTTCACTTCGAAATGTAAGGGTTTCAACGAGAACATGAAGTCAATGATGCTTTTGCACTCTACTACCAAACGAAATGACCTCCTCTACATGCCCGTCTGAGTTTCAGTGCAAAATGCCCTTGTTTTCTGGTTTCTTGAATGTTCTCAACACATTAGGAGAAAGAGCGTGTTTGAGCAAGAGTGATGCAGTGTGCGTTTCCCTAGATTTCAAGTGATTTGCGAAACATACTCCTTATTTTTCCACATTGTGTAAGAAACATGAGGCTTGCAAGAGATTGAAACAATGCTTCCTAAAACGTATTCCAGCAGTGAAAACACACGTTTCGACAAAGACTTTGAAGGAGCAAGCAAAAGCCTAGTGGCTGAGTGTTCCTTTTGAGAGAAAGACATGCATTTCGTCCTTCTGGAATGAGTTTTCAGCCAGGAATTCGTATGCATTTTGTACTGTGCAGAAAGTAGCTACCTGCTCGGGAGTTGTGTCATAGAAGCACCTTTCTGGAGGAGCTTATTGCAACATTCATTGTTTGGCTCAGTTCTTTAGGGTTGGTTTTGGAAGGTCTTTCAACTTTGTCCAAATCCTGCTTCGTACGAAATTTTTTCACAGCGCTGTTTCCAAGTGTCCTCAAAGAGCTGGTGCTTGAAACTGTCCACATGTACATCTCCCATACTGGTGTGCTCGTTCCCCTACCTGGATTTTGGTTTCCTCTTCTTCCTTTGAAACGACAAGCCTTCTTTCTGTATGCTACACACACCTTGTAGCAGTTTCAGTTTGCAGCATGTTGGTCTCCCCAAAATGCTGAGTATTCTATGTAGAGTGTGTCATTCTACAGCACTGAATACACAACTTAGAGCTCCTTTCAAAGCAGACACACAAACACATCTTTTTGTGAACGTCTTACTTCTTTTCACTTGGAAATGTAAGGGTTTCAACGAGAACATGAAGTCAATGATGCTTTTGCACTCTACTACCAAAAGAAATGACCTCCTCTACATGCCCGTCTGAGTTTCAGTGCAAAATACCCTTGTTTTCTGGTTTCTTGAATGTTCTCAACACATTAGGAGAAAGAGCGTGTTTGAGCAAGAGTGATGCACTGTGCGTTTCCCTAGATTTCAAGTGATTTGCGAAACATACTCCTTATTTTTCCACATTGTGTAAGAAACATGAGGTTTGCAAGAGATTGAAACAATGCTTCCTAAAACCTATTCCAGCAGTGAAAACACACGTTTCGACAAAGACTTTGAAGGAGCAAGCAAAAGCCTAGTGGCTGAGTGTTCCTTTTGAGAGAAAGACATGCATTTCGTCCTTCTGGAATGAGTTTTCAGCCAGGAATTCGTATGCATTTTGTACTGTGCAGAAAGTAGCTACCTGCTCCGGAGTTGTGTCATAGAAGCACCTTTCTGGAGGAGCTTATTGCAACATTCATTGTTTGGCTCAGTTCTTTAGGGTTGGTTTTGGAAGGTCTTTCAACTTTGTCCAAATCCTGCTTCGTACGAAATTTTTTCACAGCGCTGTTTCCAAGTGTCCACAAAGAGCTGGTGCTTGAAACTGTCCACATGTACATCTCCCATACTGGTGTGCTCGTTCCCCTACCTGGATTTTGGTTTCCTCTTCTTTCTTTGAAACGACAAGCCTTCTTTCTGTATGCTACACACACCTTGTAGCAGTTTCAGTTTGCAGCATGTTGGTCTCCCCAAAATGCTGAGTATTCTATGTAGAGTGTGTCATTCTACAGCACTGAATACACAACTTAGAGCTCCTTTCAAAGCAGACACACAAACACATCTTTTTGTGAAAGTCTTACTTCAGGTCCCTTGGAAAATATATGGGTTTCTTTGAGAACATGAAGTCGATTACGCTTTTGCACTCTGCAAAGAATAGAAGTGACCTTTTGTACATGCCCGTCTGAATTTCACTGCAAAATGCCCTTCTTTTCTGCTTTCTTGAACATTCCCAAAGCATCAGGTGAAAGAGCGTGTTTGAGGAAGAGTGATGCAGTGTGCGTTTTCCTGGATTTCAAGTGAATTGGGAAACATACTCCTTGTGTTTCCACATTGTCTAAGAAACAACATGAGTCTTGCAAGAGATTGAAACAATGCATCCTAAAACGTATTACCGCAGTGAAAACACACGTTTCTACCAAGACTTGGAAGGAGCAAGCGAAAGAATAGTCGCTGAGTGTTCTTTCGGAGAGAAACACAAGCATTTGTTCCTTCTGGAGTGAGTTTTCAGCCAGGAATTCATATGCATTTTGTACTGTGCAGAATGTAGCTACCTGCTCTTGAGTTGTGTCATAGAAGCACCTTTCCTGGAGGAGCTTATTGCAACATTCTTTGTTTGGCTAAGTTCTTTAGGGTTGGTTTTGGAAGGTCTTTCAACTTTGTCCAAATCCGCTTCGTATGAAATCTTTTCACAGCGCTCTTTCCAAGTGTCCACAAAGAGCTGCTCCTGGAAACTGTCCACATGCACATCTCCCATGCTGGTGTGCTCGTTTCACTACCTGGATTTTCGTTTTCTCTTCTTTCTTTGAAATGACAAGCCTTCTTTATGCATGCAAAACACACCTTGTAGCAGTTCCAGTTTGCAGCATGTTGGTGCTCCTAAAACGCTGTGTAACCTTTGTAGAGTGTGTCACTCTCCAGCACTGAATACACAACTTAGAGCTCCTTTCACCACAGACACGCAAACACATCTTTTTGTAAAAGTCCTACTTCTTTTCACTTCGAAATGTAAGGGTTTCAACGAGAACATGAAGTCAATGATGCTTTTGCACTCTACTACCAAACGAAATGACCTCCTCTACATGCCCGTCTGAGTTTCAGTGCAAAATGCCCTTGTTTTCTGGTTTCTTGAATGTTCTCAACACATTAGGAGAAAGAGCGTGTTTGAGCAAGAGTGATGCAGTGTGCGTTTCCCTAGATTTCAAGTGATTTGCGAAACATACTCCTTATTTTTCCACATTGTGTAAGAAACATGAGGCTTGCAAGAGATTGAAACAATGCTTCCTAAAACGTATTCCAGCAGTGAAAACACACGTTTCGACAAAGACTTTGAAGGAGCAAGCAAAAGCCTAGTGGCTGAGTGTTCCTTTTGAGAGAAAGACATGCATTTCGTCCTTCTGGAATGAGTTTTCAGCCAGGAATTCGTATGCATTTTGTACTGTGCAGAAAGTAGCTACCTGCTCGGGAGTTGTGTCATAGAAGCACCTTTCTGGAGGAGCTTATTGCAACATTCATTGTTTGGCTCAGTTCTTTAGGGTTGGTTTTGGAAGGTCTTTCAACTTTGTCCAAATCCTGCTTCGTACGAAATTTTTTCACAGCGCTGTTTCCAAGTGTCCTCAAAGAGCTGGTGCTTGAAACTGTCCACATGTACATCTCCCATACTGGTGTGCTCGTTCCCCTACCTGGATTTTGGTTTCCTCTTCTTCCTTTGAAACGACAAGCCTTCTTTCTGTATGCTACACACACCTTGTAGCAGTTTCAGTTTGCAGCATGTTGGTCTCCCCAAAATGCTGAGTATTCTATGTAGAGTGTGTCATTCTACAGCACTGAATACACAACTTAGAGCTCCTTTCAAAGCAGACACACAAACACATCTTTTTGTGAACGTCTTACTTCTTTTCACTTGGAAATGTAAGGGTTTCAACGAGAACATGAAGTCAATGATGCTTTTGCACTCTACTACCAAAAGAAATGACCTCCTCTACATGCCCGTCTGAGTTTCAGTGCAAAATACCCTTGTTTTCTGGTTTCTTGAATGTTCTCAACACATTAGGAGAAAGAGCGTGTTTGAGCAAGAGTGATGCACTGTGCGTTTCCCTAGATTTCAAGTGATTTGCGAAACATACTCCTTATTTTTCCACATTGTGTAAGAAACATGAGGTTTGCAAGAGATTGAAACAATGCTTCCTAAAACCTATTCCAGCAGTGAAAACACACGTTTCGACAAAGACTTTGAAGGAGCAAGCAAAAGCCTAGTGGCTGAGTGTTCCTTTTGAGAGAAAGACATGCATTTCGTCCTTCTGGAATGAGTTTTCAGCCAGGAATTCGTATGCATTTTGTACTGTGCAGAAAGTAGCTACCTGCTCCGGAGTTGTGTCATAGAAGCACCTTTCTGGAGGAGCTTATTGCAACATTCATTGTTTGGCTCAGTTCTTTAGGGTTGGTTTTGGAAGGTCTTTCAACTTTGTCCAAATCCTGCTTCGTACGAAATTTTTTCACAGCGCTGTTTCCAAGTGTCCACAAAGAGCTGGTGCTTGAAACTGTCCACATGTACATCTCCCATACTGGTGTGCTCGTTCCCCTACCTGGATTTTGGTTTCCTCTTCTTTCTTTGAAACGACAAGCCTTCTTTCTGTATGCTACACACACCTTGTAGCAGTTTCAGTTTGCAGCATGTTGGTCTCCCCAAAATGCTGAGTATTCTATGTAGAGTGTGTCATTCTACAGCACTGAATACACAACTTAGAGCTCCTTTCAAAGCAGACACACAAACACATCTTTTTGTGAAAGTCTTACTTCAGGTCCCTTGGAAAATATATGGGTTTCTTTGAGAACATGAAGTCGATTACGCTTTTGCACTCTGCAAAGAATAGAAGTGACCTTTTGTACATGCCCGTCTGAATTTCACTGCAAAATGCCCTTCTTTTCTGCTTTCTTGAACATTCCCAAAGCATCAGGTGAAAGAGCGTGTTTGAGGAAGAGTGATGCAGTGTGCGTTTTCCTGGATTTCAAGTGAATTGGGAAACATACTCCTTGTGTTTCCACATTGTCTAAGAAACAACATGAGTCTTGCAAGAGATTGAAACAATGCATCCTAAAACGTATTACCGCAGTGAAAACACACGTTTCTACCAAGACTTGGAAGGAGCAAGCGAAAGAATAGTCGCTGAGTGTTCTTTCGGAGAGAAACACAAGCATTTGTTCCTTCTGGAGTGAGTTTTCAGCCAGGAATTCATATGCATTTTGTACTGTGCAGAATGTAGCTACCTGCTCTTGAGTTGTGTCATAGAAGCACCTTTCCTGGAGGAGCTTATTGCAACATTCTTTGTTTGGCTAAGTTCTTTAGGGTTGGTTTTGGAAGGTCTTTCAACTTTGTCCAAATCCGCTTCGTATGAAATCTTTTCACAGCGCTCTTTCCAAGTGTCCACAAAGAGCTGCTCCTGGAAACTGTCCACATGCACATCTCCCATGCTGGTGTGCTCGTTTCACTACCTGGATTTTCGTTTTCTCTTCTTTCTTTGAAATGACAAGCCTTCTTTCTGCATGCAACACACACCTTGTAGCAGTTCCAGTTTGCAGCATGTTGGTGCTCCTAAAACGCTGTGTAACCTTTGTAGAGTGTGTCACTCTCCAGCACTGAATACACAACTTAGAGCTCCTTTCACCACAGACACGCAAACACATCTTTTTGTAAAAGTCCTACTTCTTTTCACTTCGAAATGTAAGGGTTTCAACGAGAACATGAAGTCAATGATGCTTTTGCACTCTACTACCAAACGAAATGACCTCTTCTACATGCCCGTCTGAGTTTCAGTGCAAAATGCCCTTGTTTTCTGGATTCTTGAATGTTCTCAACACATTAGGAGAAAGAGCGTGTTTGAGCAAGAGTGATGCAGTGTGCGTTTCCCTAGATTTCAAGTGATTTGCGAAACATACTCCTTATTTTTCCACATTGTGTAAGAAACATGAGGTTTGCAAGAGATTGAAACAATGCTTCCTAAAACGTATTCCAGCAGTGAAAACACACGTTTCGACAAAGACTTTGAAGGAGCAAGCAAAAGCCTAGTGGCTGAGTGTTCCTTTTGAGAGAAAGACATGCATTTCGTCCTTCTGGAATGAGTTTTCAGCCAGGAATTCGTATGCATTTTGTACTGTGCAGAAAGTAGCTACCTGCTCGGGAGTTGTGTCATAGAAGCACCTTTCTGGAGGAGCTTATTGCAACATTCATTGTTTGGCTCAGTTCTTTAGGGTTGGTTTTGGAAGGTCTTTCAACTTTGTCCAAATCCTGCTTCGTACGAAATTTTTTCACAGCGCTGTTTCCAAGTGTCCTCAAAGAGCTGGTGCTTGAAACTGTCCACATGTACATCTCCCATACTGGTGTGCTCGTTCCCCTACCTGGATTTTGGTTTCCTCTTCTTTCTTTGAAACGACAAGCCTTCTTTCTGTATGCTACACACACCTTGTAGCAGTTTCAGTTTGCAGCATGTTGGTCTCCCCAAAATGCTGAGTATTCTATGTATAGTGTGTCATTCTACAGCACTGAATACACAACTTAGAGCTCCTTTCAAAGCAGACACACAAACACATCTTTTTGTGAAAGTCTTACTTCAGGTCCCTTGGAAAATATATGGGTTTCCTTGAGAACATGAAGTCGATTACGCTTTTGCACTCTGCAAAGAATAGAAGTGATCTTTTGTACATGCCCGTCTGAATTTCACTGCAAAATGCCCTTCTTTTCTGCTTTCTTGAACATTCCCAAAGCATCAGGTGAAAGAGCGTGTTTGAGGAAGAGTGATGCAGTGTGCGTTTTCCTGGATTTCAAGTGAATTGGGAAACATACTCCTTGTGTTTCCACATTGTCTAAGAAACAACATGAGTCTTGCAAGAGATTGAAACAATGCATCCTAAAACGTATTACCGCAGTGAAAACACACGTTTCTACCAAGACTTGGAAGGAGCAAGCGAAAGAATAGTCGCTGAGTGTTCTTTCGGAGAGAAACACAAGCATTTGTTCCTTCTGGAGTGAGTTTTCAGCCAGGAATTCATATGCATTTTGTACTGTGCAGAATGTAGCTACCTGCTCTTGAGTTGTGTCATAGAAGCACCTTTCCTGGAGGAGCTTATTGCAACATTCTTTGTTTGGCTAAGTTCTTTAGGGTTGGTTTTGGAAGGTCTTTCAACTTTGTCCAAATCCGCTTCGTATGAAATCTTTTCACAGCGCTCTTTCCAAGTGTCCACAAAGAGCTGCTCCTGGAAACTGTCCACATGCACATCTCCCATGCTGGTGTGCTCGTTTCACTACCTGGATTTTCGTTTTCTCTTCTTTCTTTGAAATGACAAGCCTTCTTTCTGCATGCAACACACACCTTGTAGCAGTTCCAGTTTGCAGCATGTTGGTGCTCCTAAAACGCTGTGTAACCTTTGTAGAGTGTGTCACTCTCCAGCACTGAATACACAACTTAGAGCTCCTTTCACCACAGACACGCAAACACATCTTTTTGTAAAAGTCCTACTTCTTTTCACTTCGAAATGTAAGGGTTTCAACGAGAACATGAAGTCAATGATGCTTTTGCACTCTACTACCAAACGAAATGACCTCCTCTACATGCCCGTCTGAGTTTCAGTGCAAAATGCCCTTGTTTTCTGGTTTCTTGAATGTTCTCAACACATTAGGAGAAAGAGCGTGTTTGAGCAAGAGTGATGCAGGGTGCGTTTCCCTAGATTTCAAGTGATTTGCGAAACATACTCCTTATTTTTCCACATTGTGTAAGAAACATGAGGCTTGCAAGAGATTGAAACAATGCTTCCTAAAACGTATTCCAGCAGTGAAAACACACGTTTCGACAAAGACTTTGAAGGAGCAAGCAAAAGCCTAGTGGCTGAGTGTTCCTTTTGAGAGAAAGACATGCATTTCGTCCTTCTGGAATGAGTTTTCAGCCAGGAATTCGTATGCATTTTGTACTGTGCAGAAAGTAGCTACCTGCTCGGGAGTTGTGTCATAGAAGCACCTTTCTGGAGGAGCTTATTGCAACATTCATTGTTTGGCTCAGTTCTTTAGGGTTGGTTTTGGAAGGTCTTTCAACTTTGTCCAAATCCTGCTTCGTACGAAATTTTTTCACAGCGCTGTTTCCAAGTGTCCTCAAAGAGCTGGTGCTTGAAACTGTCCACATGTACATCTCCCATACTGGTGTGCTCGTTCCCCTACCTGGATTTTGGTTTCCTCTTCTTCCTTTGAAACGACAAGCCTTCTTTCTGTATGCTACACACACCTTGTAGCAGTTTCAGTTTGCAGCATGTTGGTCTCCCCAAAATGCTGAGTATTCTATGTAGAGTGTGTCATTCTACAGCACTGAATACACAACTTAGAGCTCCTTTCAAAGCAGACACACAAACACATCTTTTTGTGAACGTCTTACTTCTTTTCACTTGGAAATGTAAGGGTTTCAACGAGAACATGAAGTCAATGATGCTTTTGCACTCTACTACCAAAAGAAATGACCTCCTCTACATGCCCGTCTGAGTTTCAGTGCAAAATACCCTTGTTTTCTGGTTTCTTGAATGTTCTCAACACATTAGGAGAAAGAGCGTGTTTGAGCAAGAGTGATGCACTGTGCGTTTCCCTAGATTTCAAGTGATTTGCGAAACATACTCCTTATTTTTCCACATTGTGTAAGAAACATGAGGTTTGCAAGAGATTGAAACAATGCTTCCTAAAACCTATTCCAGCAGTGAAAACACACGTTTCGACAAAGACTTTGAAGGAGCAAGCAAAAGCCTAGTGGCTGAGTGTTCCTTTTGAGAGAAAGACATGCATTTCGTCCTTCTGGAATGAGTTTTCAGCCAGGAATTCGTATGCATTTTGTACTGTGCAGAAAGTAGCTACCTGCTCCGGAGTTGTGTCATAGAAGCACCTTTCTGGAGGAGCTTATTGCAACATTCATTGTTTGGCTCAGTTCTTTAGGGTTGGTTTTGGAAGGTCTTTCAACTTTGTCCAAATCCTGCTTCGTACGAAATTTTTTCACAGCGCTGTTTCCAAGTGTCCACAAAGAGCTGGTGCTTGAAACTGTCCACATGTACATCTCCCATACTGGTGTGCTCGTTCCCCTACCTGGATTTTGGTTTCCTCTTCTTTCTTTGAAACGACAAGCCTTCTTTCTGTATGCTACACACACCTTGTAGCAGTTTCAGTTTGCAGCATGTTGGTCTCCCCAAAATGCTGAGTATTCTATGTAGAGTGTGTCATTCTACAGCACTGAATACACAACTTAGAGCTCCTTTCAAAGCAGACACACAAACACATCTTTTTGTGAAAGTCTTACTTCAGGTCCCTTGGAAAATATATGGGTTTCTTTGAGAACATGAAGTCGATTACGCTTTTGCACTCTGCAAAGAATAGAAGTGACCTTTTGTACATGCCCGTCTGAATTTCACTGCAAAATGCCCTTCTTTTCTGCTTTCTTGAACATTCCCAAAGCATCAGGTGAAAGAGCGTGTTTGAGGAAGAGTGATGCAGTGTGCGTTTTCCTGGATTTCAAGTGAATTGGGAAACATACTCCTTGTGTTTCCACATTGTCTAAGAAACAACATGAGTCTTGCAAGAGATTGAAACAATGCATCCTAAAACGTATTACCGCAGTGAAAACACACGTTTCTACCAAGACTTGGAAGGAGCAAGCGAAAGAATAGTCGCTGAGTGTTCTTTCGGAGAGAAACACAAGCATTTGTTCCTTCTGGAGTGAGTTTTCAGCCAGGAATTCATATGCATTTTGTACTGTGCAGAATGTAGCTACCTGCTCTTGAGTTGTGTCATAGAAGCACCTTTCCTGGAGGAGCTTATTGCAACATTCTTTGTTTGGCTAAGTTCTTTAGGGTTGGTTTTGGAAGGTCTTTCAACTTTGTCCAAATCCGCTTCGTATGAAATCTTTTCACAGCGCTCTTTCCAAGTGTCCACAAAGAGCTGCTCCTGGAAACTGTCCACATGCACATCTCCCATGCTGGTGTGCTCGTTTCACTACCTGGATTTTCGTTTTCTCTTCTTTCTTTGAAATGACAAGCCTTCTTTCTGCATGCAACACACACCTTGTAGCAGTTCCAGTTTGCAGCATGTTGGTGCTCCTAAAACGCTGTGTAACCTTTGTAGAGTGTGTCACTCTCCAGCACTGAATACACAACTTAGAGCTCCTTTCACCACAGACACGCAAACACATCTTTTTGTAAAAGTCCTACTTCTTTTCACTTGGAAATGTAAGGGTTTCAACGAGAACATGAAGTCAATGATGCTTTTGCACTCTACTACCAAACGAAATGACCTCTTCTACATGCCCGTCTGAGTTTCAGTGCAAAATGCCCTTGTTTTCTGGATTCTTGAATGTTCTCAACACATTAGGAGAAAGAGCGTGTTTGAGCAAGAGTGATGCAGTGTGCGTTTCCCTAGATTTCAAGTGATTTGCGAAACATACTCCTTATTTTTCCACATTGTGTAAGAAACATGAGGTTTGCAAGAGATTGAAACAATGCTTCCTAAAACGTATTCCAGCAGTGAAAACACACGTTTCGACAAAGACTTTGAAGGAGCAAGCAAAAGCCTAGTGGCTGAGTGTTCCTTTTGAGAGAAAGACATGCATTTCGTCCTTCTGGAATGAGTTTTCAGCCAGGAATTCGTATGCATTTTGTACTGTGCAGAAAGTAGCTACCTGCTCGGGAGTTGTGTCATAGAAGCACCTTTCTGGAGGAGCTTATTGCAACATTCATTGTTTGGCTCAGTTCTTTAGGGTTGGTTTTGGAAGGTCTTTCAACTTTGTCCAAATCCTGCTTCGTACGAAATTTTTTCACAGCGCTGTTTCCAAGTGTCCTCAAAGAGCTGGTGCTTGAAACTGTCCACATGTACATCTCCCATACTGGTGTGCTCGTTCCCCTACCTGGATTTTGGTTTCCTCTTCTTTCTTTGAAACGACAAGCCTTCTTTCTGTATGCTACACACACCTTGTAGCAGTTTCAGTTTGCAGCATGTTGGTCTCCCCAAAATGCTGAGTATTCTATGTATAGTGTGTCATTCTACAGCACTGAATACACAACTTAGAGCTCCTTTCAAAGCAGACACACAAACACATCTTTTTGTGAAAGTCTTACTTCAGGTCCCTTGGAAAATATATGGGTTTCCTTGAGAACATGAAGTCGATTACGCTTTTGCACTCTGCAAAGAATAGAAGTGATCTTTTGTACATGCCCGTCTGAATTTCACTGCAAAATGCCCTTCTTTTCTGCTTTCTTGAACATTCCCAAAGCATCAGGTGAAAGAGCGTGTTTGAGGAAGAGTGATGCAGTGTGCGTTTTCCTGGATTTCAAGTGAATTGGGAAACATACTCCTTGTGTTTCCACATTGTCTAAGAAACAACATGAGTCTTGCAAGAGATTGAAACAATGCATCCTAAAACGTATTACCGCAGTGAAAACACACGTTTCTACCAATACTTGGAAGGAGCAAGTGAAAGAATAGTCGCTGAGTGTTCTTTCGGAGAGAAACACAAGCATTTGTTCCTTCTGGAGTGAGTTTTCAGCCAGGAATTCATATGCATTTTGTACTGTGCAGAATGTAGCTACCTGCTCTTGAGTTGTGTCATAGAAGCACCTTTCCTGGAGGAGCTTATTGCAACATTCTTTGTTTGGCTAAGTTCTTTAGGGTTGGTTTTGGAAGGTCTTTCAACTTTGTCCAAATCCGCTTCGTATGAAATCTTTTCACAGCGCTCTTTCCAAGTGTCCACAAAGAGCTGCTCCTGGAAACTGTCCACATGCACATCTCCCATGCTGGTGTGCTCGTTTCACTACCTGGATTTTGGTATTCTCCTCTTTCTTTGAAATGACAAGCCTTCTTTCTGCATGCAACACACACCTTGTAGCAGTTCCAGTTTGCAGCATGTTGGTGCTCCTAAAACGCTGTGTAACCTTTGTAGAGTGTGTCACTCTCCAGCACTGAATACACAACTTAGAGCTCCTTTCACCACAGACACGCAAACACATCTTTTTGTAAAAGTCCTACTTCTTTTCACTTCGAAATGTAAGGGTTTCAACGAGAACATGAAGTCAATGATGCTTTTGCACTCTACTACCAAACGAAATGACCTCTTCTACATGCCCGTCTGAGTTTCAGTGCAAAATGCCCTTGTTTTCTGGTTTCTTGAATGTTCTCAACACATTAGGAGAAAGAGCGTGTTTGAGCAAGAGTGATGCAGTGTGCGTTTCCCTAGATTTCAAGTGATTTGTGAAACATACTCCTTATTTTTCCACATTGTGTAAGAAACATGAGGTTTGCAAGAGATTGAAACAATGCTTCCTAAAACGTATTCCAGCAGTGAAAACACACGTTTCGACAAAGACTTTGAAGGAGCAAGCAAAAGCCTAGTGGCTGAGTGTTCCTTTTGAGAGAAAGACATGCATTTCGTCCTTCTGGAATGAGTTTTCAGCCAGGAATTCGTATGCATTTTGTACTGTGCAGAAAGTAGCTACCTGCTCGGGAGTTGTGTCATAGAAGCACCTTTCTGGAGGAGCTTATTGCAACATTCATTGTTTGGCTCAGTTCTTTAGGGTTGGTTTTGGAAGGTCTTTCAACTTTGTCCAAATCCTGCTTCGTACGAAATTTTTTCACAGCGCTGTTTCCAAGTGTCCTCAAAGAGCTGGTGCTTGAAACTGTCCACATGTACATCTCCCATACTGGTGTGCTCGTTCCCCTACCTGGATTTTGGTTTCCTCTTCTTTCTTTGAAAGGACAAGCCTTCTTTCTGTATGCTACACACACCTTGTAGCAGTTTCAGTTTGCAGCATGTTGGTCTCCCCAAAATGCTGAGTATTCTATGTAGAGTGTGTCATTCTACAGCACTGAATACACAACTTAGAGCTCCTTTCAAAGCAGACACACAAACACATCTTTTTGTGAAAGTCTTACTTCAGGTCCCTTGGAAAATATATGGGTTTCCTTGAGAACATGAAGTCGATTACGCTTTTGCACTCTGCAAAGAATAGAAGTGATCTTTTGTACATGCCCGTCTGAATTTCACTGCAAAATGCCCTTCTTTTCTGCTTTCTTGAACATTCCCAAAGCATCAGGTGAAAGAGCGTGTTTGAGGAAGAGTGATGCAGTGTGCGTTTTCCTGGATTTCAAGTGAAATGGGAAACATACTCCTTGTGTTTCCACATTGTCTAAGAAACAACATGAGTCTTGCAAGAGATTGAAACAATGCATCCTAAAACGTATTACCGCAGTGAAAACACACGTTTCTACCAAGACTTGGAAGGAGCAAGCGAAAGAATAGTCGCTGAGTGTTCTTTCGGAGAGAAACACAAGCATTTGTTCCTTCTGGAGTGAGTTTTCAGCCAGGAATTCATATGCATTTTGTACTGTGCAGAATGTAGCTACCTGCTCTTGAGTTGTGTCATAGAAGCACCTTTCCTGGAGGAGCTTATTGCAACATTCTTTGTTTGGCTCAGTTCTTTAGGGTTGGTTTTGGAAGGTCTTTCAACTTTGTCCAAATCCGCTTCGTATGAAATCTTTTCACAGCGCTCTTTCCAAGTGTCCACAAAGAGCTTCTCCTGGAAACTGTCCACATGCACATCTCCCATGCTGGTGTGCTCGTTTCACTACCTGGATTTTGGTTTTCTCCTCTTTCTTTGAAATGACAAGCCTTCTTTCTGCATGCAACACACACCTTGTTGCAGTTCCAGTTTGCAGCATGTTGGTGCTCCTAAAACGCTGTGTAACCTTTGTAGAGTGTGTCACTCTCCAGCACTGAATACACAACTTAGAGCTCCTTTCACCACAGACACGCAAACACATCTTTTTGTAAAAGTCCTACTTCTTTTCACTTGGAAATGTAAGGGTTTCAACGAGAACATGAAGTCAATGATGCTTTTGCACTCTACTACCAAACGAAATGACCTCTTCTACATGCCCGTCTGAGTTTCAGTGCAAAATGCCCTTTTTTCTGGTTTCTTGAATGTTCTCAACACATTAGGAGAAAGAGCGTGTTTGAGCAAGAGTGATGCAGTGTGCGTTTCCCTAGATTTCAAGTGATTTGCGAAACATACTCCTTATTTTTCCACATTGTGTAAGAAACATGAGGTTTGCAAGAGATTGAAACAATGCTTCCTAAAACGTATTCCAGCAGTGAAAACACACGTTTCGACAAAGACTTTGAAGGAGCAAGCAAAAGCCTAGTGGCTGAGTGTTCCTTTTGAGAGAAAGACATGCATTTCGTCCTTCTGGAATGAGTTTTCAGCCAGGAATTCGTATGCATTTTGTACTGTGCAGAAAGTAGCTACCTGCTCGGGAGTTGTGTCATAGAAGCACCTTTCTGGAGGAGCTTATTGCAACATTCATTGTTTGGCTCAGTTCTTTAGGGTTGGTTTTGGAAGGTCTTTCAACTTTGTCCAAATCCTGCTTCGTACGAAATTTTTTCACAGCGCTGTTTCCAAGTGTCCTCAAAGAGCTGGTGCTTGAAACTGTCCACATGTACATCTCCCATACTGGTGTGCTCGTTCCCCTACCTGGATTTTGGTTTCCTCTTCTTTCTTTGAAACGACAAGCCTTCTTTCTGTATGCTACACACACCTTGTAGCAGTTTCAGTTTGCAGCATGTTGGTCTCCCCAAAATGCTGAGTATTCTATGTAGAGTGTGTCATTCTACAGCACTGAATACACAACTTAGAGCTCCTTTCAAAGCAGACACACAAACACATCTTTTTGTGAAAGTCTTACTTCAGGTCCCTTGGAAAATATATGGGTTTCCTTGAGAACATGAAGTCGATTACGCTTTTGCACTCTGCAAAGAATAGAAGTGATCTTTTGTACATGCCCGTCTGAATTTCACTGCAAAATGCCCTTCTTTTCTGCTTTCTTGAACATTCCCAAAGCATCAGGTGAAAGAGCGTGTTTGAGGAAGAGTGATGCAGTGTGCGTTTTCCTGGATTTCAAGTGAATTGGGAAACATACTCCTTGTGTTTCCACATTGTCTAAGAAACAACATGAGTCTTGCAAGAGATTGAAACAATGCATCCTAAAACGTATTACCGCAGTGAAAACACACGTTTCTACCAAGACTTGGAAGGAGCAAGCGAAAGAATAGTCGCTGAGTGTTCTTTCGGAGAGAAACACAAGCATTTGTTCCTTCTGGAGTGAGTTTTCAGCCAGGAATTCATATGCATTTTGTACTGTGCAGAATGTAGCTACCTGCTCTTGAGTTGTGTCATAGAAGCACCTTTCCTGGAGGAGCTTATTGCAACATTCTTTGTTTGGCTCAGTTCTTTAGGGTTGGTTTTGGAAGGTCTTTCAACTTTGTCCAAATCCGCTTCGTATGAAATCTTTTCACAGCGCTCTTTCCAAGTGTCCACAAAGAGCTGCTCCTGGAAACTGTCCACATGCACATCTCCCATGCTGGTGTGCTCGTTTCACTACCTGGATTTTGGTTTTCTCTTCTTTCTTTGAAATGACAAGCCTTCTTTCTGCATGCTACACACACCTTGTAGCAGTTCCAGTTTGCAGCATGCTGGTGCTCCTAAAACGCTGTGTAACCTGTGTAGAGTGTGTCACTCTCCAGCACTGAATACACAACTTAGAGCTCCTTTCACCACAGACACGCAAACACATCTTTTTGTGAAAGTCCTACTTCTTTTCACTTGGAAATGTAAGGGTTTCAACGAGAACATGAAGTCAATGATGCTTTTGCACTCTACTACCAAACGAAATGACCTCCTCTACATGCCCGTCTGAGTTTCAGTGCAAAATGCCCTTGTTTTCTGGTTTCTTGAATGTTCTCAACACATTAGGAGAAAGAGCGTGTTTGAGCAAGAGTGATGCAGTGTGCGTTTCCCTAGATTTCAAGTGATTTGCGAAACATACTCGTTATTTTTCCACTTTGTGTAAGAAACATGAGGTTTGCAAGAGATTGAAACAATGCTTCCTAAAACGTATTCCAGCAGTGAAAACACACGTTTCGACAAAGACTTTGAAGGAGCAAGCAAAAGCCTAGTGGCTGAGTGTTCCTTTTGAGAGAAAGACATGCATTTCGTCCTTCTGGAATGAGTTTTCAGCCAGGAATTCGTATGCATTTTGTACTGTGCAGAAAGTAGCTACCTGCTCGGGAGTTGTGTCATAGAAGCACCTTTCTGGAGGAGCTTATTGCAACATTCATTGTTTGGCTCAGTTCTTTAGGGTTGGTTTTGGAAGGTCTTTCAACTTTGTCCAAATCCTGCTTCGTACGAAATTTTTTCACAGCGCTGTTTCCAAGTGTCCACAAAGAGCTGGTGCTTGAAACTGTCCACATGTACATCTCCCTTACTGGTGTGCTCGTTCCCCTACCTGGATTTTGGTTTCCTCTTCTTTCTTTGAAACGACAAGCCTTCTTTCTGTATGCTACACACACCTTGTAGCAGTTTCAGTTTGCAGCATGTTGGTCTCCCCAAAATGCTGAGTATTCTATGTAGAGTGTGTCATTCTACAGCACTGAATACACAACTTAGAGCTCCTTTCAAAGCAGACACACAAACACATCTTTTTGTGAAAGTCTTACTTCAGGTCCCTTGGAAAACATATGGGTTTCTTTGAGAACATGAAGTCGATTACGCTTTTGCACTCTGCAAAGAATAGAAGTGACCTTTTGTACATGCCCGTCTGAATTTCACTGCAAAATGCCCTTCTTTTCTGCTTTCTTGAACATTCCCAAAGCATCAGGTGAAAGAGCGTGTTTGAGGAAGAGTGATGCAGTGTGCGTTTTCCTGGATTTCAAGTGAATTGGGAAACATACTCCTTGTGTTTCCACATTGTCTAAGAAACAACATGAGTCTTGCAAGAGATTGAAACAATGCATCCTAAAACGTATTACCGCAGTGAAAACACACGTTTCTACCAAGACTTGGAAGGAGCAAGCGAAAGAATAGTCGCTGAGTGTTCTTTCGGAGAGAAACACAAGCATTTGTTCCTTCTGGAGTGAGTTTTCAGCCAGGAATTCATATGCATTTTGTACTGTGCAGAATGTAGCTACCTGCTCTTGAGTTGTGTCATAGAAGCACCTTTCCTGGAGGAGCTTATTGCAACATTCTTTGTTTGGCTCAGTTCTTTAGGGTTGGTTTTGGAAGGTCTTTCAACTTTGTCCAAATCCGCTTCGTATGAAATCTTTTCACAGCGCTCTTTCCAAGTGTCCACAAAGAGCTGCTCCTGGAAACTGTCCACATGCACATCTCCCATGCTGGTGTGCTCGTTTCACTACCTGGATTTTGGTTTTCTCTTCTTTCTTTGAAATGACAAGCCTTCTTTCTGCATGCAACACACACCTTGTAGCAGTTCCAGTTTGCAGCATGTTGGTGCTCCTAAAACGCTGTGTAACCTTTGTAGAGTGTGTCACTCTCCAGCACTGAATACACAACTTAGAGCTCCTTTCACCACAGACACGCAAACACATCTTTTTGTAAAAGTCCTACTTCTTTTCACTTCGAAATGTAAGGGTTTCAACGAGAACATGAAGTCAATGATGCTTTTGCACTCTACTACCAAACGAAATGACCTCTTCTACATGCCCGTCTGAGTTTCAGTGCAAAATGCCCTTGTTTTCTGGATTCTTGAATGTTCTCAACACATTAGGAGAAAGAGCGTGTTTGAGCAAGAGTGATGCAGTGTGCGTTTCCCTAGATTTCAAGTGATTTGCGAAACATACTCCTTATTTTTCCACATTGTGTAAGAAACATGAGGTTTGCAAGAGATTGAAACAATGCTTCCTAAAACGTATTCCAGCAGTGAAAACACACGTTTCGACAAAGACTTTGAAGGAGCAAGCAAAAGCCTAGTGGCTGAGTGTTCCTTTTGAGAGAAAGACATGCATTTCGTCCTTCTGGAATGAGTTTTCAGCCAGGAATTCGTATGCATTTTGTACTGTGCAGAAAGTAGCTACCAGCTCCGGAGTTGTGTCATAGAAGCACCTTTCTGGAGGAGCTTATTGCAACATTCATTGTTTGGCTCAGTTCTTTAGGGTTGGTTTTGGAAGGTCTTTCAACTTTGTCCAAATCCTGCTTCGTACGAAATTTTTTCACAGCGCTGTTTCCAAGTGTCCTCAAAGAGCTGGTGCTTGAAACTGTCCACATGTACATCTCCCATACTGGTGTGCTCGTTCCCCTACCTGGATTTTGGTTTCCTCTTCTTTCTTTGAAACGACAAGCCTTCTTTCTGTATGCTACACACACCTTGTAGCAGTTTCAGTTTGCAGCATGTTGGTCTCCCCAAAATGCTGAGTATTCTATGTAGAGTGTGTCATTCTACAGCACTGAATACACAACTTAGAGCTCCTTTCAAAGCAGACACACAAACACATCTTTTTGTGAAAGTCTTACTTCAGGTCCCTTGGAAAATATATGGATTTCCTTGAGAACATGAAGTCGATTACGCTTTTGCACTCTGCAAAGAATAGAAGTGATCTTTTGTACATGCCCGTCTGAATTTCACTGCAAAATGCCCTTCTTTTCTGCTTTCTTGAACATTCCCAAAGCATCAGGTGAAAGAGCGTGTTTGAGGAAGAGTGATGCAGTGTGCGTTTTCCTGGCTTTCAAGTGAATTGGGAAACATACTCCTTGTGTTTCCACATTGTCTAAGAAACAACATGAGTCTTGCAAGAGATTGAAACAATGCATCCTAAAACGTATTACCGCAGTGAAAACACACGTTTCTACCAAGACTTGGAAGGAGCAAGCGAAAGAATAGTCGCTGAGTGTTCTTTCGGAGAGAAACACAAGCATTTGTTCCTTCTGGAGTGAGTTTTCAGCCAGGAATTCATATGCATTTTGTACTGTGCAGAATGTAGCTACCTGCTCTTGAGTTGTGTCATAGAAGCACCTTTCCTGGAGGAGCTTATTGCAACATTCTTTGTTTGGCTAAGTTCTTTAGGGTTGGTTTTGGAAGGTCTTTCAACTTTGTCCAAATCCGCTTCGTATGAAATCTTTTCACAGCGCTCTTTCCAAGTGTCCACAAAGAGCTGCTCCTGGAAACTGTCCACATGCACATCTCCCATGCTGGTGTGCTCGTTTCACTACCTGGATTTTCGTTTTCTCTTCTTTCTTTGAAATGACAAGCCTTCTTTCTGCATGCAACACACACCTTGTAGCAGTTCCAGTTTGCAGCATGTTGGTGCTCCTAAAACGCTGTGTAACCTTTGTAGAGTGTGTCACTCTCCAGCACTGAATACACAACTTAGAGCTCCTTTCACCACAGACACGCAAACACATCTTTTTGTAAAAGTCCTACTTCTTTTCACTTCGAAATGTAAGGGTTTCAACGAGAACATGAAGTCAATGATGCTTTTGCACTCTACTACCAAACGAAATGACCTCCTCTACATGCCCGTCTGAGTTTCAGTGCAAAATGCCCTTGTTTTCTGGTTTCTTGAATGTTCTCAACACATTAGGAGAAAGAGCGTGTTTGAGCAAGAGTGATGCAGTGTGCGTTTCCCTAGATTTCAAGTGATTTGCGAAACATACTCCTTATTTTTCCACATTGTGTAAGAAACATGAGGCTTGCAAGAGATTGAAACAATGCTTCCTAAAACGTATTCCAGCAGTGAAAACACACGTTTCGACAAAGACTTTGAAGGAGCAAGCAAAAGCCTAGTGGCTGAGTGTTCCTTTTGAGAGAAAGACATGCATTTCGTCCTTCTGGAATGAGTTTTCAGCCAGGAATTCGTATGCATTTTGTACTGTGCAGAAAGTAGCTACCTGCTCGGGAGTTGTGTCATAGAAGCACCTTTCTGGAGGAGCTTATTGCAACATTCATTGTTTGGCTCAGTTCTTTAGGGTTGGTTTTGGAAGGTCTTTCAACTTTGTCCAAATCCTGCTTCGTACGAAATTTTTTCACAGCGCTGTTTCCAAGTGTCCTCAAAGAGCTGGTGCTTGAAACTGTCCACATGTACATCTCCCATACTGGTGTGCTCGTTCCCCTACCTGGATTTTGGTTTCCTCTTCTTCCTTTGAAACGACAAGCCTTCTTTCTGTATGCTACACACACCTTGTAGCAGTTTCAGTTTGCAGCATGTTGGTCTCCCCAAAATGCTGAGTATTCTATGTAGAGTGTGTCATTCTACAGCACTGAATACACAACTTAGAGCTCCTTTCAAAGCAGACACACAAACACATCTTTTTGTGAACGTCTTACTTCTTTTCACTTGGAAATGTAAGGGTTTCAACGAGAACATGAAGTCAATGATGCTTTTGCACTCTACTACCAAACGAAATGACCTCCTCTACATGCCCGTCTGAGTTTCAGTGCAAAATGCCCTTGTTTTCTGGTTTCTTGAATGTTCTCAACACATTAGGAGAAAGAGCGTGTTTGAGCAAGAGTGATGCAGTGTGCGTTTCCCTAGATTTCAAGTGATTTGCGAAACATACTCCTTATTTTTCCACATTGTGTAAGAAACATGAGGCTTGCAAGAGATTGAAACAATGCTTCCTAAAACGTATTCCAGCAGTGAAAACACACGTTTCGACAAAGACTTTGAAGGAGCAAGCAAAAGCCTAGTGGCTGAGTGTTCCTTTTGAGAGAAAGACATGCATTTCGTCCTTCTGGAATGAGTTTTCAGCCAGGAATTCGTATGCATTTTGTACTGTGCAGAAAGTAGCTACCTGCTCGGGAGTTGTGTCATAGAAGCACCTTTCTGGAGGAGCTTATTGCAACATTCATTGTTTGGCTCAGTTCTTTAGGGTTGGTTTTGGAAGGTCTTTCAACTTTGTCCAAATCCTGCTTCGTACGAAATTTTTTCACAGCGCTGTTTCCAAGTGTCCTCAAAGAGCTGGTGCTTGAAACTGTCCACATGTACATCTCCCATACTGGTGTGCTCGTTCCCCTACCTGGATTTTGGTTTCCTCTTCTTCCTTTGAAACGACAAGCCTTCTTTCTGTATGCTACACACACCTTGTAGCAGTTTCAGTTTGCAGCATGTTGGTCTCCCCAAAATGCTGAGTATTCTATGTAGAGTGTGTCATTCTACAGCACTGAATACACAACTTAGAGCTCCTTTCAAAGCAGACACACAAACACATCTTTTTGTGAACGTCTTACTTCTTTTCACTTGGAAATGTAAGGGTTTCAACGAGAACATGAAGTCAATGATGCTTTTGCACTCTACTACCAAAAGAAATGACCTCCTCTACATGCCCGTCTGAGTTTCAGTGCAAAATGCCCTTGTTTTCTGGTTTCTTGAATGTTCTCAACACATTAGGAGAAAGAGCGTGTTTGAGCAAGAGTGATGCAGTGTGCGTTTCCCTAGATTTCAAGTGATTTGCGAAACATACTCCTTATTTTTCCACATTGTGTAAGAAACATGAGGTTTGCAAGAGATTGAAACAATGCTTCCTAAAACGTATTCCAGCAGTGAAAACACACGTTTCGACAAAGACTTTGAAGGAGCAAGCAAAAGCCTAGTGGCTGAGTGTTCCTTTTGAGAGAAAGACATGCATTTCGTCCTTCTGGAATGAGTTTTCAGCCAGGAATTCGTATGCATTTTGTACTGTGCAGAAAGTAGCTACTTGCTCGGGAGTTGTGTCATAGAAGCACCTTTCTGGAGGAGCTTATTGCAACATTCATTGTTTGGCTCAGTTCTTTAGGGTTGGTTTTGGAAGGTCTTTCAACTTTGTCCAAATCCTGCTTCGTACGAAATTTTTTCACAGCGCTGTTTCCAAGTGTCCACAAAGAGCTGGTGCTTGAAACTGTCCACATGTACATCTCCCATACTGGTGTGCTCGTTCCCCTACCTGGATTTTGGTTTCCTCTTCTTTCTTTGAAACGACAAGCCTTCTTTCTGTATGCTACACACACCTTGTAGCAGTTTCAGTTTGCAGCATGTTGGTCTCCCCAAAATGCTGAGTATTCTATGTAGAGTGTGTCATTCTACAGCACTGAATACACAACTTAGAGCTCCTTTCAAAGCAGACACACAAACACATCTTTTTGTGAAAGTCTTACTTCAGGTCCCTTGGAAAATATATGGGTTTCTTTGAGAACATGAAGTCGATTACGCTTTTGCACTCTGCAAAGAATAGAAGTGACCTTTTGTACATGCCCGTCTGAATTTCACTGCAAAATGCCCTTCTTTTCTGCTTTCTTGAACATTCCCAAAGCATCAGGTGAAAGAGCGTGTTTGAGGAAGAGTGATGCAGTGTGCGTTTTCCTGGATTTCAAGTGAATTGGGAAACATACTCCTTGTGTTTCCACATTGTCTAAGAAACAACATGAGTCTTGCAAGAGATTGAAACAATGCATCCTAAAACGTATTACCGCAGTGAAAACACACGTTTCTACCAAGACTTGGAAGGAGCAAGCGAAAGAATAGTCGCTGAGTGTTCTTTCGGAGAGAAACACAAGCATTTGTTCCTTCTGGAGTGAGTTTTCAGCCAGGAATTCATATGCATTTTGTACTGTGCAGAATGTAGCTACCTGCTCTTGAGTTGTGTCATAGAAGCACCTTTCCTGGAGGAGCTTATTGCAACATTCTTTGTTTGGCTAAGTTCTTTAGGGTTGGTTTTGGAAGGTCTTTCAACTTTGTCCAAATCCGCTTCGTATGAAATCTTTTCACAGCGCTCTTTCCAAGTGTCCACAAAGAGCTGCTCCTGGAAACTGTCCACATGCACATCTCCCATGCTGGTGTGCTCGTTTCACTACCTGGATTTTGGTTTTCTCTTCTTTCTTTGAAATGACAAGCCTTCTTTCTGCATGCAACACACACCTTGTAGCAGTTCCAGTTTGCAGCATGTTGGTGCTCCTAAAACGCTGTGTAACCTTTGTAGAGTGTGTCACTCTCCAGCACTGAATACACAACTTAGAGCTCCTTTCACCACAGACACGCAAACACATCTTTTTGTAAAAGTCCTACTTCTTTTCACTTCGAAATGTAAGGGTTTCAACGAGAACATGAAGTCAATGATGCTTTTGCACTCTACTACCAAACGAAATGACCTCTTCTACATGCCCGTCTGAGTTTCAGTGCAAAATGCCCTTGTTTTCTGGATTCTTGAATGTTCTCAACACATTAGGAGAAAGAGCGTGTTTGAGCAAGAGTGATGCAGTGTGCGTTTCCCTAGATTTCAAGTGATTTGCGAAACATACTCCTTATTTTTCCACATTGTGTAAGAAACATGAGGTTTGCAAGAGATTGAAACAATGCTTCCTAAAACGTATTCCAGCAGTGAAAACACACGTTTCGACAAAGACTTTGAAGGAGCAAGCAAAAGCCTAGTGGCTGAGTGTTCCTTTTGAGAGAAAGACATGCATTTCGTCCTTCTGGAATGAGTTTTCAGCCAGGAATTCGTATGCATTTTGTACTGTGCAGAAAGTAGCTACCAGCTCCGGAGTTGTGTCATAGAAGCACCTTTCTGGAGGAGCTTATTGCAACATTCATTGTTTGGCTCAGTTCTTTAGGGTTGGTTTTGGAAGGTCTTTCAACTTTGTCCAAATCCTGCTTCGTACGAAATTTTTTCACAGCGCTGTTTCCAAGTGTCCTCAAAGAGCTGGTGCTTGAAACTGTCCACATGTACATCTCCCATACTGGTGTGCTCGTTCCCCTACCTGGATTTTGGTTTCCTCTTCTTTCTTTGAAACGACAAGCCTTCTTTCTGTATGCTACACACACCTTGTAGCAGTTTCAGTTTGCAGCATGTTGGTCTCCCCAAAATGCTGAGTATTCTATGTAGAGTGTGTCATTCTACAGCACTGAATACACAACTTAGAGCTCCTTTCAAAGCAGACACACAAACACATCTTTTTGTGAAAGTCTTACTTCAGGTCCCTTGGAAAATATATGGATTTCCTTGAGAACATGAAGTCGATTACGCTTTTGCACTCTGCAAAGAATAGAAGTGATCTTTTGTACATGCCCGTCTGAATTTCACTGCAAAATGCCCTTCTTTTCTGCTTTCTTGAACATTCCCAAAGCATCAGGTGAAAGAGCGTGTTTGAGGAAGAGTGATGCAGTGTGCGTTTTCCTGGCTTTCAAGTGAATTGGGAAACATACTCCTTGTGTTTCCACATTGTCTAAGAAACAACATGAGTCTTGCAAGAGATTGAAACAATGCATCCTAAAACGTATTACCGCAGTGAAAACACACGTTTCTACCAAGACTTGGAAGGAGCAAGCGAAAGAATAGTCGCTGAGTGTTCTTTCGGAGAGAAACACAAGCATTTGTTCCTTCTGGAGTGAGTTTTCAGCCAGGAATTCATATGCATTTTGTACTGTGCAGAATGTAGCTACCTGCTCTTGAGTTGTGTCATAGAAGCACCTTTCCTGGAGGAGCTTATTGCAACATTCTTTGTTTGGCTCAGTTCTTTAGGGTTGGTTTTGGAAGGTCTTTCAACTTTGTCCAAATCCGCTTCGTATGAAATCTTTTCACAGCGCTCTTTCCAAGTGTCCACAAAGAGCTGCTCCTGGAAACTGTCCACATGCACATCTCCCATGCTGGTGTGCTCGTTTCACTACCTGGATTTTCGTTTTCTCTTCTTTCTTTGAAATGACAAGCCTTCTTTCTGCATGCAACACACACCTTGTAGCAGTTCCAGTTTGCAGCATGTTGGTGCTCCTAAAACGCTGTGTAACCTTTGTAGAGTGTGTCACTCTCCAGCACTGAATACACAACTTAGAGCTCCTTTCACCACAGACACGCAAACACATCTTTTTGTAAAAGTCCTACTTCTTTTCACTTCGAAATGTAAGGGTTTCAACGAGAACATGAAGTCAATGATGCTTTTGCACTCTACTACCAAACGAAATGACCTCCTCTACATGCCCGTCTGAGTTTCAGTGCAAAATGCCCTTGTTTTCTGGTTTCTTGAATGTTCTCAACACATTAGGAGAAAGAGCGTGTTTGAGCAAGAGTGATGCAGTGTGCGTTTCCCTAGATTTCAAGTGATTTGCGAAACATACTCCTTATTTTTCCACATTGTGTAAGAAACATGAGGCTTGCAAGAGATTGAAACAATGCTTCCTAAAATGTATTCCAGCAGTGAAAACACACGTTTCGACAAAGACTTTGAAGGAGCAAGCAAAAGCCTAGTGGCTGAGTGTTCCTTTTGAGAGAAAGACATGCATTTCGTCCTTCTGGAATGAGTTTTCAGCCAGGAATTCGTATGCATTTTGTACTGTGCAGAAAGTAGCTACCTGCTCGGGAGTTGTGTCATAGAAGCACCTTTCTGGAGGAGCTTATTGCAACATTCATTGTTTGGCTCAGTTCTTTAGGGTTGGTTTTGGAAGGTCTTTCAACTTTGTCCAAATCCTGCTTCGTACGAAATTTTTTCACAGCGCTGTTTCCAAGTGTCCTCAAAGAGCTGGTGCTTGAAACTGTCCACATGTACATCTCCCATACTGGTGTGCTCGTTCCCCTACCTGGATTTTGGTTTCCTCTTCTTCCTTTGAAACGACAAGCCTTCTTTCTGTATGCTACACACACCTTGTAGCAGTTTCAGTTTGCAGCATGTTGGTCTCCCCAAAATGCTGAGTATTCTATGTAGAGTGTGTCATTCTACAGCACTGAATACACAACTTAGAGCTCCTTTCAAAGCAGACACACAAACACATCTTTTTGTGAACGTCTTACTTCTTTTCACTTGGAAATGTAAGGGTTTCAACGAGAACATGAAGTCAATGATGCTTTTGCACTCTACTACCAAAAGAAATGACCTCCTCTACATGCCCGTCTGAGTTTCAGTGCAAAATGCCCTTGTTTTCTGGTTTCTTGAATGTTCTCAACACATTAGGAGAAAGAGCGTGTTTGAGCAAGAGTGATGCAGTGTGCGTTTCCCTAGATTTCAAGTGATTTGCGAAACATACTCCTTATTTTTCCACATTGTGTAAGAAACATGAGGCTTGCAAGAGATTGAAACAATGCTTCCTAAAACGTATTCCAGCAGTGAAAACACACGTTTCGACAAAGACTTTGAAGGAGCAAGCAAAAGCCTAGTGGCTGAGTGTTCCTTTTGAGAGAAAGACATGCATTTCGTCCTTCTGGAATGAGTTTTCAGCCAGGAATTCGTATGCATTTTGTACTGTGCAGAAAGTAGCTACCTGCTCGGGAGTTGTGTCATAGAAGCACCTTTCTGGAGGAGCTTATTGCAACATTCATTGTTTGGCTCAGTTCTTTAGGGTTGGTTTTGGAAGGTCTTTCAACTTTGTCCAAATCCTGCTTCGTACGAAATTTTTTCACAGCGCTGTTTCCAAGTGTCCTCAAAGAGCTGGTGCTTGAAACTGTCCACATGTACATCTCCCATACTGGTGTGCTCGTTCCCCTACCTGGATTTTGGTTTCCTCTTCTTCCTTTGAAACGACAAGCCTTCTTTCTGTATGCTACACACACCTTGTAGCAGTTTCAGTTTGCAGCATGTTGGTCTCCCCAAAATGCTGAGTATTCTATGTAGAGTGTGTCATTCTACAGCACTGAATACACAACTTAGAGCTCCTTTCAAAGCAGACACACAAACACATCTTTTTGTGAACGTCTTACTTCTTTTCACTTGGAAATGTAAGGGTTTCAACGAGAACATGAAGTCAATGATGCTTTTGCACTCTACTACCAAAAGAAATGACCTCCTCTACATGCCCGTCTGAGTTTCAGTGCAAAATGCCCTTGTTTTCTGGTTTCTTGAATGTTCTCAACACATTAGGAGAAAGAGCGTGTTTGAGCAAGAGTGATGCAGTGTGCGTTTCCCTAGATTTCAAGTGATTTGCGAAACATACTCCTTATTTTTCCACATTGTGTAAGAAACATGAGGTTTGCAAGAGATTGAAACAATGCTTCCTAAAACGTATTCCAGCAGTGAAAACACACGTTTCGACAAAGACTTTGAAGGAGCAAGCAAAAGCCTAGTGGCTGAGTGTTCCTTTTGAGAGAAAGACATGCATTTCGTCCTTCTGGAATGAGTTTTCAGCCAGGAATTCGTATGCATTTTGTACTGTGCAGAAAGTAGCTACCTGCTCCGGAGTTGTGTCATAGAAGCACCTTTCTGGAGGAGCTTATTGCAACATTCATTGTTTGGCTCAGTTCTTTAGGGTTGGTTTTGGAAGGTCTTTCAACTTTGTCCAAATCCTGCTTCGTACGAAATTTTTTCACAGCGCTGTTTCCAAGTGTCCACAAAGAGCTGGTGCTTGAAACTGTCCACATGTACATCTCCCATACTGGTGTGCTCGTTCCCCTACCTGGATTTTGGTTTCCTCTTCTTTCTTTGAAACGACAAGCCTTCTTTCTGTATGCTACACACACCTTGTAGCAGTTTCAGTTTGCAGCATGTTGGTCTCCCCAAAATGCTGAGTATTCTATGTAGAGTGTGTCATTCTACAGCACTGAATACACAACTTAGAGCTCCTTTCAAAGCAGACACACAAACACATCTTTTTGTGAAAGTCTTACTTCAGGTCCCTTGGAAAATATATGGGTTTCTTTGAGAACATGAAGTCGATTACGCTTTTGCACTCTGCAAAGAATAGAAGTGACCTTTTGTACATGCCCGTCTGAATTTCACTGCAAAATGCCCTTCTTTTCTGCTTTCTTGAACATTCCCAAAGCATCAGGTGAAAGAGCGTGTTTGAGGAAGAGTGATGCAGTGTGCGTTTTCCTGGATTTCAAGTGAATTGGGAAACATACACCTTGTGTTTCCACATTGTCTAAGAAACAACATGAGTCTTGCAAGAGATTGAAACAATGCATCCTAAAACGTATTACCGCAGTGAAAACACACGTTTCTACCAAGACTTGGAAGGAGCAAGCGAAAGAATAGTCGCTGAGTGTTCTTTCGGAGAGAAACACAAGCATTTGTTCCTTCTGGAGTGAGTTTTCAGCCAGGAATTCATATGCATTTTGTACTGTGCAGAATGTAGCTACCTGCTCTTGAGTTGTGTCATAGAAGCACCTTTCCTGGAGGAGCTTATTGCAACATTCTTTGTTTGGCTCAGTTCTTTAGGGTTGGTTTTGGAAGGTCTTTCAACTTTGTCCAAATCCGCTTCGTATGAAATCTTTTCACAGCGCTCTTTCCAAGTGTCCACAAAGAGCTGCTCCTGGAAACTGTCCACATGCACATCTCCCATGCTGGTGTGCTCGTTTCACTACCTGGATTTTGGTTTTCTCTTCTTTCTTTGAAATGACAAGCCTTCTTTCTGCATGCAACACACACCTTGTAGCAGTTCCAGTTTGCAGCATGTTGGTGCTCCTAAAACGCTGTGTAACCTTTGTAGAGTGTGTCACTCTCCAGCACTGAATACACAACTTAGAGCTCCTTTCACCACAGACACGCAAACACATCTTTTTGTAAAAGTCCTACTTCTTTTCACTTCGAAATGTAAGGGTTTCAACGAGAACATGAAGTCAATGATGCTTTTGCACTCTACTACCAAACGAAATGACCTCTTCTACATGCCCGTCTGAGTTTCAGTGCAAAATGCCCTTGTTTTCTGGATTCTTGAATGTTCTCAACACATTAGGAGAAAGAGCGTGTTTGAGCAAGAGTGATGCAGTGTGCGTTTCCCTAGATTTCAAGTGATTTGCGAAACATACTCCTTATTTTTCCACATTGTGTAAGAAACATGAGGTTTGCAAGAGATTGAAACAATGCTTCCTAAAACGTATTCCAGCAGTGAAAACACACGTTTCGACAAAGACTTTGAAGGAGCAAGCAAAAGCCTAGTGGCTGAGTGTTCCTTTTGAGAGAAAGACATGCATTTCGTCCTTCTGGAATGAGTTTTCAGCCAGGAATTCGTATGCATTTTGTACTGTGCAGAAAGTAGCTACCTGCTCGGGAGTTGTGTCATAGAAGCACCTTTCTGGAGGAGCTTATTGCAACATTCATTGTTTGGCTCAGTTCTTTAGGGTTGGTTTTGGAAGGTCTTTCAACTTTGTCCAAATCCTGCTTCGTACGAAATTTTTTCACAGCGCTGTTTCCAAGTGTCCTCAAAGAGCTGGTGCTTGAAACTGTCCACATGTACATCTCCCATACTGGTGTGCTCGTTCCCCTACCTGGATTTTGGTTTCCTCTTCTTTCTTTGAAACGACAAGCCTTCTTTCTGTATGCTACACACACCTTGTAGCAGTTTCAGTTTGCAGCATGTTGGTCTCCCCAAAATGCTGAGTATTCTATGTAGAGTGTGTCATTCTACAGCACTGAATACACAACTTAGAGCTCCTTTCAAAGCAGACACACAAACACATCTTTTTGTGAAAGTCTTACTTCAGGTCCCTTGGAAAATATATGGGTTTCCTTGAGAACATGAAGTCGATTACGCTTTTGCACTCTGCAAAGAATAGAAGTGATCTTTTGTACATGCCCGTCTGAATTTCACTGCAAAATGCCCTTCTTTTCTGCTTTCTTGAACATTCCCAAAGCATCAGGTGAAAGAGCGTGTTTGAGGAAGAGTGATGCAGTGTGCGTTTTCCTGGATTTCAAGTGAATTGGGAAACATACTCCTTGTGTTTCCACATTGTCTAAGAAACAACATGAGTCTTGCAAGAGATTGAAACAATGCATCCTAAAACGTATTACCGCAGTGAAAACACACGTTTCTACCAAGACTTGGAAGGAGCAAGCGAAAGAATAGTCGCTGAGTGTTCTTTCGGAGAGAAACACAAGCATTTGTTCCTTCTGGAGTGAGTTTTCAGCCAGGAATTCATATGCATTTTGTACTGTGCAGAATGTAGCTACCTGCTCTTGAGTTGTGTCATAGAAGCACCTTTCCTGGAGGAGCTTATTGCAACATTCTTTGTTTGGCTAAGTTCTTTAGGGTTGGTTTTGGAAGGTCTTTCAACTTTGTCCAAATCCGCTTCGTATGAAATCTTTTCACAGCGCTCTTTCCAAGTGTCCACAAAGAGCTGCTCCTGGAAACTGTCCACATGCACATCTCCCATGCTGGTGTGCTCGTTTCACTACCTGGATTTTGGTTTTCTCTTCTTTCTTTGAAATGACAAGCCTTCTTTCTGCATGCAACACACACCTTGTAGCAGTTCCAGTTTGCAGCATGTTGGTGCTCCTAAAACGCTGTGTAACCTTTGTAGAGTGTGTCACTCTCCAGCACTGAATACACAACTTAGAGCTCCTTTCACCACAGACACGCAAACACATCTTTTTGTAAAAGTCCTACTTCTTTTCACTTCGAAATGTAAGGGTTTCAACGAGAACATGAAGTCAATGATGCTTTTGCACTCTACTACCAAACGAAATGACCTCTTCTACATGCCCGTCTGAGTTTCAGTGCAAAATGCCCTTTTTTCTGGTTTCTTGAATGTTCTCAACACATTAGGAGAAAGAGCGTGTTTGAGCAAGAGTGATGCAGTGTGCGTTTCCCTAGATTTCAAGTGATTTGTGAAACATACTCCTTATTTTTCCACATTGTGTAAGAAACATGAGGTTTGCAAGAGATTGAAACAATGCTTCCTAAAACGTATTCCAGCAGTGAAAACACACGTTTCGACAAAGACTTTGAAGGAGCAAGCAAAAGCCTAGTGGCTGAGTGTTCCTTTTGAGAGAAAGACATGCATTTCGTCCTTCTGGAATGAGTTTTCAGCCAGGAATTCGTATGCATTTTGTACTGTGCAGAAAGTAGCTACCTGCTCGGGAGTTGTGTCATAGAAGCACCTTTCTGGAGGAGCTTATTGCAACATTCATTGTTTGGCTCAGTTCTTTAGGGTTGGTTTTGGAAGGTCTTTCAACTTTGTCCAAATCCTGCTTCGTACGAAATTTTTTCACAGCGCTGTTTCCAAGTGTCCACAAAGAGCTGGTGCTTGAAACTGTCCACATGTACATCTCCCTTACTGGTGTGCTCGTTCCCCTACCTGGATTTTGGTTTCCTCTTCTTTCTTTGAAACGACAAGCCTTCTTTCTGTATGCTACACACACCTTGTAGCAGTTTCAGTTTGCAGCATGTTGGTCTCCCCAAAATGCTGAGTATTCTATGTAGAGTGTGTCATTCTACAGCACTGAATACACAACTTAGAGCTCCTTTCAAAGCAGACACACAAACACATCTTTTTGTGAAAGTCTTACTTCAGGTCCCTTGGAAAACATATGGGTTTCTTTGAGAACATGAAGTCGATTACGCTTTTGCACTCTGCAAAGAATAGAAGTGACCTTTTGTACATGCCCGTCTGAATTTCACTGCAAAATGCCCTTCTTTTCTGCTTTCTTGAACATTCCCAAAGCATCAGGTGAAAGAGCGTGTTTGAGGAAGAGTGATGCAGTGTGCGTTTTCCTGGATTTCAAGTGAATTGGGAAACATACTCCTTGTGTTTCCACATTGTCTAAGAAACAACATGAGTCTTGCAAGAGATTGAAACAATGCATCCTAAAACGTATTACCGCAGTGAAAACACACGTTTCTACCAAGACTTGGAAGGAGCAAGCGAAAGAATAGTCGCTGAGTGTTCTTTCGGAGAGAAACACAAGCATTTGTTCCTTCTGGAGTGAGTTTTCAGCCAGGAATTCATATGCATTTTGTACTGTGCAGAATGTAGCTACCTGCTCTTGAGTTGTGTCATAGAAGCACCTTTTCTGGAGGAGCTTATTGCAACATTCTTTGTTTGGCTCAGTTCTTTAGGGTTGGTTTTGGAAGGTCTTTCAACTTTGTCCAAATCCGCTTCGTATGAAATCTTTTCACAGCGCTCTTTCCAAGTGTCCACAAAGAGCTGCTCCTGGAAACTGTCCACATGCACATCTCCCATGCTGGTGTGCTCGTTTCACTACCTGGATTTTGGTTTTCTCTTCTTTCTTTGAAATGACAAGCCTTCTTTCTGCATGCAACACACACCTTGTAGCAGTTCCAGTTTGCAGCATGTTGGTGCTCCTAAAACGCTGTGTAACCTTTGTAGAGTGTGTCACTCTCCAGCACTGAATACACAACTTAGAGCTCCTTTCACCACAGACACGCAAACACATCTTTTTGTAAAAGTCCTACTTCTTTTCACTTCGAAATGTAAGGGTTTCAACGAGAACATGAAGTCAATGATGCTTTTGCACTCTACTACCAAACGAAATGACCTCTTCTACATGCCCGTCTGAGTTTCAGTGCAAAATGCCCTTGTTTTCTGGATTCTTGAATGTTCTCAACACATTAGGAGAAAGAGCGTGTTTGAGCAAGAGTGATGCAGTGTGCGTTTCCCTAGATTTCAAGTGATTTGCGAAACATACTCCTTATTTTTCCACATTGTGTAAGAAACATGAGGTTTGCAAGAGATTGAAACAATGCTTCCTAAAACGTATTCCAGCAGTGAAAACACACGTTTCGACAAAGACTTTGAAGGAGCAAGCAAAAGCCTAGTGGCTGAGTGTTCCTTTTGAGAGAAAGACATGCATTTCGTCCTTCTGGAATGAGTTTTCAGCCAGGAATTCGTATGCATTTTGTACTGTGCAGAAAGTAGCTACCAGCTCCGGAGTTGTGTCATAGAAGCACCTTTCTGGAGGAGCTTATTGCAACATTCATTGTTTGGCTCAGTTCTTTAGGGTTGGTTTTGGAAGGTCTTTCAACTTTGTCCAAATCCTGCTTCGTACGAAATTTTTTCACAGCGCTGTTTCCAAGTGTCCTCAAAGAGCTGGTGCTTGAAACTGTCCACATGTACATCTCCCATACTGGTGTGCTCGTTCCCCTACCTGGATTTTGGTTTCCTCTTCTTTCTTTGAAACGACAAGCCTTCTTTCTGTATGCTACACACACCTTGTAGCAGTTTCAGTTTGCAGCATGTTGGTCTCCCCAAAATGCTGAGTATTCTATGTAGAGTGTGTCATTCTACAGCACTGAATACACAACTTAGAGCTCCTTTCAAAGCAGACACACAAACACATCTTTTTGTGAAAGTCTTACTTCAGGTCCCTTGGAAAATATATGGATTTCCTTGAGAACATGAAGTCGATTACGCTTTTGCACTCTGCAAAGAATAGAAGTGATCTTTTGTACATGCCCGTCTGAATTTCACTGCAAAATGCCCTTCTTTTCTGCTTTCTTGAACATTCCCAAAGCATCAGGTGAAAGAGCGTGTTTGAGGAAGAGTGATGCAGTGTGCGTTTTCCTGGCTTTCAAGTGAATTGGGAAACATACTCCTTGTGTTTCCACATTGTCTAAGAAACAACATGAGTCTTGCAAGAGATTGAAACAATGCATCCTAAAACGTATTACCGCAGTGAAAACACACGTTTCTACCAAGACTTGGAAGGAGCAAGCGAAAGAATAGTCGCTGAGTGTTCTTTCGGAGAGAAACACAAGCATTTGTTCCTTCTGGAGTGAGTTTTCAGCCAGGAATTCATATGCATTTTGTACTGTGCAGAATGTAGCTACCTGCTCTTGAGTTGTGTCATAGAAGCACCTTTCCTGGAGGAGCTTATTGCAACATTCTTTGTTTGGCTAAGTTCTTTAGGGTTGGTTTTGGAAGGTCTTTCAACTTTGTCCAAATCCGCTTCGTATGAAATCTTTTCACAGCGCTCTTTCCAAGTGTCCACAAAGAGCTGCTCCTGGAAACTGTCCACATGCACATCTCCCATGCTGGTGTGCTCGTTTCACTACCTGGATTTTCGTTTTCTCTTCTTTCTTTGAAATGACAAGCCTTCTTTCTGCATGCAACACACACCTTGTAGCAGTTCCAGTTTGCAGCATGTTGGTGCTCCTAAAACGCTGTGTAACCTTTGTAGAGTGTGTCACTCTCCAGCACTGAATACACAACTTAGAGCTCCTTTCACCACAGACACGCAAACACATCTTTTTGTAAAAGTCCTACTTCTTTTCACTTCGAAATGTAAGGGTTTCAACGAGAACATGAAGTCAATGATGCTTTTGCACTCTACTACCAAACGAAATGACCTCCTCTACATGCCCGTCTGAGTTTCAGTGCAAAATGCCCTTGTTTTCTGGTTTCTTGAATGTTCTCAACACATTAGGAGAAAGAGCGTGTTTGAGCAAGAGTGATGCAGTGTGCGTTTCCCTAGATTTCAAGTGATTTGCGAAACATACTCCTTATTTTTCCACATTGTGTAAGAAACATGAGGCTTGCAAGAGATTGAAACAATGCTTCCTAAAACGTATTCCAGCAGTGAAAACACACGTTTCGACAAAGACTTTGAAGGAGCAAGCAAAAGCCTAGTGGCTGAGTGTTCCTTTTGAGAGAAAGACATGCATTTCGTCCTTCTGGAATGAGTTTTCAGCCAGGAATTCGTATGCATTTTGTACTGTGCAGAAAGTAGCTACCTGCTCGGGAGTTGTGTCATAGAAGCACCTTTCTGGAGGAGCTTATTGCAACATTCATTGTTTGGCTCAGTTCTTTAGGGTTGGTTTTGGAAGGTCTTTCAACTTTGTCCAAATCCTGCTTCGTACGAAATTTTTTCACAGCGCTGTTTCCAAGTGTCCTCAAAGAGCTGGTGCTTGAAACTGTCCACATGTACATCTCCCATACTGGTGTGCTCGTTCCCCTACCTGGATTTTGGTTTCCTCTTCTTCCTTTGAAACGACAAGCCTTCTTTCTGTATGCTACACACACCTTGTAGCAGTTTCAGTTTGCAGCATGTTGGTCTCCCCAAAATGCTGAGTATTCTATGTAGAGTGTGTCATTCTACAGCACTGAATACACAACTTAGAGCTCCTTTCAAAGCAGACACACAAACACATCTTTTTGTGAACGTCTTACTTCTTTTCACTTGGAAATGTAAGGGTTTCAACGAGAACATGAAGTCAATGATGCTTTTGCACTCTACTACCAAACGAAATGACCTCCTCTACATGCCCGTCTGAGTTTCAGTGCAAAATGCCCTTGTTTTCTGGTTTCTTGAATGTTCTCAACACATTAGGAGAAAGAGCGTGTTTGAGCAAGAGTGATGCAGTGTGCGTTTCCCTAGATTTCAAGTGATTTGCGAAACATACTCCTTATTTTTCCACATTGTGTAAGAAACATGAGGCTTGCAAGAGATTGAAACAATGCTTCCTAAAACGTATTCCAGCAGTGAAAACACACGTTTCGACAAAGACTTTGAAGGAGCAAGCAAAAGCCTAGTGGCTGAGTGTTCCTTTTGAGAGAAAGACATGCATTTCGTCCTTCTGGAATGAGTTTTCAGCCAGGAATTCGTATGCATTTTGTACTGTGCAGAAAGTAGCTACCTGCTCGGGAGTTGTGTCATAGAAGCACCTTTCTGGAGGAGCTTATTGCAACATTCATTGTTTGGCTCAGTTCTTTAGGGTTGGTTTTGGAAGGTCTTTCAACTTTGTCCAAATCCTGCTTCGTACGAAATTTTTTCACAGCGCTGTTTCCAAGTGTCCTCAAAGAGCTGGTGCTTGAAACTGTCCACATGTACATCTCCCATACTGGTGTGCTCGTTCCCCTACCTGGATTTTGGTTTCCTCTTCTTCCTTTGAAACGACAAGCCTTCTTTCTGTATGCTACACACACCTTGTAGCAGTTTCAGTTTGCAGCATGTTGGTCTCCCCAAAATGCTGAGTATTCTATGTAGAGTGTGTCATTCTACAGCACTGAATACACAACTTAGAGCTCCTTTCAAAGCAGACACACAAACACATCTTTTTGTGAACGTCTTACTTCTTTTCACTTGGAAATGTAAGGGTTTCAACGAGAACATGAAGTCAATGATGCTTTTGCACTCTACTACCAAAAGAAATGACCTCCTCTACATGCCCGTCTGAGTTTCAGTGCAAAATGCCCTTGTTTTCTGGTTTCTTGAATGTTCTCAACACATTAGGAGAAAGAGCGTGTTTGAGCAAGAGTGATGCAGTGTGCGTTTCCCTAGATTTCAAGTGATTTGCGAAACATACTCCTTATTTTTCCACATTGTGTAAGAAACATGAGGTTTGCAAGAGATTGAAACAATGCTTCCTAAAACGTATTCCAGCAGTGAAAACACACGTTTCGACAAAGACTTTGAAGGAGCAAGCAAAAGCCTAGTGGCTGAGTGTTCCTTTTGAGAGAAAGACATGCATTTCGTCCTTCTGGAATGAGTTTTCAGCCAGGAATTCGTATGCATTTTGTACTGTGCAGAAAGTAGCTACCTGCTCCGGAGTTGTGTCATAGAAGCACCTTTCTGGAGGAGCTTATTGCAACATTCATTGTTTGGCTCAGTTCTTTAGGGTTGGTTTTGGAAGGTCTTTCAACTTTGTCCAAATCCTGCTTCGTACGAAATTTTTTCACAGCGCTGTTTCCAAGTGTCCACAAAGAGCTGGTGCTTGAAACTGTCCACATGTACATCTCCCATACTGGTGTGCTCGTTCCCCTACCTGGATTTTGGTTTCCTCTTCTTTCTTTGAAACGACAAGCCTTCTTTCTGTATGCTACACACACCTTGTAGCAGTTTCAGTTTGCAGCATGTTGGTCTCCCCAAAATGCTGAGTATTCTATGTAGAGTGTGTCATTCTACAGCACTGAATACACAACTTAGAGCTCCTTTCAAAGCAGACACACAAACACATCTTTTTGTGAAAGTCTTACTTCAGGTCCCTTGGAAAATATATGGGTTTCTTTGAGAACATGAAGTCGATTACGCTTTTGCACTCTGCAAAGAATAGAAGTGACCTTTTGTACATGCCCGTCTGAATTTCACTGCAAAATGCCCTTCTTTTCTGCTTTCTTGAACATTCCCAAAGCATCAGGTGAAAGAGCGTGTTTGAGGAAGAGTGATGCAGTGTGCGTTTTCCTGGATTTCAAGTGAATTGGGAAACATACTCCTTGTGTTTCCACATTGTCTAAGAAACAACATGAGTCTTGCAAGAGATTGAAACAATGCATCCTAAAACGTATTACCGCAGTGAAAACACACGTTTCTACCAAGACTTGGAAGGAGCAAGCGAAAGAATAGTCGCTGAGTGTTCTTTCGGAGAGAAACACAAGCATTTGTTCCTTCTGGAGTGAGTTTTCAGCCAGGAATTCATATGCATTTTGTACTGTGCAGAATGTAGCTACCTGCTCTTGAGTTGTGTCATAGAAGCACCTTTCCTGGAGGAGCTTATTGCAACATTCTTTGTTTGGCTAAGTTCTTTAGGGTTGGTTTTGGAAGGTCTTTCAACTTTGTCCAAATCCGCTTCGTATGAAATCTTTTCACAGCGCTCTTTCCAAGTGTCCACAAAGAGCTGCTCCTGGAAACTGTCCACATGCACATCTCCCATGCTGGTGTGCTCGTTTCACTACCTGGATTTTGGTTTTCTCTTCTTTCTTTGAAATGACAAGCCTTCTTTCTGCATGCAACACACACCTTGTAGCAGTTCCAGTTTGCAGCATGTTGGTGCTCCTAAAACGCTGTGTAACCTTTGTAGAGTGTGTCACTCTCCAGCACTGAATACACAACTTAGAGCTCCTTTCACCACAGACACGCAAACACATCTTTTTGTAAAAGTCCTACTTCTTTTCACTTCGAAATGTAAGGGTTTCAACGAGAACATGAAGTCAATGATGCTTTTGCACTCTACTACCAAACGAAATGACCTCTTCTACATGCCCGTCTGAGTTTCAGTGCAAAATGCCCTTGTTTTCTGGATTCTTGAATGTTCTCAACACATTAGGAGAAAGAGCGTGTTTGAGCAAGAGTGATGCAGTGTGCGTTTCCCTAGATTTCAAGTGATTTGCGAAACATACTCCTTATTTTTCCACATTGTGTAAGAAACATGAGGTTTGCAAGAGATTGAAACAATGCTTCCTAAAACGTATTCCAGCAGTGAAAACACACGTTTCGACAAAGACTTTGAAGGAGCAAGCAAAAGCCTAGTGGCTGAGTGTTCCTTTTGAGAGAAAGACATGCATTTCGTCCTTCTGGAATGAGTTTTCAGCCAGGAATTCGTATGCATTTTGTACTGTGCAGAAAGTAGCTACCAGCTCCGGAGTTGTGTCATAGAAGCACCTTTCTGGAGGAGCTTATTGCAACATTCATTGTTTGGCTCAGTTCTTTAGGGTTGGTTTTGGAAGGTCTTTCAACTTTGTCCAAATCCTGCTTCGTACGAAATTTTTTCACAGCGCTGTTTCCAAGTGTCCTCAAAGAGCTGGTGCTTGAAACTGTCCACATGTACATCTCCCATACTGGTGTGCTCGTTCCCCTACCTGGATTTTGGTTTCCTCTTCTTTCTTTGAAACGACAAGCCTTCTTTCTGTATGCTACACACACCTTGTAGCAGTTTCAGTTTGCAGCATGTTGGTCTCCCCAAAATGCTGAGTATTCTATGTAGAGTGTGTCATTCTACAGCACTGAATACACAACTTAGAGCTCCTTTCAAAGCAGACACACAAACACATCTTTTTGTGAAAGTCTTACTTCAGGTCCCTTGGAAAATATATGGATTTCCTTGAGAACATGAAGTCGATTACGCTTTTGCACTCTGCAAAGAATAGAAGTGATCTTTTGTACATGCCCGTCTGAATTTCACTGCAAAATGCCCTTCTTTTCTGCTTTCTTGAACATTCCCAAAGCATCAGGTGAAAGAGCGTGTTTGAGGAAGAGTGATGCAGTGTGCGTTTTCCTGGCTTTCAAGTGAATTGGGAAACATACTCCTTGTGTTTCCACATTGTCTAAGAAACAACATGAGTCTTGCAAGAGATTGAAACAATGCATCCTAAAACGTATTACCGCAGTGAAAACACACGTTTCTACCAAGACTTGGAAGGAGCAAGCGAAAGAATAGTCGCTGAGTGTTCTTTCGGAGAGAAACACAAGCATTTGTTCCTTCTGGAGTGAGTTTTCAGCCAGGAATTCATATGCATTTTGTACTGTGCAGAATGTAGCTACCTGCTCTTGAGTTGTGTCATAGAAGCACCTTTCCTGGAGGAGCTTATTGCAACATTCTTTGTTTGGCTAAGTTCTTTAGGGTTGGTTTTGGAAGGTCTTTCAACTTTGTCCAAATCCGCTTCGTATGAAATCTTTTCACAGCGCTCTTTCCAAGTGTCCACAAAGAGCTGCTCCTGGAAACTGTCCACATGCACATCTCCCATGCTGGTGTGCTCGTTTCACTACCTGGATTTTCGTTTTCTCTTCTTTCTTTGAAATGACAAGCCTTCTTTCTGCATGCAACACACACCTTGTAGCAGTTCCAGTTTGCAGCATGTTGGTGCTCCTAAAACGCTGTGTAACCTTTGTAGAGTGTGTCACTCTCCAGCACTGAATACACAACTTAGAGCTCCTTTCACCACAGACACGCAAACACATCTTTTTGTAAAAGTCCTACTTCTTTTCACTTCGAAATGTAAGGGTTTCAACGAGAACATGAAGTCAATGATGCTTTTGCACTCTACTACCAAACGAAATGACCTCCTCTACATGCCCGTCTGAGTTTCAGTGCAAAATGCCCTTGTTTTCTGGTTTCTTGAATGTTCTCAACACATTAGGAGAAAGAGCGTGTTTGAGCAAGAGTGATGCAGTGTGCGTTTCCCTAGATTTCAAGTGATTTGCGAAACATACTCCTTATTTTTCCACATTGTGTAAGAAACATGAGGCTTGCAAGAGATTGAAACAATGCTTCCTAAAACGTATTCCAGCAGTGAAAACACACGTTTCGACAAAGACTTTGAAGGAGCAAGCAAAAGCCTAGTGGCTGAGTGTTCCTTTTGAGAGAAAGACATGCATTTCGTCCTTCTGGAATGAGTTTTCAGCCAGGAATTCGTATGCATTTTGTACTGTGCAGAAAGTAGCTACCTGCTCGGGAGTTGTGTCATAGAAGCACCTTTCTGGAGGAGCTTATTGCAACATTCATTGTTTGGCTCAGTTCTTTAGGGTTGGTTTTGGAAGGTCTTTCAACTTTGTCCAAATCCTGCTTCGTACGAAATTTTTTCACAGCGCTGTTTCCAAGTGTCCTCAAAGAGCTGGTGCTTGAAACTGTCCACATGTACATCTCCCATACTGGTGTGCTCGTTCCCCTACCTGGATTTTGGTTTCCTCTTCTTCCTTTGAAACGACAAGCCTTCTTTCTGTATGCTACACACACCTTGTAGCAGTTTCAGTTTGCAGCATGTTGGTCTCCCCAAAATGCTGAGTATTCTATGTAGAGTGTGTCATTCTACAGCACTGAATACACAACTTAGAGCTCCTTTCAAAGCAGACACACAAACACATCTTTTTGTGAACGTCTTACTTCTTTTCACTTGGAAATGTAAGGGTTTCAACGAGAACATGAAGTCAATGATGCTTTTGCACTCTACTACCAAACGAAATGACCTCCTCTACATGCCCGTCTGAGTTTCAGTGCAAAATGCCCTTGTTTTCTGGTTTCTTGAATGTTCTCAACACATTAGGAGAAAGAGCGTGTTTGAGCAAGAGTGATGCAGTGTGCGTTTCCCTAGATTTCAAGTGATTTGCGAAACATACTCCTTATTTTTCCACATTGTGTAAGAAACATGAGGCTTGCAAGAGATTGAAACAATGCTTCCTAAAACGTATTCCAGCAGTGAAAACACACGTTTCGACAAAGACTTTGAAGGAGCAAGCAAAAGCCTAGTGGCTGAGTGTTCCTTTTGAGAGAAAGACATGCATTTCGTCCTTCTGGAATGAGTTTTCAGCCAGGAATTCGTATGCATTTTGTACTGTGCAGAAAGTAGCTACCTGCTCGGGAGTTGTGTCATAGAAGCACCTTTCTGGAGGAGCTTATTGCAACATTCATTGTTTGGCTCAGTTCTTTAGGGTTGGTTTTGGAAGGTCTTTCAACTTTGTCCAAATCCTGCTTCGTACGAAATTTTTTCACAGCGCTGTTTCCAAGTGTCCTCAAAGAGCTGGTGCTTGAAACTGTCCACATGTACATCTCCCATACTGGTGTGCTCGTTCCCCTACCTGGATTTTGGTTTCCTCTTCTTCCTTTGAAACGACAAGCCTTCTTTCTGTATGCTACACACACCTTGTAGCAGTTTCAGTTTGCAGCATGTTGGTCTCCCCAAAATGCTGAGTATTCTATGTAGAGTGTGTCATTCTACAGCACTGAATACACAACTTAGAGCTCCTTTCAAAGCAGACACACAAACACATCTTTTTGTGAACGTCTTACTTCTTTTCACTTGGAAATGTAAGGGTTTCAACGAGAACATGAAGTCAATGATGCTTTTGCACTCTACTACCAAAAGAAATGACCTCCTCTACATGCCCGTCTGAGTTTCAGTGCAAAATGCCCTTGTTTTCTGGTTTCTTGAATGTTCTCAACACATTAGGAGAAAGAGCGTGTTTGAGCAAGAGTGATGCAGTGTGCGTTTCCCTAGATTTCAAGTGATTTGCGAAACATACTCCTTATTTTTCCACATTGTGTAAGAAACATGAGGTTTGCAAGAGATTGAAACAATGCTTCCTAAAACGTATTCCAGCAGTGAAAACACACGTTTCGACAAAGACTTTGAAGGAGCAAGCAAAAGCCTAGTGGCTGAGTGTTCCTTTTGAGAGAAAGACATGCATTTCGTCCTTCTGGAATGAGTTTTCAGCCAGGAATTCGTATGCATTTTGTACTGTGCAGAAAGTAGCTACCTGCTCCGGAGTTGTGTCATAGAAGCACCTTTCTGGAGGAGCTTATTGCAACATTCATTGTTTGGCTCAGTTCTTTAGGGTTGGTTTTGGAAGGTCTTTCAACTTTGTCCAAATCCTGCTTCGTACGAAATTTTTTCACAGCGCTGTTTCCAAGTGTCCACAAAGAGCTGGTGCTTGAAACTGTCCACATGTACATCTCCCATACTGGTGTGCTCGTTCCCCTACCTGGATTTTGGTTTCCTCTTCTTTCTTTGAAACGACAAGCCTTCTTTCTGTATGCTACACACACCTTGTAGCAGTTTCAGTTTGCAGCATGTTGGTCTCCCCAAAATGCTGAGTATTCTATGTAGAGTGTGTCATTCTACAGCACTGAATACACAACTTAGAGCTCCTTTCAAAGCAGACACACAAACACATCTTTTTGTGAAAGTCTTACTTCAGGTCCCTTGGAAAATATATGGGTTTCTTTGAGAACATGAAGTCGATTACGCTTTTGCACTCTGCAAAGAATAGAAGTGACCTTTTGTACATGCCCGTCTGAATTTCACTGCAAAATGCCCTTCTTTTCTGCTTTCTTGAACATTCCCAAAGCATCAGGTGAAAGAGCGTGTTTGAGGAAGAGTGATGCAGTGTGCGTTTTCCTGGATTTCAAGTGAATTGGGAAACATACTCCTTGTGTTTCCACATTGTCTAAGAAACAACATGAGTCTTGCAAGAGATTGAAACAATGCATCCTAAAACGTATTACCGCAGTGAAAACACACGTTTCTACCAAGACTTGGAAGGAGCAAGCGAAAGAATAGTCGCTGAGTGTTCTTTCGGAGAGAAACACAAGCATTTGTTCCTTCTGGAGTGAGTTTTCAGCCAGGAATTCATATGCATTTTGTACTGTGCAGAATGTAGCTACCTGCTCTTGAGTTGTGTCATAGAAGCACCTTTCCTGGAGGAGCTTATTGCAACATTCTTTGTTTGGCTAAGTTCTTTAGGGTTGGTTTTGGAAGGTCTTTCAACTTTGTCCAAATCCGCTTCGTATGAAATCTTTTCACAGCGCTCTTTCCAAGTGTCCACAAAGAGCTGCTCCTGGAAACTGTCCACATGCACATCTCCCATGCTGGTGTGCTCGTTTCACTACCTGGATTTTGGTTTTCTCTTCTTTCTTTGAAATGACAAGCCTTCTTTCTGCATGCAACACACACCTTGTAGCAGTTCCAGTTTGCAGCATGTTGGTGCTCCTAAAACGCTGTGTAACCTTTGTAGAGTGTGTCACTCTCCAGCACTGAATACACAACTTAGAGCTCCTTTCACCACAGACACGCAAACACATCTTTTTGTAAAAGTCCTACTTCTTTTCACTTCGAAATGTAAGGGTTTCAACGAGAACATGAAGTCAATGATGCTTTTGCACTCTACTACCAAACGAAATGACCTCTTCTACATGCCCGTCTGAGTTTCAGTGCAAAATGCCCTTGTTTTCTGGATTCTTGAATGTTCTCAACACATTAGGAGAAAGAGCGTGTTTGAGCAAGAGTGATGCAGTGTGCGTTTCCCTAGATTTCAAGTGATTTGCGAAACATACTCCTTATTTTTCCACATTGTGTAAGAAACATGAGGTTTGCAAGAGATTGAAACAATGCTTCCTAAAACGTATTCCAGCAGTGAAAACACACGTTTCGACAAAGACTTTGAAGGAGCAAGCAAAAGCCTAGTGGCTGAGTGTTCCTTTTGAGAGAAAGACATGCATTTCGTCCTTCTGGAATGAGTTTTCAGCCAGGAATTCGTATGCATTTTGTACTGTGCAGAAAGTAGCTACCTGCTCGGGAGTTGTGTCATAGAAGCACCTTTCTGGAGGAGCTTATTGCAACATTCATTGTTTGGCTCAGTTCTTTAGGGTTGGTTTTGGAAGGTCTTTCAACTTTGTCCAAATCCTGCTTCGTACGAAATTTTTTCACAGCGCTGTTTCCAAGTGTCCTCAAAGAGCTGGTGCTTGAAACTGTCCACATGTACATCTCCCATACTGGTGTGCTCGTTCCCCTACCTGGATTTTGGTTTCCTCTTCTTTCTTTGAAACGACAAGCCTTCTTTCTGTATGCTACACACACCTTGTAGCAGTTTCAGTTTGCAGCATGTTGGTCTCCCCAAAATGCTGAGTATTCTATGTAGAGTGTGTCATTCTACAGCACTGAATACACAACTTAGAGCTCCTTTCAAAGCAGACACACAAACACATCTTTTTGTGAAAGTCTTACTTCAGGTCCCTTGGAAAATATATGGATTTCCTTGAGAACATGAAGTCGATTACGCTTTTGCACTCTGCAAAGAATAGAAGTGATCTTTTGTACATGCCCGTCTGAATTTCACTGCAAAATGCCCTTCTTTTCTGCTTTCTTGAACATTCCCAAAGCATCAGGTGAAAGAGCGTGTTTGAGGAAGAGTGATGCAGTGTGCGTTTTCCTGGCTTTCAAGTGAATTGGGAAACATACTCCTTGTGTTTCCACATTGTCTAAGAAACAACATGAGTCTTGCAAGAGATTGAAACAATGCATCCTAAAACGTATTACCGCAGTGAAAACACACGTTTCTACCAAGACTTGGAAGGAGCAAGCGAAAGAATAGTCGCTGAGTGTTCTTTCGGAGAGAAACACAAGCATTTGTTCCTTCTGGAGTGAGTTTTCAGCCAGGAATTCATATGCATTTTGTACTGTGCAGAATGTAGCTACCTGCTCTTGAGTTGTGTCATAGAAGCACCTTTCCTGGAGGAGCTTATTGCAACATTCTTTGTTTGGCTCAGTTCTTTAGGGTTGGTTTTGGAAGGTCTTTCAACTTTGTCCAAATCCGCTTCGTATGAAATCTTTTCACAGCGCTCTTTCCAAGTGTCCACAAAGAGCTGCTCCTGGAAACTGTCCACATGCACATCTCCCATGCTGGTGTGCTCGTTTCACTACCTGGATTTTCGTTTTCTCTTCTTTCTTTGAAATGACAAGCCTTCTTTCTGCATGCAACACACACCTTGTAGCAGTTCCAGTTTGCAGCATGTTGGTGTTCCTAAAACGCTGTGTAACCTTTGTAGAGTGTGTCACTCTCCAGCACTGAATACACAACTTAGAGCTCCTTTCACCACAGACACGCAAACACATCTTTTTGTAAAAGTCCTACTTCTTTTCACTTCGAAATGTAAGGGTTTCAACGAGAACATGAAGTCAATGATGCTTTTGCACTCTACTACCAAACGAAATGACCTCCTCTACATGCCCGTCTGAGTTTCAGTGCAAAATGCCCTTGTTTTCTGGTTTCTTGAATGTTCTCAACACATTAGGAGAAAGAGCGTGTTTGAGCAAGAGTGATGCAGTGTGCGTTTCCCTAGATTTCAAGTGATTTGCGAAACATACTCCTTATTTTTCCACATTGTGTAAGAAACATGAGGCTTGCAAGAGATTGAAACAATGCTTCCTAAAACGTATTCCAGCAGTGAAAACACACGTTTCGACAAAGACTTTGAAGGAGCAAGCAAAAGCCTAGTGGCTGAGTGTTCCTTTTGAGAGAAAGACATGCATTTCGTCCTTCTGGAATGAGTTTTCAGCCAGGAATTCGTATGCATTTTGTACTGTGCAGAAAGTAGCTACCTGCTCGGGAGTTGTGTCATAGAAGCACCTTTCTGGAGGAGCTTATTGCAACATTCATTGTTTGGCTCAGTTCTTTAGGGTTGGTTTTGGAAGGTCTTTCAACTTTGTCCAAATCCTGCTTCGTACGAAATTTTTTCACAGCGCTGTTTCCAAGTGTCCTCAAAGAGCTGGTGCTTGAAACTGTCCACATGTACATCTCCCATACTGGTGTGCTCGTTCCCCTACCTGGATTTTGGTTTCCTCTTCTTCCTTTGAAACGACAAGCCTTCTTTCTGTATGCTACACACACCTTGTAGCAGTTTCAGTTTGCAGCATGTTGGTCTCCCCAAAATGCTGAGTATTCTATGTAGAGTGTGTCATTCTACAGCACTGAATACACAACTTAGAGCTCCTTTCAAAGCAGACACACAAACACATCTTTTTGTGAACGTCTTACTTCTTTTCACTTGGAAATGTAAGGGTTTCAACGAGAACATGAAGTCAATGATGCTTTTGCACTCTACTACCAAACGAAATGACCTCCTCTACATGCCCGTCTGAGTTTCAGTGCAAAATGCCCTTGTTTTCTGGTTTCTTGAATGTTCTCAACACATTAGGAGAAAGAGCGTGTTTGAGCAAGAGTGATGCAGTGTGCGTTTCCCTAGATTTCAAGTGATTTGCGAAACATACTCCTTATTTTTCCACATTGTGTAAGAAACATGAGGCTTGCAAGAGATTGAAACAATGCTTCCTAAAACGTATTCCAGCAGTGAAAACACACGTTTCGACAAAGACTTTGAAGGAGCAAGCAAAAGCCTAGTGGCTGAGTGTTCCTTTTGAGAGAAAGACATGCATTTCGTCCTTCTGGAATGAGTTTTCAGCCAGGAATTCGTATGCATTTTGTACTGTGCAGAAAGTAGCTACCTGCTCGGGAGTTGTGTCATAGAAGCACCTTTCTGGAGGAGCTTATTGCAACATTCATTGTTTGGCTCAGTTCTTTAGGGTTGGTTTTGGAAGGTCTTTCAACTTTGTCCAAATCCTGCTTCGTACGAAATTTTTTCACAGCGCTGTTTCCAAGTGTCCTCAAAGAGCTGGTGCTTGAAACTGTCCACATGTACATCTCCCATACTGGTGTGCTCGTTCCCCTACCTGGATTTTGGTTTCCTCTTCTTCCTTTGAAACGACAAGCCTTCTTTCTGTATGCTACACACACCTTGTAGCAGTTTCAGTTTGCAGCATGTTGGTCTCCCCAAAATGCTGAGTATTCTATGTAGAGTGTGTCATTCTACAGCACTGAATACACAACTTAGAGCTCCTTTCAAAGCAGACACACAAACACATCTTTTTGTGAACGTCTTACTTCTTTTCACTTGGAAATGTAAGGGTTTCAACGAGAACATGAAGTCAATGATGCTTTTGCACTCTACTACCAAAAGAAATGACCTCCTCTACATGCCCGTCTGAGTTTCAGTGCAAAATGCCCTTGTTTTCTGGTTTCTTGAATGTTCTCAACACATTAGGAGAAAGAGCGTGTTTGAGCAAGAGTGATGCAGTGTGCGTTTCCCTAGATTTCAAGTGATTTGCGAAACATACTCCTTATTTTTCCACATTGTGTAAGAAACATGAGGTTTGCAAGAGATTGAAACAATGCTTCCTAAAACGTATTCCAGCAGTGAAAACACACGTTTCGACAAAGACTTTGAAGGAGCAAGCAAAAGCCTAGTGGCTGAGTGTTCCTTTTGAGAGAAAGACATGCATTTCGTCCTTCTGGAATGAGTTTTCAGCCAGGAATTCGTATGCATTTTGTACTGTGCAGAAAGTAGCTACCTGCTCCGGAGTTGTGTCATAGAAGCACCTTTCTGGAGGAGCTTATTGCAACATTCATTGTTTGGCTCAGTTCTTTAGGGTTGGTTTTGGAAGGTCTTTCAACTTTGTCCAAATCCTGCTTCGTACGAAATTTTTTCACAGCGCTGTTTCCAAGTGTCCACAAAGAGCTGGTGCTTGAAACTGTCCACATGTACATCTCCCATACTGGTGTGCTCGTTCCCCTACCTGGATTTTGGTTTCCTCTTCTTTCTTTGAAACGACAAGCCTTCTTTCTGTATGCTACACACACCTTGTAGCAGTTTCAGTTTGCAGCATGTTGGTCTCCCCAAAATGCTGAGTATTCTATGTAGAGTGTGTCATTCTACAGCACTGAATACACAACTTAGAGCTCCTTTCAAAGCAGACACACAAACACATCTTTTTGTGAAAGTCTTACTTCAGGTCCCTTGGAAAATATATGGGTTTCTTTGAGAACATGAAGTCGATTACGCTTTTGCACTCTGCAAAGAATAGAAGTGACCTTTTGTACATGCCCGTCTGAATTTCACTGCAAAATGCCCTTCTTTTCTGCTTTCTTGAACATTCCCAAAGCATCAGGTGAAAGAGCGTGTTTGAGGAAGAGTGATGCAGTGTGCGTTTTCCTGGATTTCAAGTGAATTGGGAAACATACTCCTTGTGTTTCCACATTGTCTAAGAAACAACATGAGTCTTGCAAGAGATTGAAACAATGCATCCTAAAACGTATTACCGCAGTGAAAACACACGTTTCTACCAAGACTTGGAAGGAGCAAGCGAAAGAATAGTCGCTGAGTGTTCTTTCGGAGAGAAACACAAGCATTTGTTCCTTCTGGAGTGAGTTTTCAGCCAGGAATTCATATGCATTTTGTACTGTGCAGAATGTAGCTACCTGCTCTTGAGTTGTGTCATAGAAGCACCTTTCCTGGAGGAGCTTATTGCAACATTCTTTGTTTGGCTAAGTTCTTTAGGGTTGGTTTTGGAAGGTCTTTCAACTTTGTCCAAATCCGCTTCGTATGAAATCTTTTCACAGCGCTCTTTCCAAGTGTCCACAAAGAGCTGCTCCTGGAAACTGTCCACATGCACATCTCCCATGCTGGTGTGCTCGTTTCACTACCTGGATTTTGGTTTTCTCTTCTTTCTTTGAAATGACAAGCCTTCTTTCTGCATGCAACACACACCTTGTAGCAGTTCCAGTTTGCAGCATGTTGGTGCTCCTAAAACGCTGTGTAACCTTTGTAGAGTGTGTCACTCTCCAGCACTGAATACACAACTTAGAGCTCCTTTCACCACAGACACGCAAACACATCTTTTTGTAAAAGTCCTACTTCTTTTCACTTCGAAATGTAAGGGTTTCAACGAGAACATGAAGTCAATGATGCTTTTGCACTCTACTACCAAACGAAATGACCTCTTCTACATGCCCGTCTGAGTTTCAGTGCAAAATGCCCTTGTTTTCTGGATTCTTGAATGTTCTCAACACATTAGGAGAAAGAGCGTGTTTGAGCAAGAGTGATGCAGTGTGCGTTTCCCTAGATTTCAAGTGATTTGCGAAACATACTCCTTATTTTTCCACATTGTGTAAGAAACATGAGGTTTGCAAGAGATTGAAACAATGCTTCCTAAAACGTATTCCAGCAGTGAAAACACACGTTTCGACAAAGACTTTGAAGGAGCAAGCAAAAGCCTAGTGGCTGAGTGTTCCTTTTGAGAGAAAGACATGCATTTCGTCCTTCTGGAATGAGTTTTCAGCCAGGAATTCGTATGCATTTTGTACTGTGCAGAAAGTAGCTACCTGCTCGGGAGTTGTGTCATAGAAGCACCTTTCTGGAGGAGCTTATTGCAACATTCATTGTTTGGCTCAGTTCTTTAGGGTTGGTTTTGGAAGGTCTTTCAACTTTGTCCAAATCCTGCTTCGTACGAAATTTTTTCACAGCGCTGTTTCCAAGTGTCCTCAAAGAGCTGGTGCTTGAAACTGTCCACATGTACATCTCCCATACTGGTGTGCTCGTTCCCCTACCTGGATTTTGGTTTCCTCTTCTTTCTTTGAAACGACAAGCCTTCTTTCTGTATGCTACACACACCTTGTAGCAGTTTCAGTTTGCAGCATGTTGGTCTCCCCAAAATGCTGAGTATTCTATGTAGAGTGTGTCATTCTACAGCACTGAATACACAACTTAGAGCTCCTTTCAAAGCAGACACACAAACACATCTTTTTGTGAAAGTCTTACTTCAGGTCCCTTGGAAAATATATGGGTTTCCTTGAGAACATGAAGTCGATTACGCTTTTGCACTCTGCAAAGAATAGAAGTGATCTTTTGTACATGCCCGTCTGAATTTCACTGCAAAATGCCCTTCTTTTCTGCTTTCTTGAACATTCCCAAAGCATCAGGTGAAAGAGCGTGTTTGAGGAAGAGTGATGCAGTGTGCGTTTTCCTGGATTTCAAGTGAATTGGGAAACATACTCCTTGTGTTTCCACATTGTCTAAGAAACAACATGAGTCTTGCAAGAGATTGAAACAATGCATCCTAAAACGTATTACCGCAGTGAAAACACACGTTTCTACCAAGACTTGGAAGGAGCAAGCGAAAGAATAGTCGCTGAGTGTTCTTTCGGAGAGAAACACAAGCATTTGTTCCTTCTGGAGTGAGTTTTCAGCCAGGAATTCATATGCATTTTGTACTGTGCAGAATGTAGCTACCTGCTCTTGAGTTGTGTCATAGAAGCACCTTTCCTGGAGGAGCTTATTGCAACATTCTTTGTTTGGCTAAGTTCTTTAGGGTTGGTTTTGGAAGGTCTTTCAACTTTGTCCAAATCCGCTTCGTATGAAATCTTTTCACAGCGCTCTTTCCAAGTGTCCACAAAGAGCTGCTCCTGGAAACTGTCCACATGCACATCTCCCATGCTGGTGTGCTCGTTTCACTACCTGGATTTTGGTTTTCTCTTCTTTCTTTGAAATGACAAGCCTTCTTTCTGCATGCTACACACACCTTGTAGCAGTTCCAGTTTGCAGCATGTTGGTCTCCCCAAAATGCTGAGTATTCTATGTAGAGTGTGTCATTCTACAGCACTGAATACACAACTTAGAGCTCCTTTCAAAGCAGACACACAAACACATCTTTTTGTGAAAGTCTTACTTCAGGTCCCTTGGAAAATATATGGGTTTCCTTGAGAACATGAAGTCGATTACGCTTTTGCACTCTGCAAAGAATAGAAGTGATCTTTTGTACATGCCCGTCTGAATTTCACTGCAAAATGCCCTTCTTTTCTGCTTTCTTGAACATTCCCAAAGCATCAGGTGAAAGAGCGTGTTTGAGGAAGAGTGATGCAGTGTGCGTTTTCCTGGATTTCAAGTGAATTGGGAAACATACTCCTTGTGTTTCCACATTGTCTAAGAAACAACATGAGTCTTGCAAGAGATTGAAACAATGCATCCTAAAACGTATTACCGCAGTGAAAACACACGTTTCTACCAAGACTTGGAAGGAGCAAGCGAAAGAATAGTCGCTGAGTGTTCTTTCGGAGAGAAACACAAGCATTTGTTCCTTCTGGAGTGAGTTTTCAGCCAGGAATTCATATGCATTTTGTACTGTGCAGAATGTAGCTACCTGCTCTTGAGTTGTGTCATAGAAGCACCTTTCCTGGAGGAGCTTATTGCAACATTCTTTGTTTGGCTAAGTTCTTTAGGGTTGGTTTTGGAAGGTCTTTCAACTTTGTCCAAATCCGCTTCGTATGAAATCTTTTCACAGCGCTCTTTCCAAGTGTCCACAAAGAGCTGCTCCTGGAAACTGTCCACATGCACATCTCCCATGCTGGTGTGCTCGTTTCACTACCTGGATTTTCGTTTTCTCTTCTTTCTTTGAAATGACAAGCCTTCTTTCTGCATGCAACACACACCTTGTAGCAGTTCCAGTTTGCAGCATGTTGGTGCTCCTAAAACGCTGTGTAACCTTTGTAGAGTGTGTCACTCTCCAGCACTGAATACACAACTTAGAGCTCCTTTCACCACAGACACGCAAACACATCTTTTTGTAAAAGTCCTACTTCTTTTCACTTGGAAATGTAAGGGTTTCAACGAGAACATGAAGTCAATGATGCTTTTGCACTCTACTACCAAACGAAATGACCTCCTCTACATGCCCGTCTGAGTTTCAGTGCAAAATGCCCTTGTTTTCTGGTTTCTTGAATGTTCTCAACACATTAGGAGAAAGAGCGTGTTTGAGCAAGAGTGATGCAGTGTGCGTTTCCCTAGATTTCAAGTGATTTGGGAAACATACTCGTTATTTTTCCACATTGTGTAAGAAACATGAGGTTTGCAAGAGATTGAAATAATGCTTCCTAAAACGTATTCCAGCAGTGAAAACACACGTTTCGACAAAGACTTTGAAGGAGCAAGCAAAAGCCTAGTGGCTGAGTGTTCCTTTTGAGAGAAAGACATGCATTTCGTCCTTCTGGAATGAGTTTTCAGCCAGGAATTCGTATGCATTTTGTACTGTGCAGAAAGTAGCTACCTGCTCGGGAGTTGTGTCATAGAAGCACCTTTCTGGAGGAGCTTATTGCAACATTCATTGTTTGGCTCAGTTCTTTAGGGTTGGTTTTGGAATGTCTTTCAACTTTGTCCAAATCCTGCTTCGTACGAAATTTTTTCACAGCGCTGTTTCCAAGTGTCCACAAAGAGCTGGTGCTTGAAACTGTCCACATGTACATCTCCCTTACTGGTGTGCTCGTTCCCCTACCTGGATTTTGGTTTCCTCTTCTTTCTTTGAAACGACAAGCCTTCTTTCTGTATGCTACACACACCTTGTAGCAGTTTCAGTTTGCAGCATGTTGGTCTCCCCAAAATGCTGAGTATTCTATGTAGAGTGTGTCATTCTACAGCACTGAATACACAACTTAGAGCTCCTTTCAAAGCAGACACACAAACACATCTTTTTGTGAACGTCTTACTTCTTTTCACTTGGAAATGTAAGGGTTTCAACGAGAACATGAAGTCAATGATGCTTTTGCACTCTACTACCAAAAGAAATGACCTCCTCTACATGCCCGTCTGAGTTTCAGTGCAAAATGCCCTTGTTTTCTGGTTTCTTGAATGTTCTCAACACATTAGGAGAAAGAGCGTGTTTGAGCAAGAGTGATGCAGTGTGCGTTTCCCTAGATTTCAAGTGATTTGCGAAACATACTCCTTATTTTTCCACATTGTGTAAGAAACATGAGGTTTGCAAGAGATTGAAACAATGCTTCCTAAAACGTATTCCAGCAGTGAAAACACACGTTTCGACAAAGACTTTGAAGGAGCAAGCAAAAGCCTAGTGGCTGAGTGTTCCTTTTGAGAGAAAGACATGCATTTCGTCCTTCTGGAATGAGTTTTCAGCCAGGAATTCGTATGCATTTTGTACTGTGCAGAAAGTAGCTACCTGCTCGGGAGTTGTGTCATAGAAGCACCTTTCTGGAGGAGCTTATTGCAACATTCATTGTTTGGCTCAGTTCTTTAGGGTTGGTTTTGGAAGGTCTTTCAACTTTGTCCAAATCCTGCTTCGTACGAAATTTTTTCACAGCGCTGTTTCCAAGTGTCCTCAAAGAGCTGGTGCTTGAAACTGTCCACATGTACATCTCCCATACTGGTGTGCTCGTTCCCCTACCTGGATTTTGGTTTCCTCTTCTTCCTTTGAAACGACAAGCCTTCTTTCTGTATGCTACACACACCTTGTAGCAGTTTCAGTTTGCAGCATGTTGGTCTCCCCAAAATGCTGAGTATTCTATGTAGAGTGTGTCATTCTACAGCACTGAATACACAACTTAGAGCTCCTTTCAAAGCAGACACACAAACACATCTTTTTGTGAACGTCTTACTTCTTTTCACTTGGAAATGTAAGGGTTTCAACGAGAACATGAAGTCAATGATGCTTTTGCACTCTACTACCAAAAGAAATGACCTCCTCTACATGCCCGTCTGAGTTTCAGTGCAAAATGCCCTTGTTTTCTGGTTTCTTGAATGTTCTCAACACATTAGGAGAAAGAGCGTGTTTGAGCAAGAGTGATGCAGTGTGCGTTTCCCTAGATTTCAAGTGATTTGCGAAACATACTCCTTATTTTTCCACATTGTGTAAGAAACATGAGGTTTGCAAGAGATTGAAACAATGCTTCCTAAAACGTATTCCAGCAGTGAAAACACACGTTTCGACAAAGACTTTGAAGGAGCAAGCAAAAGCCTAGTGGCTGAGTGTTCCTTTTGAGAGAAAGACATGCATTTCGTCCTTCTGGAATGAGTTTTCAGCCAGGAATTCGTATGCATTTTGTACTGTGCAGAAAGTAGCTACCTGCTCCGGAGTTGTGTCATAGAAGCACCTTTCTGGAGGAGCTTATTGCAACATTCATTGTTTGGCTCAGTTCTTTAGGGTTGGTTTTGGAAGGTCTTTCAACTTTGTCCAAATCCTGCTTCGTACGAAATTTTTTCACAGCGCTGTTTCCAAGTGTCCACAAAGAGCTGGTGCTTGAAACTGTCCACATGTACATCTCCCATACTGGTGTGCTCGTTCCCCTACCTGGATTTTGGTTTCCTCTTCTTTCTTTGAAACGACAAGCCTTCTTTCTGTATGCTACACACACCTTGTAGCAGTTTCAGTTTGCAGCATGTTGGTCTCCCCAAAATGCTGAGTATTCTATGTAGAGTGTGTCATTCTACAGCACTGAATACACAACTTAGAGCTCCTTTCAAAGCAGACACACAAACACATCTTTTTGTGAAAGTCTTACTTCAGGTCCCTTGGAAAATATATGGGTTTCTTTGAGAACATGAAGTCGATTACGCTTTTGCACTCTGCAAAGAATAGAAGTGACCTTTTGTACATGCCCGTCTGAATTTCACTGCAAAATGCCCTTCTTTTCTGCTTTCTTGAACATTCCCAAAGCATCAGGTGAAAGAGCGTGTTTGAGGAAGAGTGATGCAGTGTGCGTTTTCCTGGATTTCAAGTGAATTGGGAAACATACTCCTTGTGTTTCCACATTGTCTAAGAAACAACATGAGTCTTGCAAGAGATTGAAACAATGCATCCTAAAACGTATTACCGCAGTGAAAACACACGTTTCTACCAAGACTTGGAAGGAGCAAGCGAAAGAATAGTCGCTGAGTGTTCTTTCGGAGAGAAACACAAGCATTTGTTCCTTCTGGAGTGAGTTTTCAGCCAGGAATTCATATGCATTTTGTACTGTGCAGAATGTAGCTACCTGCTCTTGAGTTGTGTCATAGAAGCACCTTTCCTGGAGGAGCTTATTGCAACATTCTTTGTTTGGCTAAGTTCTTTAGGGTTGGTTTTGGAAGGTCTTTCAACTTTGTCCAAATCCGCTTCGTATGAAATCTTTTCACAGCGCTCTTTCCAAGTGTCCACAAAGAGCTGCTCCTGGAAACTGTCCACATGCACATCTCCCATGCTGGTGTGCTCGTTTCACTACCTGGATTTTGGTTTTCTCTTCTTTCTTTGAAATGACAAGCCTTCTTTCTGCATGCAACACACACCTTGTAGCAGTTCCAGTTTGCAGCATGTTGGTGCTCCTAAAACGCTGTGTAACCTTTGTAGAGTGTGTCACTCTCCAGCACTGAATACACAACTTAGAGCTCCTTTCACCACAGACACGCAAACACATCTTTTTGTAAAAGTCCTACTTCTTTTCACTTCGAAATGTAAGGGTTTCAACGAGAACATGAAGTCAATGATGCTTTTGCACTCTACTACCAAACGAAATGACCTCTTCTACATGCCCGTCTGAGTTTCAGTGCAAAATGCCCTTGTTTTCTGGATTCTTGAATGTTCTCAACACATTAGGAGAAAGAGCGTGTTTGAGCAAGAGTGATGCAGTGTGCGTTTCCCTAGATTTCAAGTGATTTGCGAAACATACTCCTTATTTTTCCACATTGTGTAAGAAACATGAGGTTTGCAAGAGATTGAAACAATGCTTCCTAAAACGTATTCCAGCAGTGAAAACACACGTTTCGACAAAGACTTTGAAGGAGCAAGCAAAAGCCTAGTGGCTGAGTGTTCCTTTTGAGAGAAAGACATGCATTTCGTCCTTCTGGAATGAGTTTTCAGCCAGGAATTCGTATGCATTTTGTACTGTGCAGAAAGTAGCTACCTGCTCGGGAGTTGTGTCATAGAAGCACCTTTCTGGAGGAGCTTATTGCAACATTCATTGTTTGGCTCAGTTCTTTAGGGTTGGTTTTGGAAGGTCTTTCAACTTTGTCCAAATCCTGCTTCGTACGAAATTTTTTCACAGCGCTGTTTCCAAGTGTCCTCAAAGAGCTGGTGCTTGAAACTGTCCACATGTACATCTCCCATACTGGTGTGCTCGTTCCCCTACCTGGATTTTGGTTTCCTCTTCTTTCTTTGAAACGACAAGCCTTCTTTCTGTATGCTACACACACCTTGTAGCAGTTTCAGTTTGCAGCATGTTGGTCTCCCCAAAATGCTGAGTATTCTATGTAGAGTGTGTCATTCTACAGCACTGAATACACAACTTAGAGCTCCTTTCAAAGCAGACACACAAACACATCTTTTTGTGAAAGTCTTACTTCAGGTCCCTTGGAAAATATATGGGTTTCCTTGAGAACATGAAGTCGATTACGCTTTTGCACTCTGCAAAGAATAGAAGTGATCTTTTGTACATGCCCGTCTGAATTTCACTGCAAAATGCCCTTCTTTTCTGCTTTCTTGAACATTCCCAAAGCATCAGGTGAAAGAGCGTGTTTGAGGAAGAGTGATGCAGTGTGCGTTTTCCTGGATTTCAAGTGAATTGGGAAACATACTCCTTGTGTTTCCACATTGTCTAAGAAACAACATGAGTCTTGCAAGAGATTGAAACAATGCATCCTAAAACGTATTACCGCAGTGAAAACACACGTTTCTACCAAGACTTGGAAGGAGCAAGCGAAAGAATAGTCGCTGAGTGTTCTTTCGGAGAGAAACACAAGCATTTGTTCCTTCTGGAGTGAGTTTTCAGCCAGGAATTCATATGCATTTTGTACTGTGCAGAATGTAGCTACCTGCTCTTGAGTTGTGTCATAGAAGCACCTTTCCTGGAGGAGCTTATTGCAACATTCTTTGTTTGGCTAAGTTCTTTAGGGTTGGTTTTGGAAGGTCTTTCAACTTTGTCCAAATCCGCTTCGTATGAAATCTTTTCACAGCGCTCTTTCCAAGTGTCCACAAAGAGCTGCTCCTGGAAACTGTCCACATGCACATCTCCCATGCTGGTGTGCTCGTTTCACTACCTGGATTTTGGTTTTCTCTTCTTTCTTTGAAATGACAAGCCTTCTTTCTGCATGCAACACACACCTTGTAGCAGTTCCAGTTTGCAGCATGTTGGTGCTCCTAAAACGCTGTGTAACCTTTGTAGAGTGTGTCACTCTCCAGCACTGAATACACAACTTAGAGCTCCTTTCACCACAGACACGCAAACACATCTTTTTGTAAAAGTCCTACTTCTTTTCACTTGGAAATGTAAGGGTTTCAACGAGAACATGAAGTCAATGATGCTTTTGCACTCTACTACCAAACGAAATGACCTCTTCTACATGCCCGTCTGAGTTTCAGTGCAAAATGCCCTTGTTTTCTGGTTTCTTGAATGTTCTCAACACATTAGGAGAAAGAGCGTGTTTGAGCAAGAGTGATGCAGTGTGCGTTTCCCTAGATTTCAAGTGATTTGTGAAACATACTCCTTATTTTTCCACATTGTGTAAGAAACATGAGGTTTGCAAGAGATTGAAACAATGCTTCCTAAAACGTATTCCAGCAGTGAAAACACACGTTTCGACAAAGACTTTGAAGGAGCAAGCAAAAGCCTAGTGGCTGAGTGTTCCTTTTGAGAGAAAGACATGCATTTCGTCCTTCTGGAATGAGTTTTCAGCCAGGAATTCGTATGCATTTTGTACTGTGCAGAAAGTAGCTACCTGCTCGGGAGTTGTGTCATAGAAGCACCTTTCTGGAGGAGCTTATTGCAACATTCATTGTTTGGCTCAGTTCTTTAGGGTTGGTTTTGGAAGGTCTTTCAACTTTGTCCAAATCCTGCTTCGTACGAAATTTTTTCACAGCGCTGTTTCCAAGTGTCCTCAAAGAGCTGGTGCTTGAAACTGTCCACATGTACATCTCCCATACTGGTGTGTTCGTTCCCCTACCTGGATTTTGGTTTCCTCTTCTTTCTTTGAAAGGACAAGCCTTCTTTCTGTATGCTACACACACCTTGTAGCAGTTTCAGTTTGCAGCATGTTGGTCTCCCCAAAATGCTGAGTATTCTATGTAGAGTGTGTCATTCTACAGCACTGAATACACAACTTAGAGCTCCTTTCAAAGCAGACACACAAACACATCTTTTTGTGAAAGTCTTACTTCAGGTCCCTTGGAAAATATATGGGTTTCCTTGAGAACATGAAGTCGATTACGCTTTTGCACTCTGCAAAGAATAGAAGTGATCTTTTGTACATGCCCGTCTGAATTTCACTGCAAAATGCCCTTCTTTTCTGCTTTCTTGAACATTCCCAAAGCATCAGGTGAAAGAGCGTGTTTGAGGAAGAGTGATGCAGTGTGCGTTTTCCTGGATTTCAAGTGAAATGGGAAACATACTCCTTGTGTTTCCACATTGTCTAAGAAACAACATGAGTCTTGCAAGAGATTGAAACAATGCATCCTAAAACGTATTACCGCAGTGAAAACACACGTTTCTACCAAGACTTGGAAGGAGCAAGCGAAAGAATAGTCGCTGAGTGTTCTTTCGGAGAGAAACACAAGCATTTGTTCCTTCTGGAGTGAGTTTTCAGCCAGGAATTCATATGCATTTTGTACTGTGCAGAATGTAGCTACCTGCTCTTGAGTTGTGTCATAGAAGCACCTTTCCTGGAGGAGCTTATTGCAACATTCTTTGTTTGGCTAAGTTCTTTAGGGTTGGTTTTGGAAGGTCTTTCAACTTTGTCCAAATCCGCTTCGTATGAAATCTTTTCACAGCGCTCTTTCCAAGTGTCCACAAAGAGCTGCTCCTGGAAACTGTCCACATGCACATCTCCCATGCTGGTGTGCTCGTTTCACTACCTGGATTTTGGTTTTCTCTTCTTTCTTTGAAATGACAAGCCTTCTTTCTGCATGCTACACACACCTTGTAGCAGTTCCAGTTTGCAGCATGTTGGTCTCCCCAAAATGCTGAGTATTCTATGTAGAGTGTGTCATTCTACAGCACTGAATACACAACTTAGAGCTCCTTTCAAAGCAGACACACAAACACATCTTTTTGTGAAAGTCTTACTTCAGGTCCCTTGGAAAATATATGGGTTTCCTTGAGAACATGAAGTCGATTACGCTTTTGCACTCTGCAAAGAATAGAAGTGATCTTTTGTACATGCCCGTCTGAATTTCACTGCAAAATGCCCTTCTTTTCTGCTTTCTTGAACATTCCCAAAGCATCAGGTGAAAGAGCGTGTTTGAGGAAGAGTGATGCAGTGTGCGTTTTCCTGGATTTCAAGTGAATTGGGAAACATACTCCTTGTGTTTCCACATTGTCTAAGAAACAACATGAGTCTTGCAAGAGATTGAAACAATGCATCCTAAAACGTATTACCGCAGTGAAAACACACGTTTCTACCAAGACTTGGAAGGAGCAAGCGAAAGAATAGTCGCTGAGTGTTCTTTCGGAGAGAAACACAAGCATTTGTTCCTTCTGGAGTGAGTTTTCAGCCAGGAATTCATATGCATTTTGTACTGTGCAGAATGTAGCTACCTGCTCTTGAGTTGTGTCATAGAAGCACCTTTCCTGGAGGAGCTTATTGCAACATTCTTTGTTTGGCTAAGTTCTTTAGGGTTGGTTTTGGAAGGTCTTTCAACTTTGTCCAAATCCGCTTCGTATGAAATCTTTTCACAGCGCTCTTTCCAAGTGTCCACAAAGAGCTGCTCCTGGAAACTGTCCACATGCACATCTCCCATGCTGGTGTGCTCGTTTCACTACCTGGATTTTGGTTTTCTCTTCTTTCTTTGAAATGACAAGCCTTCTTTCTGCATGCAACACACACCTTGTAGCAGTTCCAGTTTGCAGCATGTTGGTGCTCCTAAAACGCTGTGTAACCTTTGTAGAGTGTGTCACTCTCCAGCACTGAATACACAACTTAGAGCTCCTTTCACCACAGACACGCAAACACATCTTTTTGTAAAAGTCCTACTTCTTTTCACTTGGAAATGTAAGGGTTTCAACGAGAACATGAAGTCAATGATGCTTTTGCACTCTACTACCAAACGAAATGACCTCCTCTACATGCCCGTCTGAGTTTCAGTGCAAAATGCCCTTGTTTTCTGGTTTCTTGAATGTTCTCAACACATTAGGAGAAAGAGCGTGTTTGAGCAAGAGTGATGCAGTGTGCGTTTCCCTAGATTTCAAGTGATTTGGGAAACATACTCGTTATTTTTCCACATTGTGTAAGAAACATGAGGTTTGCAAGAGATTGAAACAATGCTTCCTAAAACGTATTCCAGCAGTGAAAACACACGTTTCGACAAAGACTTTGAAGGAGCAAGCAAAAGCCTAGTGGCTGAGTGTTCCTTTTGAGAGAAAGACATGCATTTCGTCCTTCTGGAATGAGTTTTCAGCCAGGAATTCGTATGCATTTTGTACTGTGCAGAAAGTAGCTACCTGCTCGGGAGTTGTGTCATAGAAGCACCTTTCTGGAGGAGCTTATTGCAACATTCATTGTTTGGCTCAGTTCTTTAGGGTTGGTTTTGGAATGTCTTTCAACTTTGTCCAAATCCTGCTTCGTACGAAATTTTTTCACAGCGCTGTTTCCAAGTGTCCACAAAGAGCTGGTGCTTGAAACTGTCCACATGTACATCTCCCTTACTGGTGTGCTCGTTCCCCTTCCTGGATTTTGGTTTCCTCTTCTTTCTTTGAAACGACAAGCCTTCTTTCTGTATGCTACACACACCTTGTAGCAGTTTCAGTTTGCAGCATGTTGGTCTCCCCAAAATGCTGAGTATTCTATGTAGAGTGTGTCATTCTACAGCACTGAATACACAACTTAGAGCTCCTTTCAAAGCAGACACACAAACACATCTTTTTGTGAACGTCTTACTTCTTTTCACTTGGAAATGTAAGGGTTTCAACGAGAACATGAAGTCAATGATGCTTTTGCACTCTACTACCAAAAGAAATGACCTCCTCTACATGCCCGTCTGAGTTTCAGTGCAAAATGCCCTTGTTTTCTGGTTTCTTGAATGTTCTCAACACATTAGGAGAAAGAGCGTGTTTGAGCAAGAGTGATGCAGTGTGCGTTTCCCTAGATTTCAAGTGATTTGCGAAACATACTCCTTATTTTTCCACATTGTGTAAGAAACATGAGGTTTGCAAGAGATTGAAACAATGCTTCCTAAAACGTATTCCAGCAGTGAAAACACACGTTTCGATAAAGACTTTGAAGGAGCAAGCAAAAGCCTAGTGGCTGAGTGTTCCTTTTGAGAGAAAGACATGCATTTCGTCCTTCTGGAATGAGTTTTCAGCCAGGAATTCATATGCATTTTGTACTGTGCAGAAAGTAGCTAGCTGCTCCGGAGTTGTGTCATAGAAGCACCTTTCTGGAGGAGCTTATTGCAACATTCATTGTTTGGCTCAGTTCTTTAGGGTTGGTTTTGGAAGGTCTTTCAACTTTGTCCAAATCCTGCTTCGTACGAAATTTTTTCACAGCGCTGTTTCCAAGTGTCCACAAAGAGCTGGTGCTTGAAACTGTCCACATGTACATCTCCCATACTGGTGTGCTCGTTCCCCTACCTGGATTTTGGTTTCCTCTTCTTTCTTTGAAACGACAAGCCTTCTTTCTGTATGCTACACACACCTTGTAGCAGTTTCAGTTTGCAGCATGTGGGTCTCCCCAAAATGCTGAGTATTCTATGTAGAGTGTGTCATTCTACAGCACTGAATACACAACTTAGAGCTCCTTTCAAAGCAGACACACAAACACATCTTTTTGTGAAAGTCTTACTTCAGGTCCCTTGGAAAATATATGGGTTTCTTTGAGAACATGAAGTCGATTACGCTTTTGCACTCTGCAAAGAATAGAAGTGACCTTTTGTACATGCCCGTCTGAATTTCACTGCAAAATGCCCTTCTTTTCTGCTTTCTTGAACATTCCCAAAGCATCAGGTGAAAGAGCGTGTTTGAGGAAGAGTGATGCAGTGTGCGTTTTCCTGGATTTCAAGTGAATTGGGAAACATACTCCTTGTGTTTCCACATTGTCTAAGAAACAACATGAGTCTTGCAAGAGATTGAAACAATGCATCCTAAAACGTATTACCGCAGTGAAAACACACGTTTCTACCAAGACTTGGAAGGAGCAAGCGAAAGAATAGTCGCTGAGTGTTCTTTCGGAGAGAAACACAAGCATTTGTTCCTTCTGGAGTGAGTTTTCAGCCAGGAATTCATATGCATTTTGTACTGTGCAGAATGTAGCTACCTGCTCTTGAGTTGTGTCATAGAAGCACCTTTCCTGGAGGAGCTTATTGCAACATTCTTTGTTTGGCTAAGTTCTTTAGGGTTGGTTTTGGAAGGTCTTTCAACTTTGTCCAAATCCGCTTCGTATGAAATCTTTTCACAGCGCTCTTTCCAAGTGTCCACAAAGAGCTGCTCCTGGAAACTGTCCACATGCACATCTCCCATGCTGGTGTGCTCGTTTCACTACCTGGATTTTGGTTTTCTCTTCTTTCTTTGAAATGACAAGCCTTCTTTCTGCATGCAACACACACCTTGTAGCAGTTCCAGTTTGCAGCATGTTGGTGCTCCTAAAACGCTGTGTAACCTTTGTAGAGTGTGTCACTCTCCAGCACTGAATACACAACTTAGAGCTCCTTTCACCACAGACACGCAAACACATCTTTTTGTAAAAGTCCTACTTCTTTTCACTTGGAAATGTAAGGGTTTCAACGAGAACATGAAGTCAATGATGCTTTTGCACTCTACTACCAAACGAAATGACCTCTTCTACATGCCCGTCTGAGTTTCAGTGCAAAATGCCCTTGTTTTCTGGATTCTTGAATGTTCTCAACACATTAGGAGAAAGAGCGTGTTTGAGCAAGAGTGATGCAGTGTGCGTTTCCCTAGATTTCAAGTGATTTGCGAAACATACTCCTTATTTTTCCACATTGTGTAAGAAACATGAGGTTTGCAAGAGATTGAAACAATGCTTCCTAAAACGTATTCCAGCAGTGAAAACACACGTTTCGACAAAGACTTTGAAGGAGCAAGCAAAAGCCTAGTGGCTGAGTGTTCCTTTTGAGAGAAAGACATGCATTTCGTCCTTCTGGAATGAGTTTTCAGCCAGGAATTCGTATGCATTTTGTACTGTGCAGAAAGTAGCTACCTGCTCCGGAGTTGTGTCATAGAAGCACCTTTCTGGAGGAGCTTATTGCAACATTCATTGTTTGGCTCAGTTCTTTAGGGTTGGTTTTGGAAGGTCTTTCAACTTTGTCCAAATCCTGCTTCGTACGAAATTTTTTCACAGCGCTGTTTCCAAGTGTCCACAAAGAGCTGGTGCTTGAAACTGTCCACATGTACATCTCCCATACTGGTGTGCTCGTTCCCCTACCTGGATTTTGGTTTCCTCTTCTTTCTTTGAAACGACAAGCCTTCTTTCTGTATGCTACACACACCTTGTAGCAGTTTCAGTTTGCAGCATGTTGGTCTCCCCAAAATGCTGAGTATTCTATGTAGAGTGTGTCATTCTACAGCACTGAATACACAACTTAGAGCTCCTTTCAAAGCAGACACACAAACACATCTTTTTGTGAAAGTCTTACTTCAGGTCCCTTGGAAAATATATGGGTTTCTTTGAGAACATGAAGTCGATTACGCTTTTGCACTCTGCAAAGAATAGAAGTGACCTTTTGTACATGCCCGTCTGAATTTCACTGCAAAATGCCCTTCTTTTCTGCTTTCTTGAACATTCCCAAAGCATCAGGTGAAAGAGCGTGTTTGAGGAAGAGTGATGCAGTGTGCGTTTTCCTGGATTTCAAGTGAATTGGGAAACATACTCCTTGTGTTTCCACATTGTCTAAGAAACAACATGAGTCTTGCAAGAGATTGAAACAATGCATCCTAAAACGTATTACCGCAGTGAAAACACACGTTTCTACCAAGACTTGGAAGGAGCAAGCGAAAGAATAGTCGCTGAGTGTTCTTTCGGAGAGAAACACAAGCATTTGTTCCTTCTGGAGTGAGTTTTCAGCCAGGAATTCATATGCATTTTGTACTGTGCAGAATGTAGCTACCTGCTCTTGAGTTGTGTCATAGAAGCACCTTTCCTGGAGGAGCTTATTGCAACATTCTTTGTTTGGCTAAGTTCTTTAGGGTTGGTTTTGGAAGGTCTTTCAACTTTGTCCAAATCCGCTTCGTATGAAATCTTTTCACAGCGCTCTTTCCAAGTGTCCACAAAGAGCTGCTCCTGGAAACTGTCCACATGCACATCTCCCATGCTGGTGTGCTCGTTTCACTACCTGGATTTTGGTTTTCTCTTCTTTCTTTGAAATGACAAGCCTTCTTTCTGCATGCTACACACACCTTGTAGCAGTTCCAGTTTGCAGCATGTTGGTGCTCCTAAAACGCTGTGTAACCTGTGTAGAGTGTGTCACTCTCCAGCACTGAATACACAACTTAGAGCTCCTTTCACCACAGACACGCAAACACATCTTTTTGTGAAAGTCCTACTTCTTTTCACTTGGAAATGTAAGGGTTTCAACGAGAACATGAAGTCAATGATGCTTTTGCACTCTACTACCAAAAGAAATGAACTCTTCTACATGCCCGTCTGAGTTTCAGTGCAAAATCCCCTTGTTTTCTGGTTTCTTGAACGTTCTCAACACATTAGGAGAAAGAGCGTGTTTGAGCAAGAGTGATGCAGTGTGCGTTTCCCTAGATTTCAAGTGATTTGCGAAACATACTCCTTAGTTTTCCACATTGTGTAAGAAACATGAGGTTTGCAAGAGATTGAAACAATGCTTCCTAAAACGTATTCCAGCAGTGAAAACACACGTTTCGACAAAGACTTTGAAGGAGCAAGCAAAAGCCTAGTGGCTGAGTGTTCCTTTTGAGAGAAAGACATGCATTTCGTCCTTCTGGAATGAGTTTTCAGCCAGGAATTCGTATGCATTTTGTACTGTGCAGAAAGTAGCTACCTGCTCGGGAGTTGTGTCATAGAAGCACCTTTCTGGAGGAGCTTATTGCAACATTCATTGTTTGGCTCAGTTCTTTAGGGTTGGTTTTGGAAGGTCTTTCAACTTTGTCCAAATCCTGCTTCGTACGAAATTTTTTCACAGCGCTGTTTCCAAGTGTCCACAAAGAGCTGGTGCTTGAAACTGTCCACATGTACATCTCCCATACTGGTGTGCTCGTTCCCCTACCTGGATTTTGGTTTCCTCTTCTTCCTTTGAAACGACAAGCCTTCTTTCTGTATGCTACACACACCTTGTAGCAGTTTCACTTTGCAGCATGTTGGTCTCCCCAAAATGCTGAGTATTCTATGTAGAGTGTGTCATTCTACAGCACTGAATACACAACTTAGAGCTCCTTTCAAAGCAGACACACAAACACATCTTTTTGTGAAAGTCTTACTTCAGGTCCCTTGGAAAATATATGGGTTTCTTTGAGAACATGAAGTCGATTACGCTTTTGCACTCTGCAAAGAATAGAGTTGATCTTTTGTACATGCCCGTCTGAATTTCACTGCAAAATGCCCTTCTTTTCTGCTCTCTTGAACATTCCCAAAGCATCAGGTGAAAGAGCGTGTTTGAGGAAGAGTGATGCAGTGTGCGTTTTCCTGGATTTCAAGTGAATTGGGAAACATACTCCTTGTGTTTCCACATTGTCTAAGAAACAACATGAGTCTTGCAAGAGATTGAAACAATGCATCCTAAAACGTATTACCGCAGTGAAAACACACGTTTCTACCAAGACTTGGAAGGAGCAAGCGAAAGAATAGTCGCTGAGTGTTCTTTCGGAGAGAAACACAAGCATTTGTTCCTTCTGGAGTGAGTTTTCAGCCAGGAATTCATATGCATTTTGTACTGTGCAGAATGTAGCTACCTGCTCTTGAGTTGTGTCATAGAAGCACCTTTCCTGGAGGAGCTTATTGCAACATTCTTTGTTTGGCTCAGTTCTTTAGGGTTGGTTTTGGAAGGTCTTTCAACTTTGTCCAAATCCGCTTCGTATGAAATCTTTTCACAGCGCTCTTTCCAAGTGTCCACAAAGAGCTGCTCCTGGAAACTGTCCACATGCACATCTCCCATGCTGGTGTGCTCGTTTCACTACCTGGATTTTGGTTTTCTCTTCTTTCTTTGAAATGACAAGCCTTCTTTCTGCATGCTACACACACCTTGTAGCAGTTCCAGTTTGCAGCATGTTGGTGCTCCTAAAACGCTGTGTAACCTGTGTAGAGTGTGTCACTCTCCAGCACTGAATACACAACTTAGAGCTCCTTTCACCACAGACACGCAAACACATCTTTTTGTGAAAGTCCTACTTCTTTTCACTTGGAAATGTAAGGGTTTCAACGAGAACATGAAGTCAATGATGCTTTTGCACTCTACTACCAAAAGAAATGAACTCTTCTACATGCCCGTCTGAGTTTCAGTGCAAAATGCCCTTGTTTTCTGGTTTCTTGAACGTTCTCAACACATTAGGAGAAAGAGCGTGTTTGAGCAAGAGTGATGCAGTGTGCGTTTCCCTAGATTTCAAGTGATTTGCGAAACATACTCCTTATTTTTCCACATTGTGTAAGAAACATGAGGTTTGCAAGAGATTGAAACAATGCTTCCTAAAACGTATTCCAGCAGTGAAAACACACGTTTCGACAAAGACTTTGAAGGAGCAAGCAAAAGCCTAGTGGCTGAGTGTTCCTTTTGAGAGAAGGACATGCATTTCGTCCTTCTGGAATGAGCTTTCAGCCAGGAATTCGTATGCATTTTGTACTGTGCAGAAAGTAGCTACTTGCTCGGGAGTTGTGTCATAGAAGCACCTTTCTGGAGGAGCTTATTGCAACATTCATTGTTTGGCTCAGTTTTTTAGGGTTGGTTTTGGAAGGTCTTTCAACTTTGTCCAAATCCTGCTTCGTACGAAATTTTTTCACAGCGCTGTTTCCAAGTGTCCACAAAGAGCTGGTGCTTGAAACTGTCCACATGTACATCTCCCATACTGGTGTGCTCGTTCCCCTACCTGGATTTTGGTTTCCTCTTCTTTCTTTGAAACGACAAGCCTTCTTTCTGTATGCTACACACACCTTGTAGCAGTTTCACTTTGCAGCATGTTGGTCTCCCCAAAATGCTGAGTATTCTATGTAGAGTGTGTCATTCTACAGCACTGAATACACAACTTAGAGCTCCTTTCAAAGCAGACACACAAACACATCTTTTTGTGAAAGTCTTACTTCAGGTCCCTTGGAAAATATATGGGTTTCTTTGAGAACATGAAGTCGATTACGCTTTTGCACTCTGCAAAGAATAGAAGTGATCTTTTGTACATGCCCGTCTGAATTTCACTGCAAAATGCCCTTCTTTTCTGCTCTCTTGAACATTCCCAAAGCATCAGGTGAAAGAGCGTGTTTGAGGAAGAGTGATGCAGTGTGCGTTTTCCTGGATTTCAAGTGAATTGGGAAACATACTCCTTGTGTTTCCACATTGTCTAAGAAACAACATGAGTCTTGCAAGAGATTGAAACAATGCATCCTAAAACGTATTACCGCAGTGAAAACACACGTTTCTACCAAGACTTGGAAGGAGCAAGCGAAAGAATAGTCGCTGAGTGTTCTTTCGGAGAGAAACACAAGCATTTGTTCCTTCTGGAGTGAGTTTTCAGCCAGGAATTCATATGCATTTTGTACTGTGCAGAATGTAGCTACCTGCTCTTGAGTTGTGTCATGGAAGCACCTTTCCTGGAGGAGCTTATTGCAACATTCTTTGTTTGGCTCAGTTCTTTAGGGTTGGTTTTGGAAGGTCTTTCAACTTTGTCCAAATCCGCTTCGTATGAAATCTTTTCACAGCGCTCTTTCCAAGTGTCCACAAAGAGCTGCTCCTGGAAACTGTCCACATGCACATCTCCCATGCTGGTGTGCTCGTTTCACTACCTGGATTTTGGTTTTCTCTTCTTTCTTTGAAATGACAAGCCTTCTTTCTGCATGCTACACACACCTTGTAGCAGTTCCAGTTTGCAGCATGCTGGTGCTCCTAAAACGCTGTGTAACCTGTGTAGACTGTGTCACTCTCCAGCACTGAATACACAACTTAGAGCTCCTTTCACCACAGACACGCAAACACATCTTTTTGTGAAAGTCCTACTTCTTTTCACTTGGAAATGTAAGGGTTTCAACGAGAACATGAAGTCAATGATGCTTTTGCACTCTACTACCAAACGAAATGACCTCCTCTACATGCCCGCCTGAGTTTCAGTGCAAAATGCCCTTGTTTTCTGGTTTCTTGAACGTTCTCAACACATTAGGAGAAAGAGCGTGTTTGAGCAAGAGTGATGCAGTGTGCGTTTCCCTAGATTTCAAGTGATTTGCGAAACATACTCCTTATTTTTCCACATTGTGTAAGAAACATGAGGTTTGCAAGAGATTGAAACAATGCTTCCTAAAACGTATTCCAGCAGTGAAAACACACGTTTCGACAAAGACTTTGAAGGAGCAAGCAAAAGCCTAGTGGCTGAGTGTTCCTTTTGAGAGAAAGACATGCATTTCGTCCTTCTGGAATGAGTTTTCAGCCAGGAATTCGTATGCATTTTGTACTGTGCAGAAAGTAGCTACCTGCTCGGGAGTTGTGTCATAGAAGCACCTTTCTGGAGGAGCTTATTGCAACATTCATTGTTTGGCTCAGTTCTTTAGGGTTGGTTTTGGAAGGTCTTTCAACTTTGTCCAAATCCTGCTTCGTACGAAATTTTTTCACAGCGCTGTTTCCAAGTGTCCACAAAGAGCTGGTGCTTGAAACTGTCCACATGTACATCTCCCATACTGGTGTGCTCGTTCCCCTACCTGGATTTTGGTTTCCTCTTCTTTCTTTGAAAGGACAAGCCTTCTTTCTGTATGCTACACACACCTTGTAGCAGTTTCAGTTTGCAGCATGTTGGTCTCCCCAAAATGCTGAGTATTCTATGTAGAGTGTGTCATTCTACAGCACTGAATACACAACTTAGAGCTCCTTTCAAAGCAGACACACAAACACATCTTTTTGTGAAAGTCTTACTTCAGGTCCCTTGGAAAATATATGGGTTTCCTTGAGAACATGAAGTCGATTACGCTTTTGCACTCTGCAAAGAATAGAAGTGATCTTTTGTACATGCCCGTCTGAATTTCACTGCAAAATGCCCTTCTTTTCTGCTCTCTTGAACATTCCCAAAGCATCAGGTGAAAGAGCGTGTTTGAGGAAGAGTGATGCAGTGTGCGTTTTCCTGGATTTCAAGTGAATTGGGAAACATACTCCTTGTGTTTCCACATTGTCTAAGAAACAACATGAGTCTTGCAAGAGATTGAAACAATGCATCCTAAAACGTATTACCGCAGTGAAAACACACGTTTCTACCAAGACTTGGAAGGAGCAAGCGAAAGAATAGTCGCTGAGTGTTCTTTCGGAGAGAAACACAAGCATTTGTTCCTTCTGGAGTGAGTTTTCAGCCAGGAATTCATATGCATTTTGTACTGTGCAGAATGTAGCTACCTGCTCTTGAGTTGTGTCATGGAAGCACCTTTCCTGGAGGAGCTTATTGCAACATTCTTTGTTTGGCTCAGTTCTTTAGGGTTGGTTTTGGAAGGTCTTTCAACTTTGTCCAAATCCGCTTCGTATGAAATCTTTTCACAGCGCTCTTTCCAAGTGTCCACAAAGAGCTGCTCCTGGAAACTGTCCACATGCACATCTCCCATGCTGGTGTGCTCGTTTCACTACCTGGATTTTGGTTTTCTCTTCTTTCTTTGAAATGACAAGCCTTCTTTCTGCATGCTACACACACCTTGTAGCAGTTCCAGTTTGCAGCATGCTGGTGCTCCTAAAACGCTGTGTAACCTGTGTAGACTGTGTCACTCTCCAGCACTGAATACACAACTTAGAGCTCCTTTCACCACAGACACGCAAACACATCTTTTTGTGAAAGTCCTACTTCTTTTCACTTGGAAATGTAAGGGTTTCAACGAGAACATGAAGTCAATGATGCTTTTGCACTCTACTACCAAACGAAATGACCTCCTCTACATGCCCGCCTGAGTTTCAGTGCAAAATGCCCTTGTTTTCTGGTTTCTTGAACGTTCTCAACACATTAGGAGAAAGAGCGTGTTTGAGCAAGAGTGATGCAGTGTGCGTTTCCCTAGATTTCAAGTGATTTGCGAAACATACTCCTTATTTTTCCACATTGTTTAAGAAACATGAGGTTTGCAAGAGATTGAAACAATGCTTCCTAAAACGTATTCCAGCAGTGAAAACACACGTTTCGACAAAGACTTTGAAGGAGCAAGCAAAAGCCTAGTGGCTGAGTGTTCCTTTTGAGAGAAAGACATGCATTTCGTCCTTCTGGAATGAGTTTTCAGCCAGGAATTCGTATGCATTTTGTACTGTGCAGAAAGTAGCTACCTGCTCGGGAGTTGTGTCATAGAAGCACCTTTCTGGAGGAGCTTATTGCAACATTCATTGTTTGGCTCAGTTCTTTAGGGTTGGTTTTGGAAGGTCTTTCAACTTTGTCCAAATCCTGCTTCGTACGAAATTTTTTCACAGCGCTGTTTCCAAGTGTCCACAAAGAGCTGGTGCTTGAAACTGTCCACATGTACATCTCCCATACTGGTGTGCTCGTTCCCCTACCTGGATTTTGGTTTCCTCTTCTTTCTTTGAAAGGACAAGCCTTCTTTCTGTATGCTACACACACCTTGTAGCAGTTTCAGTTTGCAGCATGTTGGTCTCCCCAAAATGCTGAGTATTCTATGTAGAGTGTGTCATTCTACAGCACTGAATACACAACTTAGAGCTCCTTTCAAAGCAGACACACAAACACATCTTTTTGTGAAAGTCTTACTTCAGGTCCCTTGGAAAATATATGGGTTTCCTTGAGAACATGAAGTCGATTACGCTTTTGCACTCTGCAAAGAATAGAAGTGATCTTTTGTACATGCCCGTCTGAATTTCACTGCAAAATGCCCTTCTTTTCTGCTTTCTTGAACATTCCCAAAGCATCAGGTGAAAGAGCGTGTTTGAGGAAGAGTGATGCAGTGTGCGTTTTCCTGGATTTCAAGTGAATTGGGAAACATACTCCTTGTGTTTCCACATTGTCTAAGAAACAACATGAGTCTTGCAAGAGATTGAAACAATGCATCCTAAAACGTATTACCGCAGTGAAAACACACGTTTCTACCAAGACTTGGAAGGAGCAAGCGAAAGAATAGTCGCTGAGTGTTCTTTCGGAGAGAAACACAAGCATTTGTTCCTTCTGGAGTGAGTTTTCAGCCAGGAATTCATATGCATTTTGTACTGTGCAGAATGTAGCTACCTGCTCTTGAGTTGTGTCATAGAAGCACCTTTCCTGGAGGAGCTTATTGCAACATTCTTTGTTTGGCTCAGTTCTTTAGGGTTGGTTTTGGAAGGTCTTTCAACTTTGTCCAAATCCGCTTCGTATGAAATCTTTTCACAGCGCTCTTTCCAAGTGTCCACAAAGAGCTGCTCCTGGAAACTGTCCACATGCACATCTCCCATGCTGGTGTGCTCGTTTCACTACCTGGATTTTGGTTTTCTCCTCTTTCTTTGAAATGACAAGCCTTCTTTCTGCATGCAACACACACCTTGTAGCAGTTCCAGTTTGCAGCATGTTGGTCCTCCTAAAACGCTGTGTAACCTTTGTAGAGTGTGTCACTCTCCAGCACTGAATACACAACTTAGAGCTCCTTTCACCACAGACACGCAAACACATCTTTTTGTAAAAGTCCTACTTCTTTTCACTTGGAAATGTAAGGGTTTCAACGAGAACATGAAGTCAATGATGCTTTTGCACTCTACTACCAAACGAAATGACCTCTTCTACATGCCCGTCTGAGTTTCAGTGCAAAATGCCCTTTTTTCTGGTTTCTTGAATGTTCTCAACACATTAGGAGAAAGAGCGTGTTTGAGCAAGAGTGATGCAGTGTGCGTTTCCCTAGATTTCAAGTGATTTGCGAAACATACTCCTTATTTTTCCACATTGTGTAAGAAACATGAGGTTTGCAAGAGATTGAAACAATGCTTCCTAAAACGTATTCCAGCAGTGAAAACACACGTTTCGACAAAGACTTTGAAGGAGCAAGCAAAAGCCTAGTGGCTGAGTGTTCCTTTTGAGAGAAAGACATGCATTTCGTCCTTCTGGAATGAGTTTTCAGCCAGGAATTCGTATGCATTTTGTACTGTGCAGAAAGTAGCTACCTGCTCGGGAGTTGTGTCATAGAAGCACCTTTCTGGAGGAGCTTATTGCAACATTCATTGTTTGGCTCAGTTCTTTAGGGTTGGTTTTGGAAGGTCTTTCAACTTTGTCCAAATCCTGCTTCGTACGAAATTTTTTCACAGCGCTGTTTCCAAGTGTCCTCAAAGAGCTGGTGCTTGAAACTGTCCACATGTACATCTCCCATACTGGTGTGCTCGTTCCCCTACCTGGATTTTGGTTTCCTCTTCTTCCTTTGAAACGACAAGCCTTCTTTCTGTATGCTACACACACCTTGTAGCAGTTTCAGTTTGCAGCATGTTGGTCTCCCCAAAATGCTGAGTATTCTATGTAGAGTGTGTCATTCTACAGCACTGAATACACAACTTAGAGCTCCTTTCAAAGCAGACACACAAACACATCTTTTTGTGAAAGTCTTACTTCAGGTCCCTTGGAAAATATATGGGTTTCCTTGAGAACATGAAGTCGATTACGCTTTTGCACTCTGCAAAGAATAGAAGTGATCTTTTGTACATGCCCGTCTGAATTTCACTGCAAAATGCCCTTCTTTTCTGCTTTCTTGAACATTCCCAAAGCATCAGGTGAAAGAGCGTGTTTGAGGAAGAGTGATGCAGTGTGCGTTTTCCTGGATTTCAAGTGAATTGGGAAACATACTCCTTGTGTTTCCACATTGTCTAAGAAACAACATGAGTCTTGCAAGAGATTGAAACAATGCATCCTAAAACGTATTACCGCAGTGAAAACACACGTTTCTACCAAGACTTGGAAGGAGCAAGCGAAAGAATAGTCGCTGAGTGTTCTTTCGGAGAGAAACACAAGCATTTGTTCCTTCTGGAGTGAGTTTTCAGCCAGGAATTCATATGCATTTTGTACTGTGCAGAATGTAGCTACCTGCTCTTGAGTTGTGTCATAGAAGCACCTTTCCTGGAGGAGCTTATTGCAACATTCTTTGTTTGGCTCAGTTCTTTAGGGTTGGTTTTGGAAGGTCTTTCAACTTTGTCCAAATCCGCTTCGTATGAAATCTTTTCACAGCGCTCTTTCCAAGTGTCCACAAAGAGCTGCTCCTGGAAACTGTCCACATGCACATCTCCCATGCTGGTGTGCTCGTTTCACTACCTGGATTTTGGTTTTCTCTTCTTTCTTTGAAATGACAAGCCTTCTTTCTGCATGCTACACACACCTTGTAGCAGTTCCAGTTTGCAGCATGCTGGTGCTCCTAAAACGCTGTGTAACCTGTGTAGAGTGTGTCACTCTCCAGCACTGAATACACAACTTAGAGCTCCTTTCACCACAGACACGCAAACACATCTTTTTGTGAAAGTCCTACTTCTTTTCACTTGGAAATGTAAGGGTTTCAACGAGAACATGAAGTCAATGATGCTTTTGCACTCTACTACCAAACGAAATGACCTCCTCTACATGCCCGTCTGAGTTTCAGTGCAAAATGCCCTTGTTTTCTGGTTTCTTGAATGTTCTCAACACATTAGGAGAAAGAGCGTGTTTGAGCAAGAGTGATGCAGTGTGCGTTTCCCTAGATTTCAAGTGATTTGCGAAACATACTCGTTATTTTTCCACATTGTGTAAGAAACATGAGGTTTGCAAGAGATTGAAACAATGCTTCCTAAAACGTATTCCAGCAGTGAAAACACACGTTTCGACAAAGACTTTGAAGGAGCAAGCAAAAGCCTAGTGGCTGAGTGTTCCTTTTGAGAGAAAGACATGCATTTCGTCCTTCTGGAATGAGTTTTCAGCCAGGAATTCGTATGCATTTTGTACTGTGCAGAAAGTAGCTACCTGCTCGGGAGTTGTGTCATAGAAGCACCTTTCTGGAGGAGCTTATTGCAACATTCATTGTTTGGCTCAGTTCTTTAGGGTTGGTTTTGGAAGGTCTTTCAACTTTGTCCAAATCCTGCTTCGTACGAAATTTTTTCACAGCGCTGTTTCCAAGTGTCCACAAAGAGCTGGTGCTTGAAACTGTCCACATGTACATCTCCCTTACTGGTGTGCTCGTTCCCCTACCTGGATTTTGGTTTCCTCTTCTTTCTTTGAAACGACAAGCCTTCTTTCTGTATGCTACACACACCTTGTAGCAGTTTCAGTTTGCAGCATGTTGGTCTCCCCAAAATGCTGAGTATTCTATGTAGAGTGTGTCATTCTACAGCACTGAATACACAACTTAGAGCTCCTTTCAAAGCAGACACACAAACACATCTTTTTGGGAAAGTCTTACTTCAGGTCCCTTGGAAAATATATGGGTTTCTTTGAGAACATGAAGTCGATTACGCTTTTGCACTCTGCAAAGAATAGAAGTGACCTTTTGTACATGCCCGTCTGAATTTCACTGCAAAATGCCCTTCTTTTCTGCTTTCTTGAACATTCCCAAAGCATCAGGTGAAAGAGCGTGTTTGAGGAAGAGTGATGCAGTGTGCGTTTTCCTGGATTTCAAGTGAATTGGGAAACATACTCCTTGTGTTTCCACATTGTCTAAGAAACAACATGAGTCTTGCAAGAGATTGAAACAATGCATCCTAAAACGTATTACCGCAGTGAAAACACACGTTTCTACCAAGACTTGGAAGGAGCAAGCGAAAGAATAGTCGCTGAGTGTTCTTTCGGAGAGAAACACAAGCATTTGTTCCTTCTGGAGTGAGTTTTCAGCCAGGAATTCATATGCATTTTGTACTGTGCAGAATGTAGCTACCTGCTCTTGAGTTGTGTCATAGAAGCACCTTTCCTGGAGGAGCTTATTGCAACATTCTTTGTTTGGCTCAGTTCTTTAGGGTTGGTTTTGGAAGGTCTTTCAACTTTGTCCAAATCCGCTTCGTATGAAATCTTTTCACAGCGCTCTTTCCAAGTGTCCACAAAGAGCTGCTCCTGGAAACTGTCCACATGCACATCTCCCATGCTGGTGTGCTCGTTTCACTACCTGGATTTTGGTTTTCTCTTCTTTCTTTGAAATGACAAGCCTTCTTTCTGCATGCAACACACACCTTGTAGCAGTTCCAGTTTGCAGCATGTTGGTGCTCCTAAAACGCTGTGTAACCTTTGTAGAGTGTGTCACTCTCCAGCACTGAATACACAACTTAGAGCTCCTTTCACCACAGACACGCAAACACATCTTTTTGTAAAAGTCCTACTTCTTTTCACTTCGAAATGTAAGGGTTTCAACGAGAACATGAAGTCAATGATGCTTTTGCACTCTACTACCAAACGAAATGACCTCTTCTACATGCCCGTCTGAGTTTCAGTGCAAAATGCCCTTGTTTTCTGGATTCTTGAATGTTCTCAACACATTAGGAGAAAGAGCGTGTTTGAGCAAGAGTGATGCAGTGTGCGTTTCCCTAGATTTCAAGTGATTTGCGAAACATACTCCTTATTTTTCCACATTGTGTAAGAAACATGAGGTTTGCAAGAGATTGAAACAATGCTTCCTAAAACGTATTCCAGCAGTGAAAACACACGTTTCGACAAAGACTTTGAAGGAGCAAGCAAAAGCCTAGTGGCTGAGTGTTCCTTTTGAGAGAAAGACATGCATTTCGTCCTTCTGGAATGAGTTTTCAGCCAGGAATTCGTATGCATTTTGTACTGTGCAGAAAGTAGCTACCAGCTCCGGAGTTGTGTCATAGAAGCACCTTTCTGGAGGAGCTTATTGCAACATTCATTGTTTGGCTCAGTTCTTTAGGGTTGGTTTTGGAAGGTCTTTCAACTTTGTCCAAATCCTGCTTCGTACGAAATTTTTTCACAGCGCTGTTTCCAAGTGTCCTCAAAGAGCTGGTGCTTGAAACTGTCCACATGTACATCTCCCATACTGGTGTGCTCGTTCCCCTACCTGGATTTTGGTTTCCTCTTCTTTCTTTGAAACGACAAGCCTTCTTTCTGTATGCTACACACACCTTGTAGCAGTTTTAGTTTGCAGCATGTTGGTCTCCCCAAAATGCTGAGTATTCTATGTAGAGTGTGTCATTCTACAGCACTGAATACACAACTTAGAGCTCCTTTCAAAGCAGACACACAAACACATCTTTTTGTGAAAGTCTTACTTCAGGTCCCTTGGAAAATATATGGGTTTCCTTGAGAACATGAAGTCGATTACGCTTTTGCACTCTGCAAAGAATAGAAGTGATCTTTTGTACATGCCCGTCTGAATTTCACTGCAAAATGCCCTTCTTTTCTGCTTTCTTGAACATTCCCAAAGCATCAGGTGAAAGAGCGTGTTTGAGGAAGAGTGATGCAGTGTGCGTTTTCCTGGCTTTCAAGTGAATTGGGAAACATACTCCTTGTGTTTCCACATTGTCTAAGAAACAACATGAGTCTTGCAAGAGATTGAAACAATGCATCCTAAAACGTATTACCGCAGTGAAAACACACGTTTCTACCAAGACTTGGAAGGAGCAAGCGAAAGAATAGTCGCTGAGTGTTCTTTCGGAGAGAAACACAAGCATTTGTTCCTTCTGGAGTGAGTTTTCAGCCAGGAATTCATATGCATTTTGTACTGTGCAGAATGTAGCTACCTGCTCTTGAGTTGTGTCATAGAAGCACCTTTCCTGGAGGAGCTTATTGCAACATTCTTTGTTTGGCTAAGTTCTTTAGGGTTGGTTTTGGAAGGTCTTTCAACTTTGTCCAAATCCGCTTCGTATGAAATCTTTTCACAGCGCTCTTTCCAAGTGTCCACAAAGAGCTGCTCCTGGAAACTGTCCACATGCACATCTCCCATGCTGGTGTGCTCGTTTCACTACCTGGATTTTCGTTTTCTCTTCTTTCTTTGAAATGACAAGCCTTCTTTCTGCATGCAACACACACCTTGTAGCAGTTCCAGTTTGCAGCATGTTGGTGCTCCTAAAACGCTGTGTAACCTTTGTAGAGTGTGTCACTCTCCAGCACTGAATACACAACTTAGAGCTCCTTTCACCACAGACACGCAAACACATCTTTTTGTAAAAGTCCTACTTCTTTTCACTTCGAAATGTAAGGGTTTCAACGAGAACATGAAGTCAATGATGCTTTTGCACTCTACTACCAAACGAAATGACCTCCTCTACATGCCCGTCTGAGTTTCAGTGCAAAATGCCCTTGTTTTCTGGTTTCTTGAATGTTCTCAACACATTAGGAGAAAGAGCGTGTTTGAGCAAGAGTGATGCAGTGTGCGTTTCCCTAGATTTCAAGTGATTTGCGAAACATACTCCTTATTTTTCCACATTGTGTAAGAAACATGAGGCTTGCAAGAGATTGAAACAATGCTTCCTAAAACGTATTCCAGCAGTGAAAACACACGTTTCGACAAAGACTTTGAAGGAGCAAGCAAAAGCCTAGTGGCTGAGTGTTCCTTTTGAGAGAAAGACATGCATTTCGTCCTTCTGGAATGAGTTTTCAGCCAGGAATTCGTATGCATTTTGTACTGTGCAGAAAGTAGCTACCTGCTCGGGAGTTGTGTCATAGAAGCACCTTTCTGGAGGAGCTTATTGCAACATTCATTGTTTGGCTCAGTTCTTTAGGGTTGGTTTTGGAAGGTCTTTCAACTTTGTCCAAATCCTGCTTCGTACGAAATTTTTTCACAGCGCTGTTTCCAAGTGTCCTCAAAGAGCTGGTGCTTGAAACTGTCCACATGTACATCTCCCATACTGGTGTGCTCGTTCCCCTACCTGGATTTTGGTTTGCTCTTCTTCCTTTGAAACGACAAGCCTTCTTTCTGTATGCTACACACACCTTGTAGCAGTTTCAGTTTGCAGCATGTTGGTCTCCCCAAAATGCTGAGTATTCTATGTAGAGTGTGTCATTCTACAGCACTGAATACACAACTTAGAGCTCCTTTCAAAGCAGACACACAAACACATCTTTTTGTGAACGTCTTACTTCTTTTCACTTGGAAATGTAAGGGTTTCAACGAGAACATGAAGTCAATGATGCTTTTGCACTCTACTACCAAAAGAAATGACCTCCTCTACATGCCCGTCTGAGTTTCAGTGCAAAATACCCTTGTTTTCTGGTTTCTTGAATGTTCTCAACACATTAGGAGAAAGAGCGTGTTTGAGCAAGAGTGATGCACTGTGCGTTTCCCTAGATTTCAAGTGATTTGCGAAACATACTCCTTATTTTTCCACATTGTGTAAGAAACATGAGGTTTGCAAGAGATTGAAACAATGCTTCCTAAAACCTATTCCAGCAGTGAAAACACACGTTTCGACAAAGACTTTGAAGGAGCAAGCAAAAGCCTAGTGGCTGAGTGTTCCTTTTGAGAGAAAGACATGCATTTCGTCCTTCTGGAATGAGTTTTCAGCCAGGAATTCGTATGCATTTTGTACTGTGCAGAAAGTAGCTACCTGCTCCGGAGTTGTGTCATAGAAGCACCTTTCTGGAGGAGCTTATTGCAACATTCATTGTTTGGCTCAGTTCTTTAGGGTTGGTTTTGGAAGGTCTTTCAACTTTGTCCAAATCCTGCTTCGTACGAAATTTTTTCACAGCGCTGTTTCCAAGTGTCCACAAAGAGCTGGTGCTTGAAACTGTCCACATGTACATCTCCCATACTGGTGTGCTCGTTCCCCTACCTGGATTTTGGTTTCCTCTTCTTTCTTTGAAACGACAAGCCTTCTTTCTGTATGCTACACACACCTTGTAGCAGTTTCAGTTTGCAGCATGTTGGTCTCCCCAAAATGCTGAGTATTCTATGTAGAGTGTGTCATTCTACAGCACTGAATACACAACTTAGAGCTCCTTTCAAAGCAGACACACAAACACATCTTTTTGTGAAAGTCTTACTTCAGGTCCCTTGGAAAATATATGGGTTTCTTTGAGAACATGAAGTCGATTACGCTTTTGCACTCTGCAAAGAATAGAAGTGACCTTTTGTACATGCCCGTCTGAATTTCACTGCAAAATGCCCTTCTTTTCTGCTTTCTTGAACATTCCCAAAGCATCAGGTGAAAGAGCGTGTTTGAGGAAGAGTGATGCAGTGTGCGTTTTCCTGGATTTCAAGTGAATTGGGAAACATACTCCTTGTGTTTCCACATTGTCTAAGAAACAACATGAGTCTTGCAAGAGATTGAAACAATGCATCCTAAAACGTATTACCGCAGTGAAAACACACGTTTCTACCAAGACTTGGAAGGAGCAAGCGAAAGAATAGTCGCTGAGTGTTCTTTCGGAGAGAAACACAAGCATTTGTTCCTTCTGGAGTGAGTTTTCAGCCAGGAATTCATATGCATTTTGTACTGTGCAGAATGTAGCTACCTGCTCTTGAGTTGTGTCATAGAAGCACCTTTCCTGGAGGAGCTTATTGCAACATTCTTTGTTTGGCTCAGTTCTTTAGGGTTGGTTTTGGAAGGTCTTTCAACTTTGTCCAAATCCGCTTCGTATGAAATCTTTTCACAGCGCTCTTTCCAAGTGTCCACAAAGAGCTGCTCCTGGAAACTGTCCACATGCACATCTCCCATGCTGGTGTGCTCGTTTCACTACCTGGATTTTCGTTTTCTCTTCTTTCTTTGAAATGACAAGCCTTCTTTCTGCATGCAACACACACCTTGTAGCAGTTCCAGTTTGCAGCATGTTGGTGCTCCTAAAACGCTGTGTAACCTTTGTAGAGTGTGTCACTCTCCAGCACTGAATACACAACTTAGAGCTCCTTTCACCACAGACACGCAAACACATCTTTTTGTAAAAGTCCTACTTCTTTTCACTTCGAAATGTAAGGGTTTCAACGAGAACATGAAGTCAATGATGCTTTTGCACTCTACTACCAAACGAAATGACCTCCTCTACATGCCCGTCTGAGTTTCAGTGCAAAATGCCCTTGTTTTCTGGTTTCTTGAATGTTCTCAACACATTAGGAGAAAGAGCGTGTTTGAGCAAGAGTGATGCAGTGTGCGTTTCCCTAGATTTCAAGTGATTTGCGAAACATACTCCTTATTTTTCCACATTGTGTAAGAAACATGAGGCTTGCAAGAGATTGAAACAATGCTTCCTAAAACGTATTCCAGCAGTGAAAACACACGTTTCGACAAAGACTTTGAAGGAGCAAGCAAAAGCCTAGTGGCTGAGTGTTCCTTTTGAGAGAAAGACATGCATTTCGTCCTTCTGGAATGAGTTTTCAGCCAGGAATTCGTATGCATTTTGTACTGTGCAGAAAGTAGCTACCTGCTCGGGAGTTGTGTCATAGAAGCACCTTTCTGGAGGAGCTTATTGCAACATTCATTGTTTGGCTCAGTTCTTTAGGGTTGGTTTTGGAAGGTCTTTCAACTTTGTCCAAATCCTGCTTCGTACGAAATTTTTTCACAGCGCTGTTTCCAAGTGTCCTCAAAGAGCTGGTGCTTGAAACTGTCCACATGTACATCTCCCATACTGGTGTGCTCGTTCCCCTACCTGGATTTTGGTTTCCTCTTCTTCCTTTGAAACGACAAGCCTTCTTTCTGTATGCTACACACACCTTGTAGCAGTTTCAGTTTGCAGCATGTTGGTCTCCCCAAAATGCTGAGTATTCTATGTAGAGTGTGTCATTCTACAGCACTGAATACACAACTTAGAGCTCCTTTCAAAGCAGACACACAAACACATCTTTTTGTGAACGTCTTACTTCTTTTCACTTGGAAATGTAAGGGTTTCAACGAGAACATGAAGTCAATGATGCTTTTGCACTCTACTACCAAAAGAAATGACCTCCTCTACATGCCCGTCTGAGTTTCAGTGCAAAATACCCTTGTTTTCTGGTTTCTTGAATGTTCTCAACACATTAGGAGAAAGAGCGTGTTTGAGCAAGAGTGATGCACTGTGCGTTTCCCTAGATTTCAAGTGATTTGCGAAACATACTCCTTATTTTTCCACATTGTGTAAGAAACATGAGGTTTGCAAGAGATTGAAACAATGCTTCCTAAAACCTATTCCAGCAGTGAAAACACACGTTTCGACAAAGACTTTGAAGGAGCAAGCAAAAGCCTAGTGGCTGAGTGTTCCTTTTGAGAGAAAGACATGCATTTCGTCCTTCTGGAATGAGTTTTCAGCCAGGAATTCGTATGCATTTTGTACTGTGCAGAAAGTAGCTACCTGCTCCGGAGTTGTGTCATAGAAGCACCTTTCTGGAGGAGCTTATTGCAACATTCATTGTTTGGCTCAGTTCTTTAGGGTTGGTTTTGGAAGGTCTTTCAACTTTGTCCAAATCCTGCTTCGTACGAAATTTTTTCACAGCGCTGTTTCCAAGTGTCCACAAAGAGCTGGTGCTTGAAACTGTCCACATGTACATCTCCCATACTGGTGTGCTCGTTCCCCTACCTGGATTTTGGTTTCCTCTTCTTTCTTTGAAACGACAAGCCTTCTTTCTGTATGCTACACACACCTTGTAGCAGTTTCAGTTTGCAGCATGTTGGTCTCCCCAAAATGCTGAGTATTCTATGTAGAGTGTGTCATTCTACAGCACTGAATACACAACTTAGAGCTCCTTTCAAAGCAGACACACAAACACATCTTTTTGTGAAAGTCTTACTTCAGGTCCCTTGGAAAATATATGGGTTTCTTTGAGAACATGAAGTCGATTACGCTTTTGCACTCTGCAAAGAATAGAAGTGACCTTTTGTACATGCCCGTCTGAATTTCACTGCAAAATGCCCTTCTTTTCTGCTTTCTTGAACATTCCCAAAGCATCAGGTGAAAGAGCGTGTTTGAGGAAGAGTGATGCAGTGTGCGTTTTCCTGGATTTCAAGTGAATTGGGAAACATACTCCTTGTGTTTCCACATTGTCTAAGAAACAACATGAGTCTTGCAAGAGATTGAAACAATGCATCCTAAAACGTATTACCGCAGTGAAAACACACGTTTCTACCAAGACTTGGAAGGAGCAAGCGAAAGAATAGTCGCTGAGTGTTCTTTCGGAGAGAAACACAAGCATTTGTTCCTTCTGGAGTGAGTTTTCAGCCAGGAATTCATATGCATTTTGTACTGTGCAGAATGTAGCTACCTGCTCTTGAGTTGTGTCATAGAAGCACCTTTCCTGGAGGAGCTTATTGCAACATTCTTTGTTTGGCTAAGTTCTTTAGGGTTGGTTTTGGAAGGTCTTTCAACTTTGTCCAAATCCGCTTCGTATGAAATCTTTTCACAGCGCTCTTTCCAAGTGTCCACAAAGAGCTGCTCCTGGAAACTGTCCACATGCACATCTCCCATGCTGGTGTGCTCGTTTCACTACCTGGATTTTCGTTTTCTCTTCTTTCTTTGAAATGACAAGCCTTCTTTCTGCATGCAACACACACCTTGTAGCAGTTCCAGTTTGCAGCATGTTGGTGCTCCTAAAACGCTGTGTAACCTTTGTAGAGTGTGTCACTCTCCAGCACTGAATACACAACTTAGAGCTCCTTTCACCACAGACACGCAAACACATCTTTTTGTAAAAGTCCTACTTCTTTTCACTTCGAAATGTAAGGGTTTCAACGAGAACATGAAGTCAATGATGCTTTTGCACTCTACTACCAAACGAAATGACCTCTTCTACATGCCCGTCTGAGTTTCAGTGCAAAATGCCCTTGTTTTCTGGATTCTTGAATGTTCTCAACACATTAGGAGAAAGAGCGTGTTTGAGCAAGAGTGATGCAGTGTGCGTTTCCCTAGATTTCAAGTGATTTGCGAAACATACTCCTTATTTTTCCACATTGTGTAAGAAACATGAGGTTTGCAAGAGATTGAAACAATGCTTCCTAAAACGTATTCCAGCAGTGAAAACACACGTTTCGACAAAGACTTTGAAGGAGCAAGCAAAAGCCAAGTGGCTGAGTGTTCCTTTTGAGAGAAAGACATGCATTTCGTCCTTCTGGAATGAGTTTTCAGCCAGGAATTCGTATGCATTTTGTACTGTGCAGAAAGTAGCTACCTGCTCGGGAGTTGTGTCATAGAAGCACCTTTCTGGAGGAGCTTATTGCAACATTCATTGTTTGGCTCAGTTCTTTAGGGTTGGTTTTGGAAGGTCTTTCAACTTTGTCCAAATCCTGCTTCGTACGAAATTTTTTCACAGCGCTGTTTCCAAGTGTCCTCAAAGAGCTGGTGCTTGAAACTGTCCACATGTACATCTCCCATACTGGTGTGCTCGTTCCCCTACCTGGATTTTGGTTTCCTCTTCTTTCTTTGAAACGACAAGCCTTCTTTCTGTATGCTACACACACCTTGTAGCAGTTTCACTTTGCAGCATGTTGGTCTCCCCAAAATGCTGAGTATTCTATGTATAGTGTGTCATTCTACAGCACTGAATACACAACTTAGAGCTCCTTTCAAAGCAGACACACAAACACATCTTTTTGTGAAAGTCTTACTTCAGGTCCCTTGGAAAATATATGGGTTTCCTTGAGAACATGAAGTCGATTACGCTTTTGCACTCTGCAAAGAATAGAAGTGATCTTTTGTACATGCCCGTCTGAATTTCACTGCAAAATGCCCTTCTTTTCTGCTTTCTTGAACATTCCCAAAGCATCAGGTGAAAGAGCGTGTTTGAGGAAGAGTGATGCAGTGTGCGTTTTCCTGGATTTCAAGTGAATTGGGAAACATACTCCTTGTGTTTCCACATTGTCTAAGAAACAACATGAGTCTTGCAAGAGATTGAAACAATGCATCCTAAAACGTATTACCGCAGTGAAAACACACGTTTCTACCAAGACTTGGAAGGAGCAAGCGAAAGAATAGTCGCTGAGTGTTCTTTCGGAGAGAAACACAAGCATTTGTTCCTTCTGGAGTGAGTTTTCAGCCAGGAATTCATATGCATTTTGTACTGTGCAGAATGTAGCTACCTGCTCTTGAGTTGTGTCATAGAAGCACCTTTCCTGGAGGAGCTTATTGCAACATTCTTTGTTTGGCTAAGTTCTTTAGGGTTGGTTTTGGAAGGTCTTTCAACTTTGTCCAAATCCGCTTCGTATGAAATCTTTTCACAGCGCTCTTTCCAAGTGTCCACAAAGAGCTGCTCCTGGAAACTGTCCACATGCACATCTCCCATGCTGGTGTGCTCGTTTCACTACCTGGATTTTCGTTTTCTCTTCTTTCTTTGAAATGACAAGCCTTCTTTCTGCATGCAACACACACCTTGTAGCAGTTCCAGTTTGCAGCATGTTGGTGCTCCTAAATCGCTGTGTAACCTTTGTAGAGTGTGTCACTCTCCAGCACTGAATACACAACTTAGAGCTCCTTTCACCACAGACACGCAAACACATCTTTTTGTAAAAGTCCTACTTCTTTTCACTTCGAAATGTAAGGGTTTCAACGAGAACATGAAGTCAATGATGCTTTTGCACTCTACTACCAAACGAAATGACCTCCTCTACATGCCCGTCTGAGTTTCAGTGCAAAATGCCCTTGTTTTCTGGTTTCTTGAATGTTCTCAACACATTAGGAGAAAGAGCGTGTTTGAGCAAGAGTGATGCAGTGTGCGTTTCCCTAGATTTCAAGTGATTTGCGAAACATACTCCTTATTTTTCCACATTGTGTAAGAAACATGAGGTTTGCAAGAGATTGAAACAATGCTTCCTAAAACGTATTCCAGCAGTGAAAACACACGTTTCGACAAAGACTTTGAAGGAGCAAGCAAAAGCCTAGTGGCTGAGTGTTCCTTTTGAGAGAAAGACATGCATTTCGTCCTTCTGGAATGAGTTTTCAGCCAGGAATTCGTATGCATTTTGTACTGTGCAGAAAGTAGCTACCTGCTCGGGAGTTGTGTCATAGAAGCACCTTTCTGGAGGAGCTTATTGCAACATTCATTGTTTGGCTCAGTTCTTTAGGGTTGGTTTTGGAAGGTCTTTCAACTTTGTCCAAATCCTGCTTCGTACGAAATTTTTTCACAGCGCTGTTTCCAAGTGTCCTCAAAGAGCTGGTGCTTGAAACTGTCCACATGTACATCTCCCATACTGGTGTGCTCGTTCCCCTACCTGGATTTTGGTTTCCTCTTCTTCCTTTGAAACGACAAGCCTTCTTTCTGTATGCTACACACACCTTGTAGCAGTTTCAGTTTGCAGCATGTTGGTCTCCCAAAATGCTGAGTATTCTATGTAGAGTGTGTCATTCTACAGCACTGAATACACAACTTAGAGCTCCTTTCAAAGCAGACACACAAACACATCTTTTTGTGAACGTCTTACTTCTTTTCACTTGGAAATGTAAGGGTTTCAACGAGAACATGAAGTCAATGATGCTTTTGCACTCTACTACCAAAAGAAATGACCTCCTCTACATGCCCGTCTGAGTTTCAGTGCAAAATACCCTTGTTTTCTGGTTTCTTGAATGTTCTCAACACATTAGGAGAAAGAGCGTGTTTGAGCAAGAGTGATGCACTGTGCGTTTCCCTAGATTTCAAGTGATTTGCGAAACATACTCCTTATTTTTCCACATTGTGTAAGAAACATGAGGTTTGCAAGAGATTGAAACAATGCTTCCTAAAACCTATTCCAGCAGTGAAAACACACGTTTCGACAAAGACTTTGAAGGAGCAAGCAAAAGCCTAGTGGCTGAGTGTTCCTTTTGAGAGAAAGACATGCATTTCGTCCTTCTGGAATGAGTTTTCAGCCAGGAATTCGTATGCATTTTGTACTGTGCAGAAAGTAGCTACCTGCTCCGGAGTTGTGTCATAGAAGCACCTTTCTGGAGGAGCTTATTGCAACATTCATTGTTTGGCTCAGTTCTTTAGGGTTGGTTTTGGAAGGTCTTTCAACTTTGTCCAAATCCTGCTTCGTACGAAATTTTTTCACAGCGCTGTTTCCAAGTGTCCACAAAGAGCTGGTGCTTGAAACTGTCCACATGTACATCTCCCATACTGGTGTGCTCGTTCCCCTACCTGGATTTTGGTTTCCTCTTCTTTCTTTGAAACGACAAGCCTTCTTTCTGTATGCTACACACACCTTGTAGCAGTTTCAGTTTGCAGCATGTTGGTCTCCCCAAAATGCTGAGTATTCTATGTAGAGTGTGTCATTCTACAGCACTGAATACACAACTTAGAGCTCCTTTCAAAGCAGACACACAAACACATCTTTTTGTGAAAGTCTTACTTCAGGTCCCTTGGAAAATATATGGGTTTCCTTGAGAACATGAAGTCGATTACGCTTTTGCACTCTGCAAAGAATAGAAGTGACCTTTTGTACATGCCCGTCTGAATTTCACTGCAAAATGCCCTTCTTTTCTGCTTTCTTGAACATTCCCAAAGCATCAGGTGAAAGAGCGTGTTTGAGGAAGAGTGATGCAGTGTGCGTTTTCCTGGATTTCAAGTGAATTGGGAAACATACTCCTTGTGTTTCCACATTGTCTAAGAAACAACATGAGTCTTGCAAGAGATTGAAACAATGCATCCTAAAACGTATTACCGCAGTGAAAACACACGTTTCTACCAAGACTTGGAAGGAGCAAGCGAAAGAATAGTCGCTGAGTGTTCTTTCGGAGAGAAACACAAGCATTTGTTCCTTCTGGAGTGAGTTTTCAGCCAGGAATTCATATGCATTTTGTACTGTGCAGAATGTAGCTACCTGCTCTTGAGTTGTGTCATAGAAGCACCTTTCCTGGAGGAGCTTATTGCAACATTCTTTGTTTGGCTAAGTTCTTTAGGGTTGGTTTTGGAAGGTCTTTCAACTTTGTCCAAATCCGCTTCGTATGAAATCTTTTCACAGCGCTCTTTCCAAGTGTCCACAAAGAGCTGCTCCTGGAAACTGTCCACATGCACATCTCCCATGCTGGTGTGCTCGTTTCACTACCTGGATTTTCGTTTTCTCTTCTTTCTTTGAAATGACAAGCCTTCTTTCTGCATGCAACACACACCTTGTAGCAGTTCCAGTTTGCAGCATGTTGGTGCTCCTAAAACGCTGTGTAACCTTTGTAGAGTGTGTCACTCTCCAGCACTGAATACACAACTTAGAGCTCCTTTCACCACAGACACGCAAACACATCTTTTTGTAAAAGTCCTACTTCTTTTCACTTCGAAATGTAAGGGTTTCAACGAGAACATGAAGTCAATGATGCTTTTGCACTCTACTACCAAACGAAATGACCTCTTCTACATGCCCGTCTGAGTTTCAGTGCAAAATGCCCTTGTTTTCTGGTTTCTTGAATGTTCTCAACACATTAGGAGAAAGAGCGTGTTTGAGCAAGAGTGATGCAGTGTGCGTTTCCCTAGATTTCAAGTGATTTGTGAAACATACTCCTTATTTTTCCACATTGTGTAAGAAACATGAGGTTTGCAAGAGATTGAAACAATGCTTCCTAAAACGTATTCCAGCAGTGAAAACACACGTTTCGACAAAGACTTTGAAGGAGCAAGCAAAAGCCTAGTGGCTGAGTGTTCCTTTTGAGAGAAAGACATGCATTTCGTCCTTCTGGAATGAGTTTTCAGCCAGGAATTCGTATGCATTTTGTACTGTGCAGAAAGTAGCTACCTGCTCGGGAGTTGTGTCATAGAAGCACCTTTCTGGAGGAGCTTATTGCAACATTCATTGTTTGGCTCAGTTCTTTAAGGTTGGTTTTGGAAGGTCTTTCAACTTTGTCCAAATCCTGCTTCGTACGAAATTTTTTCACAGCGCTGTTTCCAAGTGTCCTCAAAGAGCTGGTGCTTGAAACTGTCCACATGTACATCTCCCATACTGGTGTGCTCGTTCCCCTACCTGGATTTTGGTTTCCTCTTCTTTCTTTGAAAGGACAAGCCTTCTTTCTGTATGCTACACACACCTTGTAGCAGTTTCAGTTTGCAGCATGTTGGTCTCCCCAAAATGCTGAGTATTCTATGTAGAGTGTGTCATTCTACAGCACTGAATACACAACTTAGAGCTCCTTTCAAAGCAGACACACAAACACATCTTTTTGTGAAAGTCTTACTTCAGGTCCCTTGGAAAATATATGGGTTTCCTTGAGAACATGAAGTCGATTACGCTTTTGCACTCTGCAAAGAATAGAAGTGATCTTTTGTACATGCCCGTCTGAATTTCACTGCAAAATGCCCTTCTTTTCTGCTTTCTTGAACATTCCCAAAGCATCAGGTGAAAGAGCGTGTTTGAGGAAGAGTGATGCAGTGTGCGTTTTCCTGGATTTCAAGTGAAATGGGAAACATACTCCTTGTGTTTCCACATTGTCTAAGAAACAACATGAGTCTTGCAAGAGATTGAAACAATGCATCCTAAAACGTATTACCGCAGTGAAAACACACGTTTCTACCAAGACTTGGAAGGAGCAAGCGAAAGAATAGTCGCTGAGTGTTCTTTCGGAGAGAAACACAAGCATTTGTTCCTTCTGGAGTGAGTTTTCAGCCAGGAATTCATATGCATTTTGTACTGTGCAGAATGTAGCTACCTGCTCTTGAGTTGTGTCATAGAAGCACCTTTCCTGGAGGAGCTTATTGCAACATTCTTTGTTTGGCTCAGTTCTTTAGGGTTGGTTTTGGAAGGTCTTTCAACTTTGTCCAAATCCGCTTCGTATGAAATCTTTTCACAGCGCTCTTTCCAAGTGTCCACAAAGAGCTTCTCCTGGAAACTGTCCACATGCACATCTCCCATGCTGGTGTGCTCGTTTCACTACCTGGATTTTGGTTTTCTCCTCTTTCTTTGAAATGACAAGCCTTCTTTCTGCATGCAACACACACCTTGTTGCAGTTCCAGTTTGCAGCATGTTGGTGCTCCTAAAACGCTGTGTAACCTTTGTAGAGTGTGTCACTCTCCAGCACTGAATACACAACTTAGAGCTCCTTTCACCACAGACACGCAAACACATCTTTTTGTAAAAGTCCTACTTCTTTTCACTTGGAAATGTAAGGGTTTCAACGAGAACATGAAGTCAATGATGCTTTTGCACTCTACTACCAAACGAAATGACCTCTTCTACATGCCCGTCTGAGTTTCAGTGCAAAATGCCCTTTTTTCTGGTTTCTTGAATGTTCTCAACACATTAGGAGAAAGAGCGTGTTTGAGCAAGAGTGATGCAGTGTGCGTTTCCCTAGATTTCAAGTGATTTGCGAAACATACTCCTTATTTTTCCACATTGTGTAAGAAACATGAGGTTTGCAAGAGATTGAAACAATGCTTCCTAAAACGTATTCCAGCAGTGAAAACACACGTTTCGACAAAGACTTTGAAGGAGCAAGCAAAAGCCTAGTGGCTGAGTGTTCCTTTTGAGAGAAAGACATGCATTTCGTCCTTCTGGAATGAGTTTTCAGCCAGGAATTCGTATGCATTTTGTACTGTGCAGAAAGTAGCTACCTGCTCGGGAGTTGTGTCATAGAAGCACCTTTCTGGAGGAGCTTATTGCAACATTCATTGTTTGGCTCAGTTCTTTAGGGTTGGTTTTGGAAGGTCTTTCAACTTTGTCCAAATCCTGCTTCGTACGAAATTTTTTCACAGCGCTGTTTCCAAGTGTCCTCAAAGAGCTGGTGCTTGAAACTGTCCACATGTACATCTCCCATACTGGTGTGCTCGTTCCCCTACCTGGATTTTGGTTTCCTCTTCTTTCTTTGAAACGACAAGCCTTCTTTCTGTATGCTACACACACCTTGTAGCAGTTTCAGTTTGCAGCATGTTGGTCTCCCCAAAATGCTGAGTATTCTATGTAGAGTGTGTCATTCTACAGCACTGAATACACAACTTAGAGCTCCTTTCAAAGCAGACACACAAACACATCTTTTTGTGAAAGTCTTACTTCAGGTCCCTTGGAAAATATATGGGTTTCCTTGAGAACATGAAGTCGATTACGCTTTTGCACTCTGCAAAGAATAGAAGTGATCTTTTGTACATGCCCGTCTGAATTTCACTGCAAAATGCCCTTCTTTTCTGCTTTCTTGAACATTCCCAAAGCATCAGGTGAAAGAGCGTGTTTGAGGAAGAGTGATGCAGTGTGCGTTTTCCTGGATTTCAAGTGAATTGGGAAACATACTCCTTGTGTTTCCACATTGTCTAAGAAACAACATGAGTCTTGCAAGAGATTGAAACAATGCATCCTAAAACGTATTACCGCAGTGAAAACACACGTTTCTACCAAGACTTGGAAGGAGCAAGCGAAAGAATAGTCGCTGAGTGTTCTTTCGGAGAGAAACACAAGCATTTGTTCCTTCTGGAGTGAGTTTTCAGCCAGGAATTCATATGCATTTTGTACTGTGCAGAATGTAGCTACCTGCTCTTGAGTTGTGTCATAGAAGCACCTTTCCTGGAGGAGCTTATTGCAACATTCTTTGTTTGGCTCAGTTCTTTAGGGTTGGTTTTGGAAGGTCTTTCAACTTTGTCCAAATCCGCTTCGTATGAAATCTTTTCACAGCGCTCTTTCCAAGTGTCCACAAAGAGCTGCTCCTGGAAACTGTCCACATGCACATCTCCCATGCTGGTGTGCTCGTTTCACTACCTGGATTTTGGTTTTCTCTTCTTTCTTTGAAATGACAAGCCTTCTTTCTGCATGCTACACACACCTTGTAGCAGTTCCAGTTTGCAGCATGCTGGTGCTCCTAAAACGCTGTGTAACCTGTGTAGAGTGTGTCACTCTCCAGCACTGAATACACAACTTAGAGCTCCTTTCACCACAGACACGCAAACACATCTTTTTGTGAAAGTCCTACTTCTTTTCACTTGGAAATGTAAGGGTTTCAACGAGAACATGAAGTCAATGATGCTTTTGCACTCTACTACCAAACGAAATGACCTCCTCTACATGCCCGTCTGAGTTTCAGTGCAAAATGCCCTTGTTTTCTGGTTTCTTGAATGTTCTCAACACATTAGGAGAAAGAGCGTGTTTGAGCAAGAGTGATGCAGTGTGCGTTTCCCTAGATTTCAAGTGATTTGCGAAACATACTCGTTATTTTTCCACTTTGTGTAAGAAACATGAGGTTTGCAAGAGATTGAAACAATGCTTCCTAAAACGTATTCCAGCAGTGAAAACACACGTTTCGACAAAGACTTTGAAGGAGCAAGCAAAAGCCTAGTGGCTGAGTGTTCCTTTTGAGAGAAAGACATGCATTTCGTCCTTCTGGAATGAGTTTTCAGCCAGGAATTCGTATGCATTTTGTACTGTGCAGAAAGTAGCTACCTGCTCGGGAGTTGTGTCATAGAAGCACCTTTCTGGAGGAGCTTATTGCAACATTCATTGTTTGGCTCAGTTCTTTAGGGTTGGTTTTGGAAGGTCTTTCAACTTTGTCCAAATCCTGCTTCGTACGAAATTTTTTCACAGCGCTGTTTCCAAGTGTCCACAAAGAGCTGGTGCTTGAAACTGTCCACATGTACATCTCCCTTACTGGTGTGCTCGTTCCCCTACCTGGATTTTGGTTTCCTCTTCTTTCTTTGAAACGACAAGCCTTCTTTCTGTATGCTACACACACCTTGTAGCAGTTTCAGTTTGCAGCATGTTGGTCTCCCCAAAATGCTGAGTATTCTATGTAGAGTGTGTCATTCTACAGCACTGAATACACAACTTAGAGCTCCTTTCAAAGCAGACACACAAACACATCTTTTTGTGAAAGTCTTACTTCAGGTCCCTTGGAAAACATATGGGTTTCTTTGAGAACATGAAGTCGATTACGCTTTTGCACTCTGCAAAGAATAGAAGTGACCTTTTGTACATGCCCGTCTGAATTTCACTGCAAAATGCCCTTCTTTTCTGCTTTCTTGAACATTCCCAAAGCATCAGGTGAAAGAGCGTGTTTGAGGAAGAGTGATGCAGTGTGCGTTTTCCTGGATTTCAAGTGAATTGGGAAACATACTCCTTGTGTTTCCACATTGTCTAAGAAACAACATGAGTCTTGCAAGAGATTGAAACAATGCATCCTAAAACGTATTACCGCAGTGAAAACACACGTTTCTACCAAGACTTGGAAGGAGCAAGCGAAAGAATAGTCGCTGAGTGTTCTTTCGGAGAGAAACACAAGCATTTGTTCCTTCTGGAGTGAGTTTTCAGCCAGGAATTCATATGCATTTTGTACTGTGCAGAATGTAGCTACCTGCTCTTGAGTTGTGTCATAGAAGCACCTTTCCTGGAGGAGCTTATTGCAACATTCTTTGTTTGGCTCAGTTCTTTAGGGTTGGTTTTGGAAGGTCTTTCAACTTTGTCCAAATCCGCTTCGTATGAAATCTTTTCACAGCGCTCTTTCCAAGTGTCCACAAAGAGCTGCTCCTGGAAACTGTCCACATGCACATCTCCCATGCTGGTGTGCTCGTTTCACTACCTGGATTTTGGTTTTCTCTTCTTTCTTTGAAATGACAAGCCTTCTTTCTGCATGCAACACACACCTTGTAGCAGTTCCAGTTTGCAGCATGTTGGTGCTCCTAAAACGCTGTGTAACCTTTGTAGAGTGTGTCACTCTCCAGCACTGAATACACAACTTAGAGCTCCTTTCACCACAGACACGCAAACACATCTTTTTGTAAAAGTCCTACTTCTTTTCACTTCGAAATGTAAGGGTTTCAACGAGAACATGAAGTCAATGATGCTTTTGCACTCTACTACCAAACGAAATGACCTCTTCTACATGCCCGTCTGAGTTTCAGTGCAAAATGCCCTTGTTTTCTGGATTCTTGAATGTTCTCAACACATTAGGAGAAAGAGCGTGTTTGAGCAAGAGTGATGCAGTGTGCGTTTCCCTAGATTTCAAGTGATTTGCGAAACATACTCCTTATTTTTCCACATTGTGTAAGAAACATGAGGTTTGCAAGAGATTGAAACAATGCTTCCTAAAACGTATTCCAGCAGTGAAAACACACGTTTCGACAAAGACTTTGAAGGAGCAAGCAAAAGCCTAGTGGCTGAGTGTTCCTTTTGAGAGAAAGACATGCATTTCGTCCTTCTGGAATGAGTTTTCAGCCAGGAATTCGTATGCATTTTGTACTGTGCAGAAAGTAGCTACCAGCTCCGGAGTTGTGTCATAGAAGCACCTTTCTGGAGGAGCTTATTGCAACATTCATTGTTTGGCTCAGTTCTTTAGGGTTGGTTTTGGAAGGTCTTTCAACTTTGTCCAAATCCTGCTTCGTACGAAATTTTTTCACAGCGCTGTTTCCAAGTGTCCTCAAAGAGCTGGTGCTTGAAACTGTCCACATGTACATCTCCCATACTGGTGTGCTCGTTCCCCTACCTGGATTTTGGTTTCCTCTTCTTTCTTTGAAACGACAAGCCTTCTTTCTGTATGCTACACACACCTTGTAGCAGTTTCAGTTTGCAGCATGTTGGTCTCCCCAAAATGCTGAGTATTCTATGTAGAGTGTGTCATTCTACAGCACTGAATACACAACTTAGAGCTCCTTTCAAAGCAGACACACAAACACATCTTTTTGTGAAAGTCTTACTTCAGGTCCCTTGGAAAATATATGGGTTTCCTTGAGAACATGAAGTCGATTACGCTTTTGCACTCTGCAAAGAATAGAAGTGATCTTTTGTACATGCCCGTCTGAATTTCACTGCAAAATGCCCTTCTTTTCTGCTTTCTTGAACATTCCCAAAGCATCAGGTGAAAGAGCGTGTTTGAGGAAGAGTGATGCAGTGTGCGTTTTCCTGGCTTTCAAGTGAATTGGGAAACATACTCCTTGTGTTTCCACATTGTCTAAGAAACAACATGAGTCTTGCAAGAGATTGAAACAATGCATCCTAAAACGTATTACCGCAGTGAAAACACACGTTTCTACCAAGACTTGGAAGGAGCAAGCGAAAGAATAGTCGCTGAGTGTTCTTTCGGAGAGAAACACAAGCATTTGTTCCTTCTGGAGTGAGTTTTCAGCCAGGAATTCATATGCATTTTGTACTGTGCAGAATGTAGCTACCTGCTCTTGAGTTGTGTCATAGAAGCACCTTTCCTGGAGGAGCTTATTGCAACATTCTTTGTTTGGCTAAGTTCTTTAGGGTTGGTTTTGGAAGGTCTTTCAACTTTGTCCAAATCCGCTTCGTATGAAATCTTTTCACAGCGCTCTTTCCAAGTGTCCACAAAGAGCTGCTCCTGGAAACTGTCCACATGCACATCTCCCATGCTGGTGTGCTCGTTTCACTACCTGGATTTTCGTTTTCTCTTCTTTCTTTGAAATGACAAGCCTTCTTTCTGCATGCAACACACACCTTGTAGCAGTTCCAGTTTGCAGCATGTTGGTGCTCCTAAAACGCTGTGTAACCTTTGTAGAGTGTGTCACTCTCCAGCACTGAATACACAACTTAGAGCTCCTTTCACCACAGACACGCAAACACATCTTTTTGTAAAAGTCCTACTTCTTTTCACTTCGAAATGTAAGGGTTTCAACGAGAACATGAAGTCAATGATGCTTTTGCACTCTACTACCAAACGAAATGACCTCCTCTACATGCCCGTCTGAGTTTCAGTGCAAAATGCCCTTGTTTTCTGGTTTCTTGAATGTTCTCAACACATTAGGAGAAAGAGCGTGTTTGAGCAAGAGTGATGCAGTGTGCGTTTCCCTAGATTTCAAGTGATTTGCGAAACATACTCCTTATTTTTCCACATTGTGTAAGAAACATGAGGCTTGCAAGAGATTGAAACAATGCTTCCTAAAACGTATTCCAGCAGTGAAAACACACGTTTCGACAAAGACTTTGAAGGAGCAAGCAAAAGCCTAGTGGCTGAGTGTTCCTTTTGAGAGAAAGACATGCATTTCGTCCTTCTGGAATGAGTTTTCAGCCAGGAATTCGTATGCATTTTGTACTGTGCAGAAAGTAGCTACCTGCTCGGGAGTTGTGTCATAGAAGCACCTTTCTGGAGGAGCTTATTGCAACATTCATTGTTTGGCTCAGTTCTTTAGGGTTGGTTTTGGAAGGTCTTTCAACTTTGTCCAAATCCTGCTTCGTACGAAATTTTTTCACAGCGCTGTTTCCAAGTGTCCTCAAAGAGCTGGTGCTTGAAACTGTCCACATGTACATCTCCCATACTGGTGTGCTCGTTCCCCTACCTGGATTTTGGTTTGCTCTTCTTCCTTTGAAACGACAAGCCTTCTTTCTGTATGCTACACACACCTTGTAGCAGTTTCAGTTTGCAGCATGTTGGTCTCCCCAAAATGCTGAGTATTCTATGTAGAGTGTGTCATTCTACAGCACTGAATACACAACTTAGAGCTCCTTTCAAAGCAGACACACAAACACATCTTTTTGTGAACGTCTTACTTCTTTTCACTTGGAAATGTAAGGGTTTCAACGAGAACATGAAGTCAATGATGCTTTTGCACTCTACTACCAAAAGAAATGACCTCCTCTACATGCCCGTCTGAGTTTCAGTGCAAAATACCCTTGTTTTCTGGTTTCTTGAATGTTCTCAACACATTAGGAGAAAGAGCGTGTTTGAGCAAGAGTGATGCACTGTGCGTTTCCCTAGATTTCAAGTGATTTGCGAAACATACTCCTTATTTTTCCACATTGTGTAAGAAACATGAGGTTTGCAAGAGATTGAAACAATGCTTCCTAAAACGTATTCCAGCAGTGAAAACACACGTTTCGACAAAGACTTTGAAGGAGCAAGCAAAAGCCTAGTGGCTGAGTGTTCCTTTTGAGAGAAAGACATGCATTTCGTCCTTCTGGAATGAGTTTTCAGCCAGGAATTCGTATGCATTTTGTACTGTGCAGAAAGTAGCTACCTGCTCCGGAGTTGTGTCATAGAAGCACCTTTCTGGAGGAGCTTATTGCAACATTCATTGTTTGGCTCAGTTCTTTAGGGTTGGTTTTGGAAGGTCTTTCAACTTTGTCCAAATCCTGCTTCGTACGAAATTTTTTCACAGCGCTGTTTCCAAGTGTCCACAAAGAGCTGGTGCTTGAAACTGTCCACATGTACATCTCCCATACTGGTGTGCTCGTTCCCCTACCTGGATTTTGGTTTCCTCTTCTTTCTTTGAAACGACAAGCCTTCTTTCTGTATGCTACACACACCTTGTAGCAGTTTCAGTTTGCAGCATGTTGGTCTCCCCAAAATGCTGAGTATTCTATGTAGAGTGTGTCATTCTACAGCACTGAATACACAACTTAGAGCTCCTTTCAAAGCAGACACACAAACACATCTTTTTGTGAAAGTCTTACTTCAGGTCCCTTGGAAAATATATGGGTTTCTTTGAGAACATGAAGTCGATTACGCTTTTGCACTCTGCAAAGAATAGAAGTGACCTTTTGTACATGCCCGTCTGAATTTCACTGCAAAATGCCCTTCTTTTCTGCTTTCTTGAACATTCCCAAAGCATCAGGTGAAAGAGCGTGTTTGAGGAAGAGTGATGCAGTGTGCGTTTTCCTGGATTTCAAGTGAATTGGGAAACATACTCCTTGTGTTTCCACATTGTCTAAGAAACAACATGAGTCTTGCAAGAGATTGAAACAATGCATCCTAAAACGTATTACCGCAGTGAAAACACACGTTTCTACCAAGACTTGGAAGGAGCAAGCGAAAGAATAGTCGCTGAGTGTTCTTTCGGAGAGAAACACAAGCATTTGTTCCTTCTGGAGTGAGTTTTCAGCCAGGAATTCATATGCATTTTGTACTGTGCAGAATGTAGCTACCTGCTCTTGAGTTGTGTCATAGAAGCACCTTTCCTGGAGGAGCTTATTGCAACATTCTTTGTTTGGCTAAGTTCTTTAGGGTTGGTTTTGGAAGGTCTTTCAACTTTGTCCAAATCCGCTTCGTATGAAATCTTTTCACAGCGCTCTTTCCAAGTGTCCACAAAGAGCTGCTCCTGGAAACTGTCCACATGCACATCTCCCATGCTGGTGTGCTCGTTTCACTACCTGGATTTTCGTTTTCTCTTCTTTCTTTGAAATGACAAGCCTTCTTTCTGCATGCAACACACACCTTGTAGCAGTTCCAGTTTGCAGCATGTTGGTGCTCCTAAAACGCTGTGTAACCTTTGTAGAGTGTGTCACTCTCCAGCACTGAATACACAACTTAGAGCTCCTTTCACCACAGACACGCAAACACATCTTTTTGTAAAAGTCCTACTTCTTTTCACTTCGAAATGTAAGGGTTTCAACGAGAACATGAAGTCAATGATGCTTTTGCACTCTACTACCAAACGAAATGACCTCCTCTACATGCCCGTCTGAGTTTCAGTGCAAAATGCCCTTGTTTTCTGGTTTCTTGAATGTTCTCAACACATTAGGAGAAAGAGCGTGTTTGAGCAAGAGTGATGCAGTGTGCGTTTCCCTAGATTTCAAGTGATTTGCGAAACATACTCCTTATTTTTCCACATTGTGTAAGAAACATGAGGCTTGCAAGAGATTGAAACAATGCTTCCTAAAACGTATTCCAGCAGTGAAAACACACGTTTCGACAAAGACTTTGAAGGAGCAAGCAAAAGCCTAGTGGCTGAGTGTTCCTTTTGAGAGAAAGACATGCATTTCGTCCTTCTGGAATGAGTTTTCAGCCAGGAATTCGTATGCATTTTGTACTGTGCAGAAAGTAGCTACCTGCTCGGGAGTTGTGTCATAGAAGCACCTTTCTGGAGGAGCTTATTGCAACATTCATTGTTTGGCTCAGTTCTTTAGGGTTGGTTTTGGAAGGTCTTTCAACTTTGTCCAAATCCTGCTTCGTACGAAATTTTTTCACAGCGCTGTTTCCAAGTGTCCTCAAAGAGCTGGTGCTTGAAACTGTCCACATGTACATCTCCCATACTGGTGTGCTCGTTCCCCTACCTGGATTTTGGTTTCCTCTTCTTCCTTTGAAACGACAAGCCTTCTTTCTGTATGCTACACACACCTTGTAGCAGTTTCAGTTTGCAGCATGTTGGTCTCCCCAAAATGCTGAGTATTCTATGTAGAGTGTGTCATTCTACAGCACTGAATACACAACTTAGAGCTCCTTTCAAAGCAGACACACAAACACATCTTTTTGTGAACGTCTTACTTCTTTTCACTTGGAAATGTAAGGGTTTCAACGAGAACATGAAGTCAATGATGCTTTTGCACTCTACTACCAAAAGAAATGACCTCCTCTACATGCCCGTCTGAGTTTCAGTGCAAAATACCCTTGTTTTCTGGTTTCTTGAATGTTCTCAACACATTAGGAGAAAGAGCGTGTTTGAGCAAGAGTGATGCACTGTGCGTTTCCCTAGATTTCAAGTGATTTGCGAAACATACTCCTTATTTTTCCACATTGTGTAAGAAACATGAGGTTTGCAAGAGATTGAAACAATGCTTCCTAAAACCTATTCCAGCAGTGAAAACACACGTTTCGACAAAGACTTTGAAGGAGCAAGCAAAAGCCTAGTGGCTGAGTGTTCCTTTTGAGAGAAAGACATGCATTTCGTCCTTCTGGAATGAGTTTTCAGCCAGGAATTCGTATGCATTTTGTACTGTGCAGAAAGTAGCTACCTGCTCCGGAGTTGTGTCATAGAAGCACCTTTCTGGAGGAGCTTATTGCAACATTCATTGTTTGGCTCAGTTCTTTAGGGTTGGTTTTGGAAGGTCTTTCAACTTTGTCCAAATCCTGCTTCGTACGAAATTTTTTCACAGCGCTGTTTCCAAGTGTCCACAAAGAGCTGGTGCTTGAAACTGTCCACATGTACATCTCCCATACTGGTGTGCTCGTTCCCCTACCTGGATTTTGGTTTCCTCTTCTTTCTTTGAAACGACAAGCCTTCTTTCTGTATGCTACACACACCTTGTAGCAGTTTCAGTTTGCAGCATGTTGGTCTCCCCAAAATGCTGAGTATTCTATGTAGAGTGTGTCATTCTACAGCACTGAATACACAACTTAGAGCTCCTTTCAAAGCAGACACACAAACACATCTTTTTGTGAAAGTCTTACTTCAGGTCCCTTGGAAAATATATGGGTTTCTTTGAGAACATGAAGTCGATTACGCTTTTGCACTCTGCAAAGAATAGAAGTGACCTTTTGTACATGCCCGTCTGAATTTCACTGCAAAATGCCCTTCTTTTCTGCTTTCTTGAACATTCCCAAAGCATCAGGTGAAAGAGCGTGTTTGAGGAAGAGTGATGCAGTGTGCGTTTTCCTGGATTTCAAGTGAATTGGGAAACATACTCCTTGTGTTTCCACATTGTCTAAGAAACAACATGAGTCTTGCAAGAGATTGAAACAATGCATCCTAAAACGTATTACCGCAGTGAAAACACACGTTTCTACCAAGACTTGGAAGGAGCAAGCGAAAGAATAGTCGCTGAGTGTTCTTTCGGAGAGAAACACAAGCATTTGTTCCTTCTGGAGTGAGTTTTCAGCCAGGAATTCATATGCATTTTGTACTGTGCAGAATGTAGCTACCTGCTCTTGAGTTGTGTCATAGAAGCACCTTTCCTGGAGGAGCTTATTGCAACATTCTTTGTTTGGCTAAGTTCTTTAGGGTTGGTTTTGGAAGGTCTTTCAACTTTGTCCAAATCCGCTTCGTATGAAATCTTTTCACAGCGCTCTTTCCAAGTGTCCACAAAGAGCTGCTCCTGGAAACTGTCCACATGCACATCTCCCATGCTGGTGTGCTCGTTTCACTACCTGGATTTTCGTTTTCTCTTCTTTCTTTGAAATGACAAGCCTTCTTTCTGCATGCAACACACACCTTGTAGCAGTTCCAGTTTGCAGCATGTTGGTGCTCCTAAAACGCTGTGTAACCTTTGTAGAGTGTGTCACTCTCCAGCACTGAATACACAACTTAGAGCTCCTTTCACCACAGACACGCAAACACATCTTTTTGTAAAAGTCCTACTTCTTTTCACTTCGAAATGTAAGGGTTTCAACGAGAACATGAAGTCAATGATGCTTTTGCACTCTACTACCAAACGAAATGACCTCTTCTACATGCCCGTCTGAGTTTCAGTGCAAAATGCCCTTGTTTTCTGGATTCTTGAATGTTCTCAACACATTAGGAGAAAGAGCGTGTTTGAGCAAGAGTGATGCAGTGTGCGTTTCCCTAGATTTCAAGTGATTTGCGAAACATACTCCTTATTTTTCCACATTGTGTAAGAAACATGAGGTTTGCAAGAGATTGAAACAATGCTTCCTAAAACGTATTCCAGCAGTGAAAACACACGTTTCGACAAAGACTTTGAAGGAGCAAGCAAAAGCCTAGTGGCTGAGTGTTCCTTTTGAGAGAAAGACATGCATTTCGTCCTTCTGGAATGAGTTTTCAGCCAGGAATTCGTATGCATTTTGTACTGTGCAGAAAGTAGCTACCTGCTCGGGAGTTGTGTCATAGAAGCACCTTTCTGGAGGAGCTTATTGCAACATTCATTGTTTGGCTCAGTTCTTTAGGGTTGGTTTTGGAAGGTCTTTCAACTTTGTCCAAATCCTGCTTCGTACGAAATTTTTTCACAGCGCTGTTTCCAAGTGTCCTCAAAGAGCTGGTGCTTGAAACTGTCCACATGTACATCTCCCATACTGGTGTGCTCGTTCCCCTACCTGGATTTTGGTTTCCTCTTCTTTCTTTGAAACGACAAGCCTTCTTTCTGTATGCTACACACACCTTGTAGCAGTTTCACTTTGCAGCATGTTGGTCTCCCCAAAATGCTGAGTATTCTATGTATAGTGTGTCATTCTACAGCACTGAATACACAACTTAGAGCTCCTTTCAAAGCAGACACACAAACACATCTTTTTGTGAAAGTCTTACTTCAGGTCCCTTGGAAAATATATGGGTTTCCTTGAGAACATGAAGTCGATTACGCTTTTGCACTCTGCAAAGAATAGAAGTGATCTTTTGTACATGCCCGTCTGAATTTCACTGCAAAATGCCCTTCTTTTCTGCTTTCTTGAACATTCCCAAAGCATCAGGTGAAAGAGCGTGTTTGAGGAAGAGTGATGCAGTGTGCGTTTTCCTGGATTTCAAGTGAATTGGGAAACATACTCCTTGTGTTTCCACATTGTCTAAGAAACAACATGAGTCTTGCAAGAGATTGAAACAATGCATCCTAAAACGTATTACCGCAGTGAAAACACACGTTTCTACCAAGACTTGGAAGGAGCAAGCGAAAGAATAGTCGCTGAGTGTTCTTTCGGAGAGAAACACAAGCATTTGTTCCTTCTGGAGTGAGTTTTCAGCCAGGAATTCATATGCATTTTGTACTGTGCAGAATGTAGCTACCTGCTCTTGAGTTGTGTCATAGAAGCACCTTTCCTGGAGGAGCTTATTGCAACATTCTTTGTTTGGCTAAGTTCTTTAGGGTTGGTTTTGGAAGGTCTTTCAACTTTGTCCAAATCCGCTTCGTATGAAATCTTTTCACAGCGCTCTTTCCAAGTGTCCACAAAGAGCTGCTCCTGGAAACTGTCCACATGCACATCTCCCATGCTGGTGTGCTCGTTTCACTACCTGGATTTTCGTTTTCTCTTCTTTCTTTGAAATGACAAGCCTTCTTTCTGCATGCAACACACACCTTGTAGCAGTTCCAGTTTGCAGCATGTTGGTGCTCCTAAATCGCTGTGTAACCTTTGTAGAGTGTGTCACTCTCCAGCACTGAATACACAACTTAGAGCTCCTTTCACCACAGACACGCAAACACATCTTTTTGTAAAAGTCCTACTTCTTTTCACTTCGAAATGTAAGGGTTTCAACGAGAACATGAAGTCAATGATGCTTTTGCACTCTACTACCAAACGAAATGACCTCCTCTACATGCCCGTCTGAGTTTCAGTGCAAAATGCCCTTGTTTTCTGGTTTCTTGAATGTTCTCAACACATTAGGAGAAAGAGCGTGTTTGAGCAAGAGTGATGCAGTGTGCGTTTCCCTAGATTTCAAGTGATTTGCGAAACATACTCCTTATTTTTCCACATTGTGTAAGAAACATGAGGTTTGCAAGAGATTGAAACAATGCTTCCTAAAACGTATTCCAGCAGTGAAAACACACGTTTCGACAAAGACTTTGAAGGAGCAAGCAAAAGCCTAGTGGCTGAGTGTTCCTTTTGAGAGAAAGACATGCATTTCGTCCTTCTGGAATGAGTTTTCAGCCAGGAATTCGTATGCATTTTGTACTGTGCAGAAAGTAGCTACCTGCTCGGGAGTTGTGTCATAGAAGCACCTTTCTGGAGGAGCTTATTGCAACATTCATTGTTTGGCTCAGTTCTTTAGGGTTGGTTTTGGAAGGTCTTTCAACTTTGTCCAAATCCTGCTTCGTACGAAATTTTTTCACAGCGCTGTTTCCAAGTGTCCTCAAAGAGCTGGTGCTTGAAACTGTCCACATGTACATCTCCCATACTGGTGTGCTCGTTCCCCTACCTGGATTTTGGTTTCCTCTTCTTCCTTTGAAACGACAAGCCTTCTTTCTGTATGCTACACACACCTTGTAGCAGTTTCAGTTTGCAGCATGTTGGTCTCCCCAAAATGCTGAGTATTCTATGTAGAGTGTGTCATTCTACAGCACTGAATACACAACTTAGAGCTCCTTTCAAAGCAGACACACAAACACATCTTTTTGTGAACGTCTTACTTCTTTTCACTTGGAAATGTAAGGGTTTCAACGAGAACATGAAGTCAATGATGCTTTTGCACTCTACTACCAAAAGAAATGACCTCCTCTACATGCCCGTCTGAGTTTCAGTGCAAAATACCCTTGTTTTCTGGTTTCTTGAATGTTCTCAACACATTAGGAGAAAGAGCGTGTTTGAGCAAGAGTGATGCACTGTGCGTTTCCCTAGATTTCAAGTGATTTGCGAAACATACTCCTTATTTTTCCACATTGTGTAAGAAACATGAGGTTTGCAAGAGATTGAAACAATGCTTCCTAAAACCTATTCCAGCAGTGAAAACACACGTTTCGACAAAGACTTTGAAGGAGCAAGCAAAAGCCTAGTGGCTGAGTGTTCCTTTTGAGAGAAAGACATGCATTTCGTCCTTCTGGAATGAGTTTTCAGCCAGGAATTCGTATGCATTTTGTACTGTGCAGAAAGTAGCTACCTGCTCCGGAGTTGTGTCATAGAAGCACCTTTCTGGAGGAGCTTATTGCAACATTCATTGTTTGGCTCAGTTCTTTAGGGTTGGTTTTGGAAGGTCTTTCAACTTTGTCCAAATCCTGCTTCGTACGAAATTTTTTCACAGCGCTGTTTCCAAGTGTCCACAAAGAGCTGGTGCTTGAAACTGTCCACATGTACATCTCCCATACTGGTGTGCTCGTTCCCCTACCTGGATTTTGGTTTCCTCTTCTTTCTTTGAAACGACAAGCCTTCTTTCTGTATGCTACACACACCTTGTAGCAGTTTCAGTTTGCAGCATGTTGGTCTCCCCAAAATGCTGAGTATTCTATGTAGAGTGTGTCATTCTACAGCACTGAATACACAACTTAGAGCTCCTTTCAAAGCAGACACACAAACACATCTTTTTGTGAAAGTCTTACTTCAGGTCCCTTGGAAAATATATGGGTTTCTTTGAGAACATGAAGTCGATTACGCTTTTGCACTCTGCAAAGAATAGAAGTGACATTTTGTACATGCCCGTCTGAATTTCACTGCAAAATGCCCTTCTTTTCTGCTTTCTTGAACATTCCCAAAGCATCAGGTGAAAGAGCGTGTTTGAGGAAGAGTGATGCAGTGTGCGTTTTCCTGGATTTCAAGTGAATTGGGAAACATACTCCTTGTGTTTCCACATTGTCTAAGAAACAACATGAGTCTTGCAAGAGATTGAAACAATGCATCCTAAAACGTATTACCGCAGTGAAAACACACGTTTCTACCAAGACTTGGAAGGAGCAAGCGAAAGAATAGTCGCTGAGTGTTCTTTCGGAGAGAAACACAAGCATTTGTTCCTTCTGGAGTGAGTTTTCAGCCAGGAATTCATATGCATTTTGTACTGTGCAGAATGTAGCTACCTGCTCTTGAGTTGTGTCATAGAAGCACCTTTCCTGGAGGAGCTTATTGCAACATTCTTTGTTTGGCTAAGTTCTTTAGGGTTGGTTTTGGAAGGTCTTTCAACTTTGTCCAAATCCGCTTCGTATGAAATCTTTTCACAGCGCTCTTTCCAAGTGTCCACAAAGAGCTGCTCCTGGAAACTGTCCACATGCACATCTCCCATGCTGGTGTGCTCGTTTCACTACCTGGATTTTCGTTTTCTCTTCTTTCTTTGAAATGACAAGCCTTCTTTCTGCATGCAACACACACCTTGTAGCAGTTCCAGTTTGCAGCATGTTGGTGCTCCTAAAACGCTGTGTAACCTTTGTAGAGTGTGTCACTCTCCAGCACTGAATACACAACTTAGAGCTCCTTTCACCACAGACACGCAAACACATCTTTTTGTAAAAGTCCTACTTCTTTTCACTTCGAAATGTAAGGGTTTCAACGAGAACATGAAGTCAATGATGCTTTTGCACTCTACTACCAAACGAAATGACCTCTTCTACATGCCCGTCTGAGTTTCAGTGCAAAATGCCCTTGTTTTCTGGATTCTTGAATGTTCTCAACACATTAGGAGAAAGAGCGTGTTTGAGCAAGAGTGATGCAGTGTGCGTTTCCCTAGATTTCAAGTGATTTGCGAAACATACTCCTTATTTTTCCACATTGTGTAAGAAACATGAGGTTTGCAAGAGATTGAAACAATGCTTCCTAAAACGTATTCCAGCAGTGAAAACACACGTTTCGACAAAGACTTTGAAGGAGCAAGCAAAAGCCTAGTGGCTGAGTGTTCCTTTTGAGAGAAAGACATGCATTTCGTCCTTCTGGAATGAGTTTTCAGCCAGGAATTCGTATGCATTTTGTACTGTGCAGAAAGTAGCTACCTGCTCGGGAGTTGTGTCATAGAAGCACCTTTCTGGAGGAGCTTATTGCAACATTCATTGTTTGGCTCAGTTCTTTAGGGTTGGTTTTGGAAGGTCTTTCAACTTTGTCCAAATCCTGCTTCGTACGAAATTTTTTCACAGCGCTGTTTCCAAGTGTCCTCAAAGAGCTGGTGCTTGAAACTGTCCACATGTACATCTCCCATACTGGTGTGCTCGTTCCCCTACCTGGATTTTGGTTTCCTCTTCTTTCTTTGAAACGACAAGCCTTCTTTCTGTATGCTACACACACCTTGTAGCAGTTTCAGTTTGCAGCATGTTGGTCTCCCCAAAATGCTGAGTATTCTATGTATAGTGTGTCATTCTACAGCACTGAATACACAACTTAGAGCTCCTTTCAAAGCAGACACACAAACACATCTTTTTGTGAAAGTCTTACTTCAGGTCCCTTGGAAAATATATGGGTTTCCTTGAGAACATGAAGTCGATTACGCTTTTGCACTCTGCAAAGAATAGAAGTGATCTTTTGTACATGCCCGTCTGAATTTCACTGCAAAATGCCCTTCTTTTCTGCTTTCTTGAACATTCCCAAAGCATCAGGTGAAAGAGCGTGTTTGAGGAAGAGTGATGCAGTGTGCGTTTTCCTGGATTTCAAGTGAATTGGGAAACATACTCCTTGTGTTTCCACATTGTCTAAGAAACAACATGAGTCTTGCAAGAGATTGAAACAATGCATCCTAAAACGTATTACCGCAGTGAAAACACACGTTTCTACCAAGACTTGGAAGGAGCAAGTGAAAGAATAGTCGCTGAGTGTTCTTTCGGAGAGAAACACAAGCATTTGTTCCTTCTGGAGTGAGTTTTCAGCCAGGAATTCATATGCATTTTGTACTGTGCAGAATGTAGCTACCTGCTCTTGAGTTGTGTCATAGAAGCACCTTTCCTGGAGGAGCTTATTGCAACATTCTTTGTTTGGCTAAGTTCTTTAGGGTTGGTTTTGGAAGGTCTTTCAACTTTGTCCAAATCCGCTTCGTATGAAATCTTTTCACAGCGCTCTTTCCAAGTGTCCACAAAGAGCTGCTCCTGGAAACTGTCCACATGCACATCTCCCATGCTGGTGTGCTCGTTTCACTACCTGGATTTTGGTTTTCTCCTCTTTCTTTGAAATGACAAGCCTTCTTTCTGCATGCAACACACACCTTGTAGCAGTTCCAGTTTGCAGCATGTTGGTGCTCCTAAAACGCTGTGTAACCTTTGTAGAGTGTGTCACTCTCCAGCACTGAATACACAACTTAGAGCTCCTTTCACCACAGACACGCAAACACATCTTTTTGTAAAAGTCCTACTTCTTTTCACTTCGAAATGTAAGGGTTTCAACGAGAACATGAAGTCAATGATGCTTTTGCACTCTACTACCAAACGAAATGACCTCTTCTACATGCCCGTCTGAGTTTCAGTGCAAAATGCCCTTGTTTTCTGGTTTCTTGAATGTTCTCAACACATTAGGAGAAAGAGCGTGTTTGAGCAAGAGTGATGCAGTGTGCGTTTCCCTAGATTTCAAGTGATTTGTGAAACATACTCCTTATTTTTCCACATTGTGTAAGAAACATGAGGTTTGCAAGAGATTGAAACAATGCTTCCTAAAACGTATTCCAGCAGTGAAAACACACGTTTCGACAAAGACTTTGAAGGAGCAAGCAAAAGCCTAGTGGCTGAGTGTTCCTTTTGAGAGAAAGACATGCATTTCGTCCTTCTGGAATGAGTTTTCAGCCAGGAATTCGTATGCATTTTGTACTGTGCAGAAAGTAGCTACCTGCTCGGGAGTTGTGTCATAGAAGCACCTTTCTGGAGGAGCTTATTGCAACATTCATTGTTTGGCTCAGTTCTTTAGGGTTGGTTTTGGAAGGTCTTTCAACTTTGTCCAAATCCTGCTTCGTACGAAATTTTTTCACAGCGCTGTTTCCAAGTGTCCTCAAAGAGCTGGTGCTTGAAACTGTCCACATGTACATCTCCCATACTGGTGTGCTCGTTCCCCTACCTGGATTTTGGTTTCCTCTTCTTTCTTTGAAAGGACAAGCCTTCTTTCTGTATGCTACACACACCTTGTAGCAGTTTCAGTTTGCAGCATGTTGGTCTCCCCAAAATGCTGAGTATTCTATGTAGAGTGTGTCATTCTACAGCACTGAATACACAACTTAGAGCTCCTTTCAAAGCAGACACACAAACACATCTTTTTGTGAAAGTCTTACTTCAGGTCCCTTGGAAAATATATGGGTTTCCTTGAGAACATGAAGTCGATTACGCTTTTGCACTCTGCAAAGAATAGAAGTGATCTTTTGTACATGCCCGTCTGAATTTCACTGCAAAATGCCCTTCTTTTCTGCTTTCTTGAACATTCCCAAAGCATCAGGTGAAAGAGCGTGTTTGAGGAAGAGTGATGCAGTGTGCGTTTTCCTGGATTTCAAGTGAACTGGGAAACATACTCCTTGTGTTTCCACATTGTCTAAGAAACAACATGAGTCTTGCAAGAGATTGAAACAATGCATCCTAAAACGTATTACCGCAGTGAAAACACACGTTTCTACCAAGACTTGGAAGGAGCAAGCGAAAGAATAGTCGCTGAGTGTTCTTTCGGAGAGAAACACAAGCATTTGTTCCTTCTGGAGTGAGTTTTCAGCCAGGAATTCATATGCATTTTGTACTGTGCAGAATGTAGCTACCTGCTCTTGAGTTGTGTCATAGAAGCACCTTTCCTGGAGGAGCTTATTGCAACATTCTTTGTTTGGCTAAGTTCTTTAGGGTTGGTTTTGGAAGGTCTTTCAACTTTGTCCAAATCCGCTTCGTATGAAATCTTTTCACAGCGCTCTTTCCAAGTGTCCACAAAGAGCTTCTCCTGGAAACTGTCCACATGCACATCTCCCATGCTGGTGTGCTCGTTTCACTACCTGGATTTTGGTTTTCTCCTCTTTCTTTGAAATGACAAGCCTTCTTTCTGCATGCAACACACACCTTGTTGCAGTTCCAGTTTGCAGCATGTTGGTGCTCCTAAAACGCTGTGTAACCTTTGTAGAGTGTGTCACTCTCCAGCACTGAATACACAACTTAGAGCTCCTTTCACCACAGACACGCAAACACATCTTTTTGTAAAAGTCCTACTTCTTTTCACTTGGAAATGTAAGGGTTTCAACGAGAACATGAAGTCAATGATGCTTTTGCACTCTACTACCAAACGAAATGACCTCTTCTACATGCCCGTCTGAGTTTCAGTGCAAAATGCCCTTTTTTCTGGTTTCTTGAATGTTCTCAACACATTAGGAGAAAGAGCGTGTTTGAGCAAGAGTGATGCAGTGTGCGTTTCCCTAGATTTCAAGTGATTTGCGAAACATACTCCTTATTTTTCCACATTGTGTAAGAAACATGAGGTTTGCAAGAGATTGAAACAATGCTTCCTAAAACGTATTCCAGCAGTGAAAACACACGTTTCGACAAAGACTTTGAAGGAGCAAGCAAAAGCCTAGTGGCTGAGTGTTCCTTTTGAGAGAAAGACATGCATTTCGTCCTTCTGGAATGAGTTTTCAGCCAGGAATTCGTATGCATTTTGTACTGTGCAGAAAGTAGCTACCTGCTCGGGAGTTGTGTCATAGAAGCACCTTTCTGGAGGAGCTTATTGCAACATTCATTGTTTGGCTCAGTTCTTTAGGGTTGGTTTTGGAAGGTCTTTCAACTTTGTCCAAATCCTGCTTCGTACGAAATTTTTTCACAGCGCTGTTTCCAAATGTCCTCAAAGAGCTGGTGCTTGAAACTGTCCACATGTACATCTCCCATACTGGTGTGCTCGTTCCCCTACCTGGATTTTGGTTTCCTCTTCTTTCTTTGAAACGACAAGCCTTCTTTCTGTATGCTACACACACCTTGTAGCAGTTTCAGTTTGCAGCATGTTGGTCTCCCCAAAATGCTGAGTATTCTATGTAGAGTGTGTCATTCTACAGCACTGAATACACAACTTAGAGCTCCTTTCAAAGCAGACACACAAACACATCTTTTTGTGAAAGTCTTACTTCAGGTCCCTTGGAAAATATATGGGTTTCCTTGAGAACATGAAGTCGATTACGCTTTTGCACTCTGCAAAGAATAGAAGTGATCTTTTGTACATGCCCGTCTGAATTTCACTGCAAAATGCCCTTCTTTTCTGCTTTCTTGAACATTCCCAAAGCATCAGGTGAAAGAGCGTGTTTGAGGAAGAGTGATGCAGTGTGCGTTTTCCTGGATTTCAAGTGAATTGGGAAACATACTCCTTGTGTTTCCACATTGTCTAAGAAACAACATGAGTCTTGCAAGAGATTGAAACAATGCATCCTAAAACGTATTACCGCAGTGAAAACACACGTTTCTACCAAGACTTGGAAGGAGCAAGCGAAAGAATAGTCGCTGAGTGTTCTTTCGGAGAGAAACACAAGCATTTGTTCCTTCTGGAGTGAGTTTTCAGCCAGGAATTCATATGCATTTTGTACTGTGCAGAATGTAGCTACCTGCTCTTGAGTTGTGTCATAGAAGCACCTTTCCTGGAGGAGCTTATTGCAACATTCTTTGTTTGGCTCAGTTCTTTAGGGTTGGTTTTGGAAGGTCTTTCAACTTTGTCCAAATCCGCTTCGTATGAAATCTTTTCACAGCGCTCTTTCCAAGTGTCCACAAAGAGCTGCTCCTGGAAACTGTCCACATGCACATCTCCCATGCTGGTGTGCTCGTTTCACTACCTGGATTTTGGTTTTCTCTTCTTTCTTTGAAATGACAAGCCTTCTTTCTGCATGCTACACACACCTTGTAGCAGTTCCAGTTTGCAGCATGCTGGTGCTCCTAAAACGCTGTGTAACCTGTGTAGAGTGTGTCACTCTCCAGCACTGAATACACAACTTAGAGCTCCTTTCACCACAGACACGCAAACACATCTTTTTGTGAAAGTCCTACTTCTTTTCACTTGGAAATGTAAGGGTTTCAACGAGAACATGAAGTCAATGATGCTTTTGCACTCTACTACCAAACGAAATGACCTCCTCTACATGCCCGTCTGAGTTTCAGTGCAAAATGCCCTTGTTTTCTGGTTTCTTGAATGTTCTCAACACATTAGGAGAAAGAGCGTGTTTGAGCAAGAGTGATGCAGTGTGCGTTTCCCTAGATTTCAAGTGATTTGCGAAACATACTCGTTATTTTTCTACTTTGTGTAAGAAACATGAGGTTTGCAAGAGATTGAAACAATGCTTCCTAAAACGTATTCCAGCAGTGAAAACACACGTTTCGACAAAGACTTTGAAGGAGCAAGCAAAAGCCTAGTGGCTGAGTGTTCCTTTTGAGAGAAAGACATGCATTTCGTCCTTCTGGAATGAGTTTTCAGCCAGGAATTCGTATGCATTTTGTACTGTGCAGAAAGTAGCTACCTGCTCGGGAGTTGTGTCATAGAAGCACCTTTCTGGAGGAGCTTATTGCAACATTCATTGTTTGGCTCAGTTCTTTAGGGTTGGTTTTGGAAGGTCTTTCAACTTTGTCCAAATCCTGCTTCGTACGAAATTTTTTCACAGCGCTGTTTCCAAGTGTCCACAAAGAGCTGGTGCTTGAAACTGTCCACATGTACATCTCCCTTACTGGTGTGCTCGTTCCCCTACCTGGATTTTGGTTTCCTCTTCTTTCTTTGAAACGACAAGCCTTCTTTCTGTATGCTACACACACCTTGTAGCAGTTTCAGTTTGCAGCATGTTGGTCTCCCCAAAATGCTGAGTATTCTATGTAGAGTGTGTCATTCTACAGCACTGAATACACAACTTAGAGCTCCTTTCAAAGCAGACACACAAACACATCTTTTTGTGAAAGTCTTACTTCAGGTCCCTTGGAAAACATATGGGTTTCTTTGAGAACATGAAGTCGATTACGCTTTTGCACTCTGCAAAGAATAGAAGTGACCTTTTGTACATGCCCGTCTGAATTTCACTGCAAAATGCCCTTCTTTTCTGCTTTCTTGAACATTCCCAAAGCATCAGGTGAAAGAGCGTGTTTGAGGAAGAGTGATGCAGTGTGCGTTTTCCTGGATTTCAAGTGAATTGGGAAACATACTCCTTGTGTTTCCACATTGTCTAAGAAACAACATGAGTCTTGCAAGAGATTGAAACAATGCATCCTAAAACGTATTACCGCAGTGAAAACACACGTTTCTACCAAGACTTGGAAGGAGCAAGCGAAAGAATAGTCGCTGAGTGTTCTTTCGGAGAGAAACACAAGCATTTGTTCCTTCTGGAGTGAGTTTTCAGCCAGGAATTCATATGCATTTTGTACTGTGCAGAATGTAGCTACCTGCTCTTGAGTTGTGTCATAGAAGCACCTTTCCTGGAGGAGCTTATTGCAACATTCTTTGTTTGGCTCAGTTCTTTAGGGTTGGTTTTGGAAGGTCTTTCAACTTTGTCCAAATCCGCTTCGTATGAAATCTTTTCACAGCGCTCTTTCCAAGTGTCCACAAAGAGCTGCTCCTGGAAACTGTCCACATGCACATCTCCCATGCTGGTGTGCTCGTTTCACTACCTGGATTTTGGTTTTCTCTTCTTTCTTTGAAATGACAAGCCTTCTTTCTGCATGCAACACACACCTTGTAGCAGTTCCAGTTTGCAGCATGTTGGTGCTCCTAAAACGCTGTGTAACCTTTGTAGAGTGTGTCACTCTCCAGCACTGAATACACAACTTAGAGCTCCTTTCACCACAGACACGCAAACACATCTTTTTGTAAAAGTCCTACTTCTTTTCACTTCGAAATGTAAGGGTTTCAACGAGAACATGAAGTCAATGATGCTTTTGCACTCTACTACCAAACGAAATGACCTCTTCTACATGCCCGTCTGAGTTTCAGTGCAAAATGCCCTTGTTTTCTGGATTCTTGAATGTTCTCAACACATTAGGAGAAAGAGCGTGTTTGAGCAAGAGTGATGCAGTGTGCGTTTCCCTAGATTTCAAGTGATTTGCGAAACATACTCCTTATTTTTCCACATTGTGTAAGAAACATGAGGTTTGCAAGAGATTGAAACAATGCTTCCTAAAACGTATTCCAGCAGTGAAAACACACGTTTCGACAAAGACTTTGAAGGAGCAAGCAAAAGCCTAGTGGCTGAGTGTTCCTTTTGAGAGAAAGACATGCATTTCGTCCTTCTGGAATGAGTTTTCAGCCAGGAATTCGTATGCATTTTGTACTGTGCAGAAAGTAGCTACCAGCTCCGGAGTTGTGTCATAGAAGCACCTTTCTGGAGGAGCTTATTGCAACATTCATTGTTTGGCTCAGTTCTTTAGGGTTGGTTTTGGAAGGTCTTTCAACTTTGTCCAAATCCTGCTTCGTACGAAATTTTTTCACAGCGCTGTTTCCAAGTGTCCTCAAAGAGCTGGTGCTTGAAACTGTCCACATGTACATCTCCCATACTGGTGTGCTCGTTCCCCTACCTGGATTTTGGTTTCCTCTTCTTTCTTTGAAACGACAAGCCTTCTTTCTGTATGCTACACACACCTTGTAGCAGTTTCAGTTTGCAGCATGTTGGTCTCCCCAAAATGCTGAGTATTCTATGTAGAGTGTGTCATTCTACAGCACTGAATACACAACTTAGAGCTCCTTTCAAAGCAGACACACAAACACATCTTTTTGTGAAAGTCTTACTTCAGGTCCCTTGGAAAATATATGGATTTCCTTGAGAACATGAAGTCGATTACGCTTTTGCACTCTGCAAAGAATAGAAGTGATCTTTTGTACATGCCCGTCTGAATTTCACTGCAAAATGCCCTTCTTTTCTGCTTTCTTGAACATTCCCAAAGCATCAGGTGAAAGAGCGTGTTTGAGGAAGAGTGATGCAGTGTGCGTTTTCCTGGCTTTCAAGTGAATTGGGAAACATACTCCTTGTGTTTCCACATTGTCTAAGAAACAACATGAGTCTTGCAAGAGATTGAAACAATGCATCCTAAAACGTATTACCGCAGTGAAAACACACGTTTCTACCAAGACTTGGAAGGAGCAAGCGAAAGAATAGTCGCTGAGTGTTCTTTCGGAGAGAAACACAAGCATTTGTTCCTTCTGGAGTGAGTTTTCAGCCAGGAATTCATATGCATTTTGTACTGTGCAGAATGTAGCTACCTGCTCTTGAGTTGTGTCATAGAAGCACCTTTCCTGGAGGAGCTTATTGCAACATTCTTTGTTTGGCTAAGTTCTTTAGGGTTGGTTTTGGAAGGTCTTTCAACTTTGTCCAAATCCGCTTCGTATGAAATCTTTTCACAGCGCTCTTTCCAAGTGTCCACAAAGAGCTGCTCCTGGAAACTGTCCACATGCACATCTCCCATGCTGGTGTGCTCGTTTCACTACCTGGATTTTCGTTTTCTCTTCTTTCTTTGAAATGACAAGCCTTCTTTCTGCATGCAACACACACCTTGTAGCAGTTCCAGTTTGCAGCATGTTGGTGCTCCTAAAACGCTGTGTAACCTTTGTAGAGTGTGTCACTCTCCAGCACTGAATACACAACTTAGAGCTCCTTTCACCACAGACACGCAAACACATCTTTTTGTAAAAGTCCTACTTCTTTTCACTTCGAAATGTAAGGGTTTCAACGAGAACATGAAGTCAATGATGCTTTTGCACTCTACTACCAAACGAAATGACCTCCTCTACATGCCCGTCTGAGTTTCAGTGCAAAATGCCCTTGTTTTCTGGTTTCTTGAATGTTCTCAACACATTAGGAGAAAGAGCGTGTTTGAGCAAGAGTGATGCAGTGTGCGTTTCCCTAGATTTCAAGTGATTTGCGAAACATACTCCTTATTTTTCCACATTGTGTAAGAAACATGAGGCTTGCAAGAGATTGAAACAATGCTTCCTAAAACGTATTCCAGCAGTGAAAACACACGTTTCGACAAAGACTTTGAAGGAGCAAGCAAAAGCCTAGTGGCTGAGTGTTCCTTTTGAGAGAAAGACATGCATTTCGTCCTTCTGGAATGAGTTTTCAGCCAGGAATTCGTATGCATTTTGTACTGTGCAGAAAGTAGCTACCTGCTCGGGAGTTGTGTCATAGAAGCACCTTTCTGGAGGAGCTTATTGCAACATTCATTGTTTGGCTCAGTTCTTTAGGGTTGGTTTTGGAAGGTCTTTCAACTTTGTCCAAATCCTGCTTCGTACGAAATTTTTTCACAGCGCTGTTTCCAAGTGTCCTCAAAGAGCTGGTGCTTGAAACTGTCCACATGTACATCTCCCATACTGGTGTGCTCGTTCCCCTACCTGGATTTTGGTTTCCTCTTCTTCCTTTGAAACGACAAGCCTTCTTTCTGTATGCTACACACACCTTGTAGCAGTTTCAGTTTGCAGCATGTTGGTCTCCCCAAAATGCTGAGTATTCTATGTAGAGTGTGTCATTCTACAGCACTGAATACACAACTTAGAGCTCCTTTCAAAGCAGACACACAAACACATCTTTTTGTGAACGTCTTACTTCTTTTCACTTGGAAATGTAAGGGTTTCAACGAGAACATGAAGTCAATGATGCTTTTGCACTCTACTACCAAACGAAATGACCTCCTCTACATGCCCGTCTGAGTTTCAGTGCAAAATGCCCTTGTTTTCTGGTTTCTTGAATGTTCTCAACACATTAGGAGAAAGAGCGTGTTTGAGCAAGAGTGATGCAGTGTGCGTTTCCCTAGATTTCAAGTGATTTGCGAAACATACTCCTTATTTTTCCACATTGTGTAAGAAACATGAGGCTTGCAAGAGATTGAAACAATGCTTCCTAAAACGTATTCCAGCAGTGAAAACACACGTTTCGACAAAGACTTTGAAGGAGCAAGCAAAAGCCTAGTGGCTGAGTGTTCCTTTTGAGAGAAAGACATGCATTTCGTCCTTCTGGAATGAGTTTTCAGCCAGGAATTCGTATGCATTTTGTACTGTGCAGAAAGTAGCTACCTGCTCGGGAGTTGTGTCATAGAAGCACCTTTCTGGAGGAGCTTATTGCAACATTCATTGTTTGGCTCAGTTCTTTAGGGTTGGTTTTGGAAGGTCTTTCAACTTTGTCCAAATCCTGCTTCGTACGAAATTTTTTCACAGCGCTGTTTCCAAGTGTCCTCAAAGAGCTGGTGCTTGAAACTGTCCACATGTACATCTCCCATACTGGTGTGCTCGTTCCCCTACCTGGATTTTGGTTTCCTCTTCTTCCTTTGAAACGACAAGCCTTCTTTCTGTATGCTACACACACCTTGTAGCAGTTTCAGTTTGCAGCATGTTGGTCTCCCCAAAATGCTGAGTATTCTATGTAGAGTGTGTCATTCTACAGCACTGAATACACAACTTAGAGCTCCTTTCAAAGCAGACACACAAACACATCTTTTTGTGAACGTCTTACTTCTTTTCACTTGGAAATGTAAGGGTTTCAACGAGAACATGAAGTCAATGATGCTTTTGCACTCTACTACCAAAAGAAATGACCTCCTCTACATGCCCGTCTGAGTTTCAGTGCAAAATGCCCTTGTTTTCTGGTTTCTTGAATGTTCTCAACACATTAGGAGAAAGAGCGTGTTTGAGCAAGAGTGATGCAGTGTGCGTTTCCCTAGATTTCAAGTGATTTGCGAAACATACTCCTTATTTTTCCACATTGTGTAAGAAACATGAGGTTTGCAAGAGATTGAAACAATGCTTCCTAAAACGTATTCCAGCAGTGAAAACACACGTTTCGACAAAGACTTTGAAGGAGCAAGCAAAAGCCTAGTGGCTGAGTGTTCCTTTTGAGAGAAAGACATGCATTTCGTCCTTCTGGAATGAGTTTTCAGCCAGGAATTCGTATGCATTTTGTACTGTGCAGAAAGTAGCTACCTGCTCCGGAGTTGTGTCATAGAAGCACCTTTCTGGAGGAGCTTATTGCAACATTCATTGTTTGGCTCAGTTCTTTAGGGTTGGTTTTGGAAGGTCTTTCAACTTTGTCCAAATCCTGCTTCGTACGAAATTTTTTCACAGCGCTGTTTCCAAGTGTCCACAAAGAGCTGGTGCTTGAAACTGTCCACATGTACATCTCCCATACTGGTGTGCTCGTTCCCCTACCTGGATTTTGGTTTCCTCTTCTTTCTTTGAAACGACAAGCCTTCTTTCTGTATGCTACACACACCTTGTAGCAGTTTCAGTTTGCAGCATGTTGGTCTCCCCAAAATGCTGAGTATTCTATGTAGAGTGTGTCATTCTACAGCACTGAATACACAACTTAGAGCTCCTTTCAAAGCAGACACACAAACACATCTTTTTGTGAAAGTCTTACTTCAGGTCCCTTGGAAAATATATGGGTTTCTTTGAGAACATGAAGTCGATTACGCTTTTGCACTCTGCAAAGAATAGAAGTGACCTTTTGTACATGCCCGTCTGAATTTCACTGCAAAATGCCCTTCTTTTCTGCTTTCTTGAACATTCCCAAAGCATCAGGTGAAAGAGCGTGTTTGAGGAAGAGTGATGCAGTGTGCGTTTTCCTGGATTTCAAGTGAATTGGGAAACATACTCCTTGTGTTTCCACATTGTCTAAGAAACAACATGAGTCTTGCAAGAGATTGAAACAATGCATCCTAAAACGTATTACCGCAGTGAAAACACACGTTTCTACCAAGACTTGGAAGGAGCAAGCGAAAGAATAGTCGCTGAGTGTTCTTTCGGAGAGAAACACAAGCATTTGTTCCTTCTGGAGTGAGTTTTCAGCCAGGAATTCATATGCATTTTGTACTGTGCAGAATGTAGCTACCTGCTCTTGAGTTGTGTCATAGAAGCACCTTTCCTGGAGGAGCTTATTGCAACATTCTTTGTTTGGCTAAGTTCTTTAGGGTTGGTTTTGGAAGGTCTTTCAACTTTGTCCAAATCCGCTTCGTATGAAATCTTTTCACAGCGCTCTTTCCAAGTGTCCACAAAGAGCTGCTCCTGGAAACTGTCCACATGCACATCTCCCATGCTGGTGTGCTCGTTTCACTACCTGGATTTTGGTTTTCTCTTCTTTCTTTGAAATGACAAGCCTTCTTTCTGCATGCAACACACACCTTGTAGCAGTTCCAGTTTGCAGCATGTTGGTGCTCCTAAAACGCTGTGTAACCTTTGTAGAGTGTGTCACTCTCCAGCACTGAATACACAACTTAGAGCTCCTTTCACCACAGACACGCAAACACATCTTTTTGTAAAAGTCCTACTTCTTTTCACTTCGAAATGTAAGGGTTTCAACGAGAACATGAAGTCAATGATGCTTTTGCACTCTACTACCAAACGAAATGACCTCTTCTACATGCCCGTCTGAGTTTCAGTGCAAAATGCCCTTGTTTTCTGGATTCTTGAATGTTCTCAACACATTAGGAGAAAGAGCGTGTTTGAGCAAGAGTGATGCAGTGTGCGTTTCCCTAGATTTCAAGTGATTTGCGAAACATACTCCTTATTTTTCCACATTGTGTAAGAAACATGAGGTTTGCAAGAGATTGAAACAATGCTTCCTAAAACGTATTCCAGCAGTGAAAACACACGTTTCGACAAAGACTTTGAAGGAGCAAGCAAAAGCCTAGTGGCTGAGTGTTCCTTTTGAGAGAAAGACATGCATTTCGTCCTTCTGGAATGAGTTTTCAGCCAGGAATTCGTATGCATTTTGTACTGTGCAGAAAGTAGCTACCTGCTCGGGAGTTGTGTCATAGAAGCACCTTTCTGGAGGAGCTTATTGCAACATTCATTGTTTGGCTCAGTTCTTTAGGGTTGGTTTTGGAAGGTCTTTCAACTTTGTCCAAATCCTGCTTCGTACGAAATTTTTTCACAGCGCTGTTTCCAAGTGTCCTCAAAGAGCTGGTGCTTGAAACTGTCCACATGTACATCTCCCATACTGGTGTGCTCGTTCCCCTACCTGGATTTTGGTTTCCTCTTCTTTCTTTGAAACGACAAGCCTTCTTTCTGTATGCTACACACACCTTGTAGCAGTTTCAGTTTGCAGCATGTTGGTCTCCCCAAAATGCTGAGTATTCTATGTAGAGTGTGTCATTCTACAGCACTGAATACACAACTTAGAGCTCCTTTCAAAGCAGACACACAAACACATCTTTTTGTGAAAGTCTTAATTCAGGTCCCTTGGAAAATATATGGGTTTCCTTGAGAACATGAAGTCGATTACGCTTTTGCACTCTGCAAAGAATAGAAGTGATCTTTTGTACATGCCCGTCTGAATTTCACTGCAAAATGCCCTTCTTTTCTGCTTTCTTGAACATTCCCAAAGCATCAGGTGAAAGAGCGTGTTTGAGGAAGAGTGATGCAGTGTGCGTTTTCCTGGATTTCAAGTGAATTGGGAAACATACTCCTTGTGTTTCCACATTGTCTAAGAAACAACATGAGTCTTGCAAGAGATTGAAACAATGCATCCTAAAACGTATTACCGCAGTGAAAACACACGTTTCTACCAAGACTTGGAAGGAGCAAGCGAAAGAATAGTCGCTGAGTGTTCTTTCGGAGAGAAACACAAGCATTTGTTCCTTCTGGAGTGAGTTTTCAGCCAGGAATTCATATGCATTTTGTACTGTGCAGAATGTAGCTACCTGCTCTTGAGTTGTGTCATAGAAGCACCTTTCCTGGAGGAGCTTATTGCAACATTCTTTGTTTGGCTAAGTTCTTTAGGGTTGGTTTTGGAAGGTCTTTCAACTTTGTCCAAATCCGCTTCGTATGAAATCTTTTCACAGCGCTCTTTCCAAGTGTCCACAAAGAGCTGCTCCTGGAAACTGTCCACATGCACATCTCCCATGCTGGTGTGCTCGTTTCACTACCTGGATTTTGGTTTTCTCTTCTTTCTTTGAAATGACAAGCCTTCTTTCTGCATGCAACACACACCTTGTAGCAGTTCCAGTTTGCAGCATGTTGGTGCTCCTAAAACGCTGTGTAACCTTTGTAGAGTGTGTCACTCTCCAGCACTGAATACACAACTTAGAGCTCCTTTCACCACAGACACGCAAACACATCTTTTTGTAAAAGTCCTACTTCTTTTCACTTGGAAATGTAAGGGTTTCAACGAGAACATGAAGTCAATGATGCTTTTGCACTCTACTACCAAACGAAATGACCTCTTCTACATGCCCGTCTGAGTTTCAGTGCAAAATGCCCTTGTTTTCTGGTTTCTTGAATGTTCTCAACACATTAGGAGAAAGAGCGTGTTTGAGCAAGAGTGATGCAGTGTGCGTTTCCCTAGATTTCAAGTGATTTGTGAAACATACTCCTTATTTTTCCACATTGTGTAAGAAACATGAGGTTTGCAAGAGATTGAAACAATGCTTCCTAAAACGTATTCCAGCAGTGAAAACACACGTTTCGACAAAGACTTTGAAGGAGCAAGCAAAAGCCTAGTGGCTGAGTGTTCCTTTTGAGAGAAAGACATGCATTTCGTCCTTCTGGAATGAGTTTTCAGCCAGGAATTCGTATGCATTTTGTACTGTGCAGAAAGTAGCTACCTGCTCGGGAGTTGTGTCATAGAAGCACCTTTCTGGAGGAGCTTATTGCAACATTCATTGTTTGGCTCAGTTCTTTAGGGTTGGTTTTGGAAGGTCTTTCAACTTTGTCCAAATCCTGCTTCGTACGAAATTTTTTCACAGCGCTGTTTCCAAGTGTCCTCAAAGAGCTGGTGCTTGAAACTGTCCACATGTACATCTCCCATACTGGTGTGCTCGTTCCCCTACCTGGATTTTGGTTTCCTCTTCTTTCTTTGAAAGGACAAGCCTTCTTTCTGTATGCTACACACACCTTGTAGCAGTTTCAGTTTGCAGCATGTTGGTCTCCCCAAAATGCTGAGTATTCTATGTAGAGTGTGTCATTCTACAGCACTGAATACACAACTTAGAGCTCCTTTCAAAGCAGACACACAAACACATCTTTTTGTGAAAGTCTTACTTCAGGTCCCTTGGAAAATATATGGGTTTCCTTGAGAACATGAAGTCGATTACGCTTTTGCACTCTGCAAAGAATAGAAGTGATCTTTTGTACATGCCCGTCTGAATTTCACTGCAAAATGCCCTTCTTTTCTGCTTTCTTGAACATTCCCAAAGCATCAGGTGAAAGAGCGTGTTTGAGGAAGAGTGATGCAGTGTGCGTTTTCCTGGATTTCAAGTGAAATGGGAAACATACTCCTTGTGTTTCCACATTGTCTAAGAAACAACATGAGTCTTGCAAGAGATTGAAACAATGCATCCTAAAACGTATTACCGCAGTGAAAACACACGTTTCTACCAAGACTTGGAAGGAGCAAGCGAAAGAATAGTCGCTGAGTGTTCTTTCGGAGAGAAACACAAGCATTTGTTCCTTCTGGAGTGAGTTTTCAGCCAGGAATTCATATGCATTTTGTACTGTGCAGAATGTAGCTACCTGCTCTTGAGTTGTGTCATAGAAGCACCTTTCTGGAGGAGCTTATTGCAACATTCTTTGTTTGGCTAAGTTCTTTAGGGTTGGTTTTGGAAGGTCTTTCAACTTTGTCCAAATCCGCTTCGTATGAAATCTTTTCACAGCGCTCTTTCCAAGTGTCCACAAAGAGCTGCTCCTGGAAACTGTCCACATGCACATCTCCCATGCTGGTGTGCTCGTTTCACTACCTGGATTTTGGTTTTCTCTTCTTTCTTTGAAATGACAAGCCTTCTTTCTGCATGCTACACACACCTTGTAGCAGTTCCAGTTTGCAGCATGTTGGTCTCCCCAAAATGCTGAGTATTCTATGTAGAGTGTGTCATTCTACAGCACTGAATACACAACTTAGAGCTCCTTTCAAAGCAGACACACAAACACATCTTTTTGTGAAAGTCTTACTTCAGGTCCCTTGGAATATATATGGGTTTCCTTGAGAACATGAAGTCGATTACGCTTTTGCACTCTGCAAAGAATAGAAGTGATCTTTTGTACATGCCCGTCTGAATTTCACTGCAAAATGCCCTTCTTTTCTGCTTTCTTGAACATTCCCAAAGCATCAGGTGAAAGAGCGTGTTTGAGGAAGAGTGATGCAGTGTGCGTTTTCCTGGATTTCAAGTGAATTGGGAAACATACTCCTTGTGTTTCCACATTGTCTAAGAAACAACATGAGTCTTGCAAGAGATTGAAACAATGCATCCTAAAACGTATTACCGCAGTGAAAACACACGTTTCTACCAAGACTTGGAAGGAGCAAGCGAAAGAATAGTCGCTGAGTGTTCTTTCGGAGAGAAACACAAGCATTTGTTCCTTCTGGAGTGAGTTTTCAGCCAGGAATTCATATGCATTTTGTACTGTGCAGAATGTAGCTACCTGCTCTTGAGTTGTGTCATAGAAGCACCTTTCCTGGAGGAGCTTATTGCAACATTCTTTGTTTGGCTAAGTTCTTTAGGGTTGGTTTTGGAAGGTCTTTCAACTTTGTCCAAATCCGCTTCGTATGAAATCTTTTCACAGCGCTCTTTCCAAGTGTCCACAAAGAGCTGCTCCTGGAAACTGTCCACATGCACATCTCCCATGCTGGTGTGCTCGTTTCACTACCTGGATTTTCGTTTTCTCTTCTTTCTTTGAAATGACAAGCCTTCTTTCTGCATGCAACACACACCTTGTAGCAGTTCCAGTTTGCAGCATGTTGGTGCTCCTAAAACGCTGTGTAACCTTTGTAGAGTGTGTCACTCTCCAGCACTGAATACACAACTTAGAGCTCCTTTCACCACAGACACGCAAACACATCTTTTTGTAAAAGTCCTACTTCTTTTCACTTGGAAATGTAAGGGTTTCAACGAGAACATGAAGTCAATGATGCTTTTGCACTCTACTACCAAACGAAATGACCTCCTCTACATGCCCGTCTGAGTTTCAGTGCAAAATGCCCTTGTTTTCTGGTTTCTTGAATGTTCTCAACACATTAGGAGAAAGAGCGTGTTTGAGCAAGAGTGATGCAGTGTGCGTTTCCCTAGATTTCAAGTGATTTGGGAAACATACTCGTTATTTTTCCACATTGTGTAAGAAACATGAGGTTTGCAAGAGATTGAAACAATGCTTCCTAAAACGTATTCCAGCAGTGAAAACACACGTTTCGACAAAGACTTTGAAGGAGCAAGCAAAAGCCTAGTGGCTGAGTGTTCCTTTTGAGAGAAAGACATGCATTTCGTCCTTCTGGAATGAGTTTTCAGCCAGGAATTCGTATGCATTTTGTACTGTGCAGAAAGTAGCTACCTGCTCGGGAGTTGTGTCATAGAAGCACCTTTCTGGAGGAGCTTATTGCAACATTCATTGTTTGGCTCAGTTCTTTAGGGTTGGTTTTGGAATGTCTTTCAACTTTGTCCAAATCCTGCTTCGTACGAAATTTTTTCACAGCGCTGTTTCCAAGTGTCCACAAAGAGCTGGTGCTTGAAACTGTCCACATGTACATCTCCCTTACTGGTGTGCTCGTTCCCCTACCTGGATTTTGGTTTCCTCTTCTTTCTTTGAAACGACAAGCCTTCTTTCTGTATGCTACACACACCTTGTAGCAGTTTCAGTTTGCAGCATGTTGGTCTCCCCAAAATGCTGAGTATTCTATGTAGAGTGTGTCATTCTACAGCACTGAATACACAACTTAGAGCTCCTTTCAAAGCAGACACACAAACACATCTTTTTGTGAACGTCTTACTTCTTTTCACTTGGAAATGTAAGGGTTTCAACGAGAACATGAAGTCAATGATGCTTTTGCACTCTACTACCAAAAGAAATGACCTCCTCTACATGCCCGTCTGAGTTTCAGTGCAAAATGCCCTTGTTTTCTGGTTTCTTGAATGTTCTCAACACATTAGGAGAAAGAGCGTGTTTGAGCAAGAGTGATGCAGTGTGCGTTTCCCTAGATTTCAAGTGATTTGCGAAACATACTCCTTATTTTTCCACATTGTGTAAGAAACATGAGGTTTGCAAGAGATTGAAACAATGCTTCCTAAAACGTATTCCAGCAGTGAAAACACACGTTTCGATAAAGACTTTGAAGGAGCAAGCAAAAGCCTAGTGGCTGAGTGTTCCTTTTGAGAGAAAGACATGCATTTCGTCCTTCTGGAATGAGTTTTCAGCCAGGAATTCATATGCATTTTGTACTGTGCAGAAAGTAGCTAGCTGCTCCGGAGTTGTGTCATAGAAGCACCTTTCTGGAGGAGCTTATTGCAACATTCATTGTTTGGCTCAGTTCTTTAGGGTTGGTTTTGGAAGGTCTTTCAACTTTGTCCAAATCCTGCTTCGTACGAAATTTTTTCACAGCGCTGTTTCCAAGTGTCCACAAAGAGCTGGTGCTTGAAACTGTCCACATGTACATCTCCCATACTGGTGTGCTCGTTCCCCTACCTGGATTTTGGTTTCCTCTTGTTTCTTTGAAACGACAAGCCTTCTTTCTGTATGCTACACACACCTTGTAGCAGTTTCAGTTTGCAGCATGTGGGTCTCCCCAAAATGCTGAGTATTCTATGTAGAGTGTGTCATTCTACAGCACTGAATACACAACTTAGAGCTCCTTTCAAAGCAGACACACAAACACATCTTTTTGTGAAAGTCTTACTTCAGGTCCCTTGGAAAATATATGGGTTTCTTTGAGAACATGAAGTCGATTACGCTTTTGCACTCTGCAAAGAATAGAAGTGACCTTTTGTACATGCCCGTCTGAATTTCACTGCAAAATGCCCTTCTTTTCTGCTTTCTTGAACATTCCCAAAGCATCAGGTGAAAGAGCGTGTTTGAGGAAGAGTGATGCAGTGTGCGTTTTCCTGGATTTCAAGTGAATTGGGAAACATACTCCTTGTGTTTCCACATTGTCTAAGAAACAACATGAGTCTTGCAAGAGATTGAAACAATGCATCCTAAAACGTATTACCGCAGTGAAAACACACGTTTCTACCAAGACTTGGAAGGAGCAAGCGAAAGAATAGTCGCTGAGTGTTCTTTCGGAGAGAAACACAAGCATTTGTTCCTTCTGGAGTGAGTTTTCAGCCAGGAATTCATATGCATTTTGTACTGTGCAGAATGTAGCTACCTGCTCTTGAGTTGTGTCATAGAAGCACCTTTCCTGGAGGAGCTTATTGCAACATTCTTTGTTTGGCTAAGTTCTTTAGGGTTGGTTTTGGAAGGTCTTTCAACTTTGTCCAAATCCGCTTCGTATGAAATCTTTTCACAGCGCTCTTTCCAAGTGTCCACAAAGAGCTGCTCCTGGAAACTGTCCACATGCACATCTCCCATGCTGGTGTGCTCGTTTCACTACCTGGATTTTGGTTTTCTCTTCTTTCTTTGAAATGACAAGCCTTCTTTCTGCATGCAACACACACCTTGTAGCAGTTCCAGTTTGCAGCATGTTGGTGCTCCTAAAACGCTGTGTAACCTTTGTAGAGTGTGTCACTCTCCAGCACTGAATACACAACTTAGAGCTCCTTTCACCACAGACACGCAAACACATCTTTTTGTAAAAGTCCTACTTCTTTTCACTTGGAAATGTAAGGGTTTCAACGAGAACATGAAGTCAATGATGCTTTTGCACTCTACTACCAAACGAAATGACCTCTTCTACATGCCCGTCTGAGTTTCAGTGCAAAATGCCCTTGTTTTCTGGATTCTTGAATGTTCTCAACACATTAGGAGAAAGAGCGTGTTTGAGCAAGAGTGATGCAGTGTGCGTTTCCCTAGATTTCAAGTGATTTGCGAAACATACTCCTTATTTTTCCACATTGTGTAAGAAACATGAGGTTTGCAAGAGATTGAAACAATGCTTCCTAAAACGTATTCCAGCAGTGAAAACACACGTTTCGACAAAGACTTTGAAGGAGCAAGCAAAAGCCTAGTGGCTGAGTGTTCCTTTTGAGAGAAAGACATGCATTTCGTCCTTCTGGAATGAGTTTTCAGCCAGGAATTCGTATGCATTTTGTACTGTGCAGAAAGTAGCTACCTGCTCCGGAGTTGTGTCATAGAAGCACCTTTCTGGAGGAGCTTATTGCAACATTCATTGTTTGGCTCAGTTCTTTAGGGTTGGTTTTGGAAGGTCTTTCAACTTTGTCCAAATCCTGCTTCGTACGAAATTTTTTCACAGCGCTGTTTCCAAGTGTCCACAAAGAGCTGGTGCTTGAAACTGTCCACATGTACATCTCCCATACTGGTGTGCTCGTTCCCCTACCTGGATTTTGGTTTCCTCTTCTTTCTTTGAAACGACAAGCCTTCTTTCTGTATGCTACACACACCTTGTAGCAGTTTCAGTTTGCAGCATGTTGGTCTCCCCAAAATGCTGAGTATTCTATGTAGAGTGTGTCATTCTACAGCACTGAATACACAACTTAGAGCTCCTTTCAAAGCAGACACACAAACACATCTTTTTGTGAAAGTCTTACTTCAGGTCCCTTGGAAAATATATGGGTTTCTTTGAGAACATGAAGTCGATTACGCTTTTGCACTCTGCAAAGAATAGAAGTGACCTTTTGTACATGCCCGTCTGAATTTCACTGCAAAATGCCCTTCTTTTCTGCTTTCTTGAACATTCCCAAAGCATCAGGTGAAAGAGCGTGTTTGAGGAAGAGTGATGCAGTGTGCGTTTTCCTGGATTTCAAGTGAATTGGGAAACATACTCCTTGTGTTTCCACATTGTCTAAGAAACAACATGAGTCTTGCAAGAGATTGAAACAATGCATCCTAAAACGTATTACCGCAGTGAAAACACACGTTTCTACCAAGACTTGGAAGGAGCAAGCGAAAGAATAGTCGCTGAGTGTTCTTTCGGAGAGAAACACAAGCATTTGTTCCTTCTGGAGTGAGTTTTCAGCCAGGAATTCATATGCATTTTGTACTGTGCAGAATGTAGCTACCTGCTCTTGAGTTGTGTCATAGAAGCACCTTTCCTGGAGGAGCTTATTGCAACATTCTTTGTTTGGCTAAGTTCTTTAGGGTTGGTTTTGGAAGGTCTTTCAACTTTGTCCAAATCCGCTTCGTATGAAATCTTTTCACAGCGCTCTTTCCAAGTGTCCACAAAGAGCTGCTCCTGGAAACTGTCCACATGCACATCTCCCATGCTGGTGTGCTCGTTTCACTACCTGGATTTTGGTTTTCTCTTCTTTCTTTGAAATGACAAGCCTTCTTTCTGCATGCAACACACACCTTGTAGCAGTTCCAGTTTGCAGCATGTTGGTGCTCCTAAAACGCTGTGTAACCTTTGTAGAGTGTGTCACTCTCCAGCACTGAATACACAACTTAGAGCTCCTTTCACCACAGACACGCAAACACATCTTTTTGTAAAAGTCCTACTTCTTTTCACTTCGAAATGTAAGGGTTTCAACGAGAACATGAAGTCAATGATGCTTTTGCACTCTACTACCAAACGAAATGACCTCTTCTACATGCCCGTCTGAGTTTCAGTGCAAAATGCCCTTGTTTTCTGGATTCTTGAATGTTCTCAACACATTAGGAGAAAGAGCGTGTTTGAGCAAGAGTGATGCAGTGTGCGTTTCCCTAGATTTCAAGTGATTTGCGAAACATACTCCTTATTTTTCCACATTGTGTAAGAAACATGAGGTTTGCAAGAGATTGAAACAATGCTTCCTAAAACGTATTCCAGCAGTGAAAACACACGTTTCGACAAAGACTTTGAAGGAGCAAGCAAAAGCCTAGTGGCTGAGTGTTCCTTTTGAGAGAAAGACATGCATTTCGTCCTTCTGGAATGAGTTTTCAGCCAGGAATTCGTATGCATTTTGTACTGTGCAGAAAGTAGCTACCTGCTCGGGAGTTGTGTCATAGAAGCACCTTTCTGGAGGAGCTTATTGCAACATTCATTGTTTGGCTCAGTTCTTTAGGGTTGGTTTTGGAAGGTCTTTCAACTTTGTCCAAATCCTGCTTCGTACGAAATTTTTTCACAGCGCTGTTTCCAAGTGTCCTCAAAGAGCTGGTGCTTGAAACTGTCCACATGTACATCTCCCATACTGGTGTGCTCGTTCCCCTACCTGGATTTTGGTTTCCTCTTCTTTCTTTGAAAGGACAAGCCTTCTTTCTGTATGCTACACACACCTTGTAGCAGTTTCAGTTTGCAGCATGTTGGTCTCCCCAAAATGCTGAGTATTCTATGTAGAGTGTGTCATTCTACAGCACTGAATACACAACTTAGAGCTCCTTTCAAAGCAGACACACAAACACATCTTTTTGTGAAAGTCTTACTTCAGGTCCCTTGGAAAATATATGGGTTTCCTTGAGAACATGAAGTCGATTACGCTTTTGCACTCTGCAAAGAATAGAAGTGATCTTTTGTACATGCCCGTCTGAATTTCACTGCAAAATGCCCTTCTTTTCTGCTTTCTTGAACATTCCCAAAGCATCAGGTGAAAGAGCGTGTTTGAGGAAGAGTGATGCAGTGTGCGTTTTCCTGGATTTCAAGTGAATTGGGAAACATACTCCTTGTGTTTCCACATTGTCTAAGAAACAACATGAGTCTTGCAAGAGATTGAAACAATGCATCCTAAAACGTATTACCGCAGTGAAAACACACGTTTCTACCAAGACTTGGAAGGAGCAAGCGAAAGAATAGTCGCTGAGTGTTCTTTCGGAGAGAAACACAAGCATTTGTTCCTTCTGGAGTGAGTTTTCAGCCAGGAATTCATATGCATTTTGTACTGTGCAGAATGTAGCTACCTGCTCTTGAGTTGTGTCATAGAAGCACCTTTCCTGGAGGAGCTTATTGCAACATTCTTTGTTTGGCTAAGTTCTTTAGGGTTGGTTTTGGAAGGTCTTTCAACTTTGTCCAAATCCGCTTCGTATGAAATCTTTTCACAGCGCTCTTTCCAAGTGTCCACAAAGAGCTGCTCCTGGAAACTGTCCACATGCACATCTCCCATGCTGGTGTGCTCGTTTCACTACCTGGATTTTGGTTTTCTCTTCTTTCTTTGAAATGACAAGCCTTCTTTCTGCATGCAACACACACCTTGTAGCAGTTCCAGTTTGCAGCATGTTGGTGCTCCTAAAACGCTGTGTAACCTTTGTAGAGTGTGTCACTCTCCAGCACTGAATACACAACTTAGAGCTCCTTTCACCACAGACACGCAAACACATCTTTTTGTAAAAGTCCTACTTCTTTTCACTTGGAAATGTAAGGGTTTCAACGAGAACATGAAGTCAATGATGCTTTTGCACTCTACTACCAAACGAAATGACCTCTTCTACATGCCCGTCTGAGTTTCAGTGCAAAATGCCCTTGTTTTCTGGTTTCTTGAATGTTCTCAACACATTAGGAGAAAGAGCGTGTTTGAGCAAGAGTGATGCAGTGTGCGTTTCCCTAGATTTCAAGTGATTTGTGAAACATACTCCTTATTTTTCCACATTGTGTAAGAAACATGAGGTTTGCAAGAGATTGAAACAATGCTTCCTAAAACGTATTCCAGCAGTGAAAACACACGTTTCGACAAAGACTTTGAAGGAGCAAGCAAAAGCCTAGTGGCTGAGTGTTCCTTTTGAGAGAAAGACATGCATTTCGTCCTTCTGGAATGAGTTTTCAGCCAGGAATTCGTATGCATTTTGTACTGTGCAGAAAGTAGCTACCTGCTCGGGAGTTGTGTCATAGAAGCACCTTTCTGGAGGAGCTTATTGCAACATTCATTGTTTGGCTCAGTTCTTTAGGGTTGGTTTTGGAAGGTCTTTCAACTTTGTCCAAATCCTGCTTCGTACGAAATTTTTTCACAGCGCTGTTTCCAAGTGTCCTCAAAGAGCTGGTGCTTGAAACTGTCCACATGTACATCTCCCATACTGGTGTGCTCGTTCCCCTACCTGGATTTTGGTTTCCTCTTCTTTCTTTGAAAGGACAAGCCTTCTTTCTGTATGCTACACACACCTTGTAGCAGTTTCAGTTTGCAGCATGTTGGTCTCCCCAAAATGCTGAGTATTCTATGTAGAGTGTGTCATTCTACAGCACTGAATACACAACTTAGAGCTCCTTTCAAAGCAGACACACAAACACATCTTTTTGTGAAAGTCTTACTTCAGGTCCCTTGGAAAATATATGGGTTTCCTTGAGAACATGAAGTCGATTACGCTTTTGCACTCTGCAAAGAATAGAAGTGATCTTTTGTACATGCCCGTCTGAATTTCACTGCAAAATGCCCTTCTTTTCTGCTTTCTTGAACATTCCCAAAGCATCAGGTGAAAGAGCGTGTTTGAGGAAGAGTGATGCAGTGTGCGTTTTCCTGGATTTCAAGTGAAATGGGAAACATACTCCTTGTGTTTCCACATTGTCTAAGAAACAACATGAGTCTTGCAAGAGATTGAAACAATGCATCCTAAAACGTATTACCGCAGTGAAAACACACGTTTCTACCAAGACTTGGAAGGAGCAAGCGAAAGAATAGTCGCTGAGTGTTCTTTCGGAGAGAAACACAAGCATTTGTTCCTTCTGGAGTGAGTTTTCAGCCAGGAATTCATATGCATTTTGTACTGTGCAGAATGTAGCTACCTGCTCTTGAGTTGTGTCATAGAAGCACCTTTCCTGGAGGAGCTTATTGCAACATTCTTTGTTTGGCTAAGTTCTTTAGGGTTGGTTTTGGAAGGTCTTTCAACTTTGTCCAAATCCGCTTCGTATGAAATCTTTTCACAGCGCTCTTTCCAAGTGTCCACAAAGAGCTGCTCCTGGAAACTGTCCACATGCACATCTCCCATGCTGGTGTGCTCGTTTCACTACCTGGATTTTGGTTTTCTCTTCTTTCTTTGAAATGACAAGCCTTCTTTCTGCATGCTACACACACCTTGTAGCAGTTCCAGTTTGCAGCATGTTGGTCTCCCCAAAATGCTGAGTATTCTATGTAGAGTGTGTCATTCTACAGCACTGAATACACAACTTAGAGCTCCTTTCAAAGCAGACACACAAACACATCTTTTTGTGAAAGTCTTACTTCAGGTCCCTTGGAAAATATATGGGTTTCCTTGAGAACATGAAGTCGATTACGCTTTTGCACTCTGCAAAGAATAGAAGTGATCTTTTGTACATGCCCGTCTGAATTTCACTGCAAAATGCCCTTCTTTTCTGCTTTCTTGAACATTCCCAAAGCATCAGGTGAAAGAGCGTGTTTGAGGAAGAGTGATGCAGTGTGCGTTTTCCTGGCTTTCAAGTGAATTGGGAAACATACTCCTTGTGTTTCCACATTGTCTAAGAAACAACATGAGTCTTGCAAGAGATTGAAACAATGCATCCTAAAACGTATTACCGCAGTGAAAACACACGTTTCTACCAAGACTTGGAAGGAGCAAGCGAAAGAATAGTCGCTGAGTGTTCTTTCGGAGAGAAACACAAGCATTTGTTCCTTCTGGAGTGAGTTTTCAGCCAGGAATTCATATGCATTTTGTACTGTGCAGAATGTAGCTACCTGCTCTTGAGTTGTGTCATAGAAGCACCTTTCCTGGAGGAGCTTATTGCAACATTCTTTGTTTGGCTAAGTTCTTTAGGGTTGGTTTTGGAAGGTCTTTCAACTTTGTCCAAATCCGCTTCGTATGAAATCTTTTCACAGCGCTCTTTCCAAGTGTCCACAAAGAGCTGCTCCTGGAAACTGTCCACATGCACATCTCCCATGCTGGTGTGCTCGTTTCACTACCTGGATTTTGGTTTTCTCTTCTTTCTTTGAAATGACAAGCCTTCTTTCTGCATGCAACACACACCTTGTAGCAGTTCCAGTTTGCAGCATGTTGGTGCTCCTAAAACGCTGTGTAACCTTTGTAGAGTGTGTCACTCTCCAGCACTGAATACACAACTTAGAGCTCCTTTCACCACAGACACGCAAACACATCTTTTTGTAAAAGTCCTACTTCTTTTCACTTGGAAATGTAAGGGTTTCAACGAGAACATGAAGTCAATGATGCTTTTGCACTCTACTACCAAACGAAATGACCTCCTCTACATGCCCGTCTGAGTTTCAGTGCAAAATGCCCTTGTTTTCTGGTTTCTTGAATGTTCTCAACACATTAGGAGAAAGAGCGTGTTTGAGCAAGAGTGATGCAGTGTGCGTTTCCCTAGATTTCAAGTGATTTGCGAAACATACTCCTTATTTTTCCACATTGTGTAAGAAACATGAGGTTTGCAAGAGATTGAAACAATGCTTCCTAAAACGTATTCCAGCAGTGAAAACACACGTTTCGACAAAGACTTTGAAGGAGCAAGCAAAAGCCTAGTGGCTGAGTGTTCCTTTTGAGAGAAAGACATGCATTTCGTCCTTCTGGAATGAGTTTTCAGCCAGGAATTCGTATGCATTTTGTACTGTGCAGAAAGTAGCTACCTGCTCGGGAGTTGTGTCATAGAAGCACCTTTCTGGAGGAGCTTATTGCAACATTCATTGTTTGGCTCAGTTCTTTAGGGTTGGTTTTGGAATGTCTTTCAACTTTGTCCAAATCCTGCTTCGTACGAAATTTTTTCACAGCGCTGTTTCCAAGTGTCCACAAAGAGCTGGTGCTTGAAACTGTCCACATGTACATCTCCCTTACTGGTGTGCTCGTTCCCCTACCTGGATTTTGGTTTCCTCTTCTTTCTTTGAAACGACAAGCCTTCTTTCTGTATGCTACACACACCTTGTAGCAGTTTCAGTTTGCAGCATGTTGGTCTCCCCAAAATGCTGAGTATTCTATGTAGAGTGTGTCATTCTACAGCACTGAATACACAACTTAGAGCTCCTTTCAAAGCAGACACACAAACACATCTTTTTGTGAACGTCTTACTTCTTTTCACTTGGAAATGTAAGGGTTTCAACGAGAACATGAAGTCAATGATGCTTTTGCACTCTACTACCAAAAGAAATGACCTCCTCTACATGCCCGTCTGAGTTTCAGTGCAAAATGCCCTTGTTTTCTGGTTTCTTGAATGTTCTCAACACATTAGGAGAAAGAGCGTGTTTGAGCAAGAGTGATGCAGTGTGCGTTTCCCTAGATTTCAAGTGATTTGCGAAACATACTCCTTATTTTTCCACATTGTGTAAGAAACATGAGGTTTGCAAGAGATTGAAACAATGCTTCCTAAAACGTATTCCAGCAGTGAAAACACACGTTTCGATAAAGACTTTGAAGGAGCAAGCAAAAGCCTAGTGGCTGAGTGTTCCTTTTGAGAGAAAGACATGCATTTCGTCCTTCTGGAATGAGTTTTCAGCCAGGAATTCATATGCATTTTGTACTGTGCAGAAAGTAGCTAGCTGCTCCGGAGTTGTGTCATAGAAGCACCTTTCCGGAGGAGCTTATTGCAACATTCATTGTTTGGCTCAGTTCTTTAGGGTTGGTTTTGGAAGGTCTTTCAACTTTGTCCAAATCCTGCTTCGTACGAAATTTTTTCACAGCGCTGTTTCCAAGTGTCCACAAAGAGCTGGTGCTTGAAACTGTCCACATGTACATCTCCCATACTGGTGTGCTCGTTCCCCTACCTGGATTTTGGTTTCCTCTTCTTTCTTTGAAACGACAAGCCTTCTTTCTGTATGCTACACACACCTTGTAGCAGTTTCAGTTTGCAGCATGTGGGTCTCCCCAAAATGCTGAGTATTCTATGTAGAGTGTGTCATTCTACAGCACTGAATACACAACTTAGAGCTCCTTTCAAAGCAGACACACAAACACATCTTTTTGTGAAAGTCTTACTTCAGGTCCCTTGGAAAATATATGGGTTTCTTTGAGAACATGAAGTCGATTACGCTTTTGCACTCTGCAAAGAATAGAAGTGACCTTTTGTACATGCCCGTCTGAATTTCACTGCAAAATGCCCTTCTTTTCTGCTTTCTTGAACATTCCCAAAGCATCAGGTGAAAGAGCGTGTTTGAGGAAGAGTGATGCAGTGTGCGTTTTCCTGGATTTCAAGTGAATTGGGAAACATACTCCTTGTGTTTCCACATTGTCTAAGAAACAACATGAGTCTTGCAAGAGATTGAAACAATGCATCCTAAAACGTATTACCGCAGTGAAAACACACGTTTCTACCAAGACTTGGAAGGAGCAAGCGAAAGAATAGTCGCTGAGTGTTCTTTCGGAGAGAAACACAAGCATTTGTTCCTTCTGGAGTGAGTTTTCAGCCAGGAATTCATATGCATTTTGTACTGTGCAGAATGTAGCTACCTGCTCTTGAGTTGTGTCATAGAAGCACCTTTCCTGGAGGAGCTTATTGCAACATTCTTTGTTTGGCTAAGTTCTTTAGGGTTGGTTTTGGAAGGTCTTTCAACTTTGTCCAAATCCGCTTCGTATGAAATCTTTTCACAGCGCTCTTTCCAAGTGTCCACAAAGAGCTGCTCCTGGAAACTGTCCACATGCACATCTCCCATGCTGGTGTGCTCGTTTCACTACCTGGATTTTGGTTTTCTCTTCTTTCTTTGAAATGACAAGCCTTCTTTCTGCATGCAACACACACCTTGTAGCAGTTCCAGTTTGCAGCATGTTGGTGCTCCTAAAACGCTGTGTAACCTTTGTAGAGTGTGTCACTCTCCAGCACTGAATACACAACTTAGAGCTCCTTTCACCACAGACACGCAAACACATCTTTTTGTAAAAGTCCTACTTCTTTTCACTTGGAAATGTAAGGGTTTCAACGAGAACATGAAGTCAATGATGCTTTTGCACTCTACTACCAAACGAAATGACCTCTTCTACATGCCCGTCTGAGTTTCAGTGCAAAATGCCCTTGTTTTCTGGATTCTTGAATGTTCTCAACACATTAGGAGAAAGAGCGTGTTTGAGCAAGAGTGATGCAGTGTGCGTTTCCCTAGATTTCAAGTGATTTGCGAAACATACTCCTTATTTTTCCACATTGTGTAAGAAACATGAGGTTTGCAAGAGATTGAAACAATGCTTCCTAAAACGTATTCCAGCAGTGAAAACACACGTTTCGACAAAGACTTTGAAGGAGCAAGCAAAAGCCTAGTGGCTGAGTGTTCCTTTTGAGAGAAAGACATGCATTTCGTCCTTCTGGAATGAGTTTTCAGCCAGGAATTCGTATGCATTTTGTACTGTGCAGAAAGTAGCTACCTGCTCGGGAGTTGTGTCATAGAAGCACCTTTCTGGAGGAGCTTATTGCAACATTCATTGTTTGGCTCAGTTCTTTAGGGTTGGTTTTGGAAGGTCTTTCAACTTTGTCCAAATCCTGCTTCGTACGAAATTTTTTCACAGCGCTGTTTCCAAGTGTCCTCAAAGAGCTGGTGCTTGAAACTGTCCACATGTACATCTCCCATACTGGTGTGCTCGTTCCCCTACCTGGATTTTGGTTTCCTCTTCTTTCTTTGAAACGACAAGCCTTCTTTCTGTATGCTACACACACCTTGTAGCAGTTTCAGTTTGCAGCATGTTGGTCTCCCCAAAATGCTGAGTATTCTATGTAGAGTGTGTCATTCTACAGCACTGAATACACAACTTAGAGCTCCTTTCAAAGCAGACACACAAACACATCTTTTTGTGAAAGTCTTACTTCAGGTCCCTTGGAAAATATATGGGTTTCCTTGAGAACATGAAGTCGATTACGCTTTTGCACTCTGCAAAGAATAGAAGTGATCTTTTGTACATGCCCGTCTGAATTTCACTGCAAAATGCCCTTCTTTTCTGCTTTCTTGAACATTCCCAAAGCATCAGGTGAAAGAGCGTGTTTGAGGAAGAGTGATGCAGTGTGCGTTTTCCTGGATTTCAAGTGAATTGGGAAACATACTCCTTGTGTTTCCACATTGTCTAAGAAACAACATGAGTCTTGCAAGAGATTGAAACAATGCATCCTAAAACGTATTACCGCAGTGAAAACACACGTTTCTACCAAGACTTGGAAGGAGCAAGCGAAAGAATAGTCGCTGAGTGTTCTTTCGGAGAGAAACACAAGCATTTGTTCCTTCTGGAGTGAGTTTTCAGCCAGGAATTCATATGCATTTTGTACTGTGCAGAATGTAGCTACCTGCTCTTGAGTTGTGTCATAGAAGCACCTTTCCTGGAGGAGCTTATTGCAACATTCTTTGTTTGGCTAAGTTCTTTAGGGTTGGTTTTGGAAGGTCTTTCAACTTTGTCCAAATCCGCTTCGTATGAAATCTTTTCACAGCGCTCTTTCCAAGTGTCCACAAAGAGCTGCTCCTGGAAACTGTCCACATGCACATCTCCCATGCTGGTGTGCTCGTTTCACTACCTGGATTTTGGTTTTCTCTTCTTTCTTTGAAATGACAAGCCTTCTTTCTGCATGCAACACACACCTTGTAGCAGTTCCAGTTTGCAGCATGTTGGTGCTCCTAAAACGCTGTGTAACCTTTGTAGAGTGTGTCACTCTCCAGCACTGAATACACAACTTAGAGCTCCTTTCACCACAGACACGCAAACACATCTTTTTGTAAAAGTCCTACTTCTTTTCACTTCGAAATGTAAGGGTTTCAACGAGAACATGAAGTCAATGATGCTTTTGCACTCTACTACCAAACGAAATGACCTCTTCTACATGCCCGTCTGAGTTTCAGTGCAAAATGCCCTTGTTTTCTGGATTCTTGAATGTTCTCAACACATTAGGAGAAAGAGCGTGTTTGAGCAAGATTGATGCAGTGTGTGTTTCCCTAGATTTCAAGTGATTTGCGAAACATACTCCTTATTTTTCCACATTGTGTAAGAAACATGAGGTTTGCAAGAGATTGAAACAATGCTTCCTAAAACGTATTCCAGCAGTGAAAACACACGTTTCGACAAAGACTTTGAAGGAGCAAGCAAAAGCCTAGTGGCTGAGTGTTCCTTTTGAGAGAAAGACATGCATTTCGTCCTTCTGGAATGAGTTTTCAGCCAGGAATTCGTATGCATTTTGTACTGTGCAGAAAGTAGCTACCTGCTCGGGAGTTGTGTCATAGAAGCACCTTTCTGGAGGAGCTTATTGCAACATTCATTGTTTGGCTCAGTTCTTTAGGGTTGGTTTTGGAAGGTCTTTCAACTTTGTCCAAATCCTGCTTCGTACGAAATTTTTTCACAGCGCTGTTTCCAAGTGTCCTCAAAGAGCTGGTGCTTGAAACTGTCCACATGTACATCTCCCATACTGGTGTGCTCGTTCCCCTACCTGGATTTTGGTTTCCTCTTCTTTCTTTGAAACGACAAGCCTTCTTTCTGTATGCTACACACACCTTGTAGCAGTTTCAGTTTGCAGCATGTTGGTCTCCCCAAAATGCTGAGTATTCTATGTAGAGTGTGTCATTCTACAGCACTGAATACACAACTTAGAGCTCCTTTCAAAGCAGACACACAAACACATCTTTTTGTGAAAGTCTTACTTCAGGTCCCTTGGAAAATATATGGGTTTCTTTGAGAACATGAAGTCGATTACGCTTTTGCACTCTGCAAAGAATAGAAGTGATCTTTTGTACATGCCCGTCTGAATTTCACTGCAAAATGCCCTTCTTTTCTGCTTTCTTGAACATTCCCAAAGCATCAGGTGAAAGAGCGTGTTTGAGGAAGAGTGATGCAGTGTGCGTTTTCCTGGATTTCAAGTGAATTGGGAAACATACTCCTTGTGTTTCCACATTGTCTAAGAAACAACATGAGTCTTGCAAGAGATTGAAACAATGCATCCTAAAACGTATTACCGCAGTGAAAACACACGTTTCTACCAAGACTTGGAAGGAGCAAGCGAAAGAATAGTCGCTGAGTGTTCTTTCGGAGAGAAACACAAGCATTTGTTCCTTCTGGAGTGAGTTTTCAGCCAGGAATTCATATGCATTTTGTACTGTGCAGAATGTAGCTACCTGCTCTTGAGTTGTGTCATAGAAGCACCTTTCCTGGAGGAGCTTATTGCAACATTCTTTGTTTGGCTAAGTTCTTTAGGGTTGGTTTTGGAAGGTCTTTCAACTTTGTCCAAATCCGCTTCGTATGAAATCTTTTCACAGCGCTCTTTCCAAGTGTCCACAAAGAGCTGCTCCTGGAAACTGTCCACATGCACATCTCCCATGCTGGTGTGCTCGTTTCACTACCTGGATTTTGGTTTTCTCTTCTTTCTTTGAAATGACAAGCCTTCTTTCTGCATGCTACACACACCTTGTAGCAGTTCCAGTTTGCAGCATGTTGGTGCTCCTAAAGCGCTGTGTAACCTGTGTAGAGTGTGTCACTCTCCAGCACTGAATACACAACTTAGAGCTCCTTTCACCACAGACACGCAAACACATCTTTTTGTGAAAGTCCTACTTCTTTTCACTTGGAAATGTAAGGGTTTCAACGAGAACATGAAGTCAATGATGCTTTTGCACTCTACTACCAAACGAAATGACCTCCTCTACATGCCCGTCTGAGTTTCAGTGCAAAATGCCCTTGTTTTCTGGTTTCTTGAATGTTCTCAACACATTAGGAGAAAGAGCGTGTTTGAGCAAGAGTGATGCAGTGTGCGTTTCCCTAGATTTCAAGTGATTTGGGAAACATACTCGTTATTTTTCCACATTGTGTAAGAAACATGAGGTTTGCAAGAGATTGAAACAATGCTTCCTAAAACGTATTCCAGCAGTGAAAACACACGTTTCGACAAAGACTTTGAAGGAGCAAGCAAAAGCCTAGTGGCTGAGTGTTCCTTTTGAGAGAAAGACATGCATTTCGTCCTTCTGGAATGAGTTTTCAGCCAGGAATTCGTATGCATTTTGTACTGTGCAGAAAGTAGCTACCTGCTCGGGAGTTGTGTCATAGAAGCACCTTTCTGGAGGAGCTTATTGCAACATTCATTGTTTGGCTCAGTTCTTTAGGGTTGGTTTTGGAATGTCTTTCAACTTTGTCCAAATCCTGCTTCGTACGAAATTTTTTCACAGCGCTGTTTCCAAGTGTCCACAAAGAGCTGGTGCTTGAAACTGTCCACATGTACATCTCCCTTACTGGTGTGCTCGTTCCCCTACCTGGATTTTGGTTTCCTCTTCTTTCTTTGAAACGACAAGCCTCCTTTCTGTATGCTACACACACCTTGTAGCAGTTTCAGTTTGCAGCATGTTGGTCTCCCCAAAATGCTGAGTATTCTATGTAGAGTGTGTCATTCTACAGCACTGAATACACAACTTAGAGCTCCTTTCAAAGCAGACACACAAACACATCTTTTTGTGAACGTCTTACTTCTTTTCACTTGGAAATGTAAGGGTTTCAACGAGAACATGAAGTCAATGATGCTTTTGCACTCTACTACCAAAAGAAATGACCTCCTCTACATGCCCGTCTGAGTTTCAGTGCAAAATGCCCTTGTTTTCTGGTTTCTTGAATGTTCTCAACACATTAGGAGAAAGAGCGTGTTTGAGCAAGAGTGATGCAGTGTGCGTTTCCCTAGATTTCAAGTGATTTGCGAAACATACTCCTTATTTTTCCACATTGTGTAAGAAACATGAGGTTTGCAAGAGATTGAAACAATGCTTCCTAAAACGTATTCCCGCAGTGAAAACACACGTTTCGACAAAGAGTTTGAAGGAGCAAGCAAAAGCCTAGTGGCTGAGTGTTCCTTTTGAGAGAAAGACATGCATTTCGTCCTTCTGGAATGAGTTTTCAGCCAGGAATTCATATGCATTTTGGTCTGTGCAGAAAGTAGCTAGCTGCTCCGGAGTTGTGTCATAGAAGCACCTTTCTGGAGGAGCTTATTGCAACATTCATTGTTTGGCTCAGTTCTTTAGGGTTGGTTTTGGAAGGTCTTTCAACTTTGTCCAAATCCTGCTTCGTACGAAATTTTTTCACAGCGCTGTTTCCAAGTGTCCACAAAGAGCTGGTGCTTGAAACTGTCCACATACATCTCCCATACTGGTGTGCTCGTTCCCCTACCTGGATTTTGGTTTCCTCTTCTTTCTTTGAAACGACAAGCCTTCTTTCTGTATGCTACACACACCCTGTAGCAGTTTCAGTTTGCAGCATGTTGGTCTCCCCAAAATGCTGAGTATTCTATGTAGAGTGTGTCATTCTACAGCACTGAATACACAACTTAGAGCTCCTTTCAAAGCAGACACACAAACACATCTTTTTGTGAAAGTCTTACTTCAGGTCCCTTGGAAAATATATGGGTTTCTTTGAGAACATGAAGTCGATTACGCTTTTGCACTCTGCAAAGAATAGAAGTGACCTTTTGTACATGCCCGTCTGAATTTCACTGCAAAATGCCCTTCTTTTCTGCTTTCTTGAACATTCCCAAAGCATCAGGTTAAAGAGCGTGTTTGAGGAAGAGTGATGCAGTGTGCGTTTTCCTGGATTTCAAGTGAATTGGGAAACATACTCCTTGTGTTTCCACATTGTCTAAGAAACAACATGAGTCTTGCAAGAGATTGAAACAATGCATCCTAAAACGTATTACCGCAGTGAAAACACACGTTTCTACCAAGACTTGGAAGGAGCAAGCAAAAGAATAGTCGCTGAGTGTTCTTTCGGAGAGAAACACAAGCATTTGTTCCTTCTGGAGTGAGTTTTCAGCCAGGAATTCATATGCATTTTGTACTGTGCAGAATGTAGCTACCTGCTCTTGAGTTGTGTCATAGAAGCACCTTTCCTGGAGGAGCTTATTGCAACATTCTTTGTTTGGCTAAGTTCTTTAGGGTTGGTTTTGGAAGGTCTTTCAACTTTGTCCAAATCCGCTTCGTATGAAATCTTTTCACAGCGCTCTTTCCAAGTGTCCACAAAGAGCTGCTCCTGGAAACTGTCCACATGCACATCTCCCATGCTGGTGTGCTCGTTTCACTACCTGGATTTTGGTTTTCTCTTCTTTCTTTGAAATGACAAGCCTTCTTTCTGCATGCAACACACACCTTGTAGCAGTTCCAGTTTGCAGCATGTTGGTGCTCCTAAAACGCTGTGTAACCTTTGTAGAGTGTGTCACTCTCCAGCACTGAATACACAACTTAGAGCTCCTTTCACCACAGACACGCAAACACATCTTTTTGTAAAAGTCCTACTTCTTTTCACTTCGAAATGTAAGGGTTTCAACGAGAACATGAAGTCAATGATGCTTTTGCACTCTACTACCAAACGAAATGACCTCTTCTACATGCCCGTCTGAGTTTTAGTGCAAAATGCCCTTGTTTTCTGGATTCTTGAATGTTCTCAACACATTAGGAGAAAGAGCGTTTTTGAGCAAGAGTGATGCAGTGTGCGTTTCCCTAGATTTCAAGTGATTTGCGAAACATACTCCTTATTTTTCCACATTGTGTAAGAAACATGAGGTTTGCAAGAGATTGAAACAATGCTTCCTAAAACGTATTCCAGCAGTGAAAACACACATTTCGACAAAGACTTTGAAGGAGCAAGCAAAAGCCTAGTGGCTGAGTGTTCCTTTTGAGAGAAAGACATGCATTTCGTCCTTCTGGAATGAGTTTTCAGCCAGGAATTCGTATGCATTTTGTACTGTGCAGAAAGTAGCTACCTGCTCGGGAGTTGTGTCATAGAAGCACCTTTCTGGAGGAGCTTATTGCAACATTCATTGTTTGGCTCAGTTCTTTAGGGTTGGTTTTGGAAGGTCTTTCAACTTTGTCCAAATCCTGCTTCGTACGAAATTTTTTCACAGCGCTGTTTCCAAGTGTCCTCAAAGAGCTGGTGCTTGAAACTGTCCACATGTACATCTCCCATACTGGTGTGCTCGTTCCCCTACCTGGATTTTGGTTTCCTCTTCTTTCTTTGAAACGAGAAGCCTTCTTTCTGTATGCTACACAGACCTTGTAGCAGTTTCAGTTTGCAGCATGTTGGTCTCCCCAAAATGCTGAGTATTCTATGTAGAGTGTGTCATTCTACAGCACTGAATACACAACTTAGAGCTCCTTTCAAAGCAGACACACAAACACATCTTTTTGTGAAAGTCTTACTTCAGGTCCCTTGGAAAATATATGGGTTTCCTTGAGAACATGAAGTCGATTACGCTTTTGCACTCTGCAAAGAATAGAAGTGATCTTTTGTACATGCCCGTCTGAATTTCACTGCAAAATGCCCTTCTTTTCTGCTTTCTTGAACATTCCCAAAGCATCAGGTGAAAGAGCGTGTTTGAGGAAGAGTGATGCAGTGTGCGTTTTCCTGGATTTCAAGTGAATTGGGAAACATACTCCTTGTGTTTCCACATTGTCTAAGAAACAACATGAGTCTTGCAAGAGATTGAAACAATGCATCCTAAAACGTATTACCGCAGTGAAAACACACGTTTCTACCAAGACTTGGAAGGAGCAAGCGAAAGAATAGTCGCTGAGTGTTCTTTCGGAGAGAAACACAAGCATTTGTTCCTTCTGGAGTGAGTTTTCAGCCAGGAATTCATATGCATTTTGTACTGTGCAGAATGTAGCTACCTGCTCTTGAGTTGTGTCATAGAAGCACCTTTCCTGGAGGAGCTTATTGCAACATTCTTTGTTTGGCTAAGTTCTTTAGGGTTGGTTTTGGCAGGTCTTTCAACTTTGCCCAAATCCACTTCGTATGAAATCTTTTCACAGCGCTCTTTCCAAGTGTCCACAAAGAGCTGCTCCTGGAAACTGTCCACATGCACATCTCCCATGCTGGTGTGCTCGTTTCACTACCTGGATTTTGGTTTTCTCTTCTTTCTTTGAAATGACAAGCCTTCTTTCTGCATGCTACACACACCTTGTAGCAGTTCCAGTTTGCAGCATGTTGGTGCTCCTAAAGCGCTGTGTAACCTGTGTAGAGTGTGTCACTCTCCAGCACTGAATACACAACTTAGAGCTCCTTTCACCACAGACACGCAAACACATCTTTTTGTGAAAGTCCTACTTCTTTTCACTTGGTAATGTAAGGGTTTCAACGAGAACATGAAGTCAATGATGCTTTTGCACTCTACTACCAAAAGAAATGACCTCTTCTACATGCCCGTCTGAGGTTCAGTGCAAAATGCCCTTGTTTTCTGGTTTCTTGAATGTTCTCAACACATTAGGAGAAAGAGCGTGTTTGAGCAAGAGTGATGCAGTGTGCGTTTCCCTAGATTTCAAGTGATTTGCGAAACATACTCCTTAGTTTTCCACATTGTGTAAGAAACATGAGGTTTGCAAGAGATTGAAACAATGCTTCCTAAAACTTATTCCAGCAGTGAAAACACACGTTTCGACAAAGACTTTGAAGGAGCAAGCAAAAGCCTAGTGGCTGAGTGTTCGTTTTGAGAGAAAGACATGCATTTCGTCCTTCTGGAATGAGTTTTCAGCCAGGAATTCGTATGCATTTTGTACTGTGCAGAAAGTAGCTACCTGCTCGGGAGTTGTGTCATAGAAGCACCTTTCTGGAGGAGCTTATTGCAACATTCATTGTTTGGCTCAGTTCTTTAGGGTTGGTTTTGGAAGGTCTTTCAACTTTGTCCAAATCCTGCTTCGTACGAAATTTTTTCACAGCGCTGTTTCCAAGTGTCCACAAAGAGCTGGTGCTTGAAACTGTCCACATGTACATCTCCCTTACTGGTGTGCTCGTTCCCCTACCTGGATTTTGGTTTCCTCTTCTTTCTTTGAAACGACAAGCCTTCTTTCTGTATGCTACACACACCTTGTAGCAGTTTCAGTTTGCAGCATGTTGGTCTCCCCAAAATGCTGAGTATTCTATGTAGAGTGTGTCATTCTACAGCACTGAATACACAACTTAGAGCTCCTTTCAAAGCAGACACACAAACACATCTTTTTGTGAAAGTCTTACTTCAGGTCCCTTGGAAAATATATGGGTTTCCTTGAGAACATGAAGTCGATTACGCTTTTGCACTCTGCAAAGAATAGAAGTGATCTTTTGTACATGCCCATCTGAATTTCACTGCAAAATGCCCTTCTTTTCTGCTTTCTTGAACATTCCCAAAGCATCAGGTGAAAGAGCGTGTTTGAGGAAGAGTGATGCAGTGTGCGTTTTCCTGGATTTCAAGTGAATTGGGAAACATACTCCTTGTGTTTCCACATTGTCTAAGAAACAACATGAGTCTTGCAAGAGATTGAAACAATGCATCCTAAAACGTATTACCGCAGTGAAAACACACGTTTCTACCAAGACTTGGAAGGAGCAAGCGAAAGAATAGTCGCTGAGTGTTCTTTCGGAGAGAAACACAAGCATTTGTTCCTTCTGGAGTGAGTTTTCAGCCAGGAATTCATATGCATTTTGTACTGTGCAGAATGTAGCTACCTGCTCTTGAGTTGTGTCATAGAAGCACCTTTCCTGGAGGAGCTTATTGCAACATTCTTTGTTTGGCTAAGTTCTTTAGGGTTGGTTTTGGAAGGTCTTTCAACTTTGTCCAAATCCGCTTCGTATGAAATCTTTTCACAGCGCTCTTTCCAAGTGTCCACAAAGAGCTGCTCCTGGAAACTGTCCACATGCACATCTCCCATGCTGGTGTGCTCGTTTCACTACCTGGATTTTGGTTTTCTCTTCTTTCTTTGAAATGACAAGCCTTCTTTCTGCATGCAACACACACCTTGTAGCAGTTCCAGTTTGCAGCATGTTGGTGCTCCTAAAACGCTGTGTAACCTTTGTAGAGTGTGTCACTCTCCAGCACTGAATACACAACTTAGAGCTCCTTTCACCACAGACACGCAAACACATCTTTTTGTAAAAGTCCTACTTCTTTTCACTTCGAAATGTAAGGGTTTCAACGAGAACATGAAGTCAATGATGCTTTTGCACTCTACTACCAAACGAAATGACCTCTTCTACATGCCCGTCTGAGTTTCAGTGCAAAATGCCCTTGTTTTCTGGATTCTTGAATGTTCTCAACACATTAGGAGAAAGAGCGTGTTTGAGCAAGAGTGATGCAGTGTGCGTTTCCCTAGATTTCAAGTGATTTGCGAAACATACTCCTTATTTTTCCACATTGTGTAAGAAACATGAGGTTTGCAAGAGATTGAAACAATGCTTCCTAAAACGTATTCCAGCAGTGAAAACACACGTTTCGACAAAGACTTTGAAGGAGCAAGCAAAAGCCTAGTGGCTGAGTGTTCCTTTTGAGAGAAAGACATGCATTTCGTCCTTCTGGAATGAGTTTTCAGCCAGGAATTCGTATGCATTTTGTACTGTGCAGAAAGTAGCTACCTGCTCGGGAGTTGTGTCATAGAAGCACCTTTCTGGAGGAGCTTATTGCAACATTCATTGTTTGGCTCAGTTCTTTAGGGTTGGTTTTGGAAGGTCTTTCAACTTTGTCCAAATCCTGCTTCGTACGAAATTTTTTCACAGCGCTGTTTCCAAGTGTCCTCAAAGAGCTGGTGCTTGAAACTGTCCACATGTACATCTCCCATACTGGTGTGCTCGTTCCCCTACCTGGATTTTGGTTTCCTCTTCTTTCTTTGAAACGAGAAGCCTTCTTTCTGTATGCTACACACACCTTGTAGCAGTTTCAGTTTGCAGCATGTTGGTCTCCCCAAAATGCTGAGTATTCTATGTAGAGTGTGTCATTCTACAGCACTGAATACACAACTTAGAGCTCCTTTCAAAGCAGACACACAAACACATCTTTTTGTGAAAGTCTTACTTCAGGTCCCTTGGAAAATATATGGGTTTCCTTGAGAACATGAAGTCGATTACGCTTTTGCACTCTGCAAAGAATAGAAGTGATCTTTTGTACATGCCCGTCTGAATTTCACTGCAAAATGCCCTTCTTTTCTGCTTTCTTGAACATTCCCAAAGCATCAGGTGAAAGAGCGTGTTTGAGGAAGAGTGATGCAGTGTGCGTTTTCCTGGATTTCAAGTGAATTGGGAAACATACTCCTTGTGTTTCCACATTGTCTAAGAAACAACATGAGTCTTGCAAGAGATTGAAACAATGCATCCTAAAACTTATTCCAGCAGTGAAAACACACGTTTCTACCAAGACTTGGAAGGAGCAAGCGAAAGAATAGTCGCTGAGTGTTCTTTCGGAGAGAAACACAAGCATTTGTTCCTTCTGGAGTGAGTTTTCAGCCAGGAATTCATATGCATTTTGTACTGTGCAGAATGTAGCTACCTGCTCTTGAGTTGTGTCATAGAAGCACCTTTCCTGGAGGAGCTTATTGCAACATTCTTTGTTTGGCTAAGTTCTTTAGGGTTGGTTTTGGCAGGTCTTTCAACTTTGTCCAAATCCGCTTCGTATGAAATCTTTTCACAGCGCTCTTTCCAAGTGTCCACAAAGAGCTGCTCCTGGAAACTGTCCACATGCACATCTCCCATGCTGGTGTGCTCGTTTCACTACCTGGATTTTGGTTTTCTCTTCTTTCTTTGAAATGACAAGCCTTCTTTCTGCATGCTACACACACCTTGTAGCAGTTCCAGTTTGCAGCATGTTGGTGCTCCTAAAGCGCTGTGTAACCTGTGTAGAGTGTGTCACTCTCCAGCACTGAATACACAACTTAGAGCTCCTTTCACCACAGACACGCAAACACATCTTTTTGTGAAAGTCCTACTTCTTTTCACTTGGTAATGTAAGGGTTTCAACGAGAACATGAAGTCAATGATGCTTTTGCACTCTACTACCAAAAGAAATGACCTCTTCTACATGCCCATCTGAGGTTCAGTGCAAAATGCCCTTGTTTTCTGGTTTCTTGAATGTTCTCAACACATTAGGAGAAAGAGCGTGTTTGAGCAAGAGTGATGCAGTGTGCGTTTCCCTAGATTTCAAGTGATTTGCGAAACATACTCCTTAGTTTTCCACATTGTGTAAGAAACATGAGGTTTGCAAGAGATTGAAACAATGCTTCCTAAAACTTATTCCAGCAGTGAAAACACACGTTTCGACAAAGACTTTGAAGGAGCAAGCAAAAGCCTAGTGGCTGAGTGTTCCTTTTGAGAGAAAGACATGCATTTCGTCCTTCTGGAATGAGTTTTCAGCCAGGAATTCGTATGCATTTTGTACTGTGCAGAAAGTAGCTACCTGCTCGGGAGTTGTGTCATAGAAGCACCTTTCTGGAGGAGCTTATTGCAACATTCATTGTTTGGCTCAGTTCTTTAGGGTTGGTTTTGGAAGGTCTTTCAACTTTGTCCAAATCCTGCTTCGTACGAAATTTTTTCACAGCGCTGTTTCCAAGTGTCCACAAAGAGCTGGTGCTTGAAACTGTCCACATGTACATCTCCCATACTGGTGTGCTCGTTCCCCTACCTGGATTTTGGTTTCCTCTTCTTTCTTTGAAACGACAAGCCTTCTTTCTGTATGCTACACACACCTTGTAGCAGTTTCAGTTTGCAGCATGTTGGTCTCCCCAAAATGCTGAGTATTCTATGTAGAGTGTGTCATTCTACAGCACTGAATACACAACTTAGAGCTCCTTTCAAAGCAGACACACAAACACATCTTTTTGTGAAAGTCTTACTTCAGGTCCCTTGGAAAATATATGGGTTTCCTTGAGAACATGAAGTCGATTACGCTTTTGCACTCTGCAAAGAATAGAAGTGATCTTTTGTACATGCCCGTCTGAATTTCACTGCAAAATGCCCTTCTTTTCTGCTTTCTTGAACATTCCCAAAGCATCAGGTGAAAGAGCGTGTTTGAGGAAGAGTGATGCAGTGTGCGTTTTCCTGGATTTCAAGTGAATTGGGAAACATACTCCTTGTGTTTCCACATTGTCTAAGAAACAACATGAGTCTTGCAAGAGATTGAAACAATGCATCCTAAAACGTATTACCGCAGTGAAAACACACGTTTCTACCAAGACTTGGAAGGAGCAAGCGAAAGAATAGTCGCTGAGTGTTCTTTCGGAGAGAAACACAAGCATTTGTTCCTTCTGGAGTGAGTTTTCAGCCAGGAATTCATATGCATTTTGTACTGTGCAGAATGTAGCTACCTGCTCTTGAGTTGTGTCATAGAAGCACCTTTCCTGGAGGAGCTTATTGCAACATTCTTTGTTTGGCTAAGTTCTTTAGGGTTGGTTTTGGAAGGTCTTTCAACTTTGTCCAAATCCGCTTCGTATGAAATCTTTTCACAGCGCTCTTTCCAAGTGTCCACAAAGAGCTGCTCCTGGAAACTGTCCACATGCACATCTCCCATGCTGGTGTGCTCGTTTCACTACCTGGATTTTGGTTTTCTCTTCTTTCTTTGAAATGACAAGCCTTCTTTCTGCATGCAACACACACCTTGTAGCAGTTCCAGTTTGCAGCATGTTGGTGCTCCTAAAACGCTGTGTAACCTTTGTAGAGTGTGTCACTCTCCAGCACTGAATACACAACTTAGAGCTCCTTTCACCACAGACACGCAAACACATCTTTTTGTAAAAGTCCTACTTCTTTTCACTTGGAAATGTAAGGGTTTCAACGAGAACATGAAGTCAATGATGCTTTTGCACTCTACTACCAAACGAAATGACCTCTTCTACATGCCCGTCTGAGTTTCAGTGCAAAATGCCCTTGTTTTCTGGTTTCTTGAATGTTCTCAACACATTAGGAGAAAGAGCGTGTTTGAGCAAGAGTGATGCAGTGTGCGTTTCCCTAGATTTCAAGTGATTTGCGAAACATACTCCTTATTTTTCCACATTGTGTAAGAAACATGAGGTTTGCAAGAGATTGAAACAATGCTTCCTAAAACGTATTCCAGCAGTGAAAACACACGTTTCGACAAAGACTTTGAAGGAGCAAGCAAAAGCCTAGTGGCTGAGTGTTCCTTTTGAGAGAAAGACATGCATTTCGTCCTTCTGGAATGAGTTTTCAGCCAGGAATTCGTATGCATTTTGTACTGTGCAGAAAGTAGCTACCTGCTCGGGAGTTGTGTCATAGAAGCACCTTTCTGGAGGAGCTTATTGCAACATTCATTGTTTGGCTCAGTTCTTTAGGGTTGGTTTTGGAAGGTCTTTCAACTTTGTCCAAATCCTGCTTCGTACGAAATTTTTTCACAGCGCTGTTTCCAAGTGTCCTCAAAGAGCTGGTGCTTGAAACTGTCCACATGTACATCTCCCATACTGGTGTGCTCGTTCCCCTACCTGGATTTTGGTTTCCTCTTCTTTCTTTGAAACGACAAGCCTTCTTTCTGTATGCTACACACACCTTGTAGCAGTTTCAGTTTGCAGCATGTTGGTCTCCCCAAAATGCTGAGTATTCTATGTAGAGTGTGTCATTCTACAGCACTGAATACACAACTTAGAGCTCCTTTCAAAGCAGACACACAAACACATCTTTTTGTGAAAGTCTTACTTCAGGTCCCTTGGAAAATATATGGGTTTCCTTGAGAACATGAAGTCGATTACGCTTTTGCACTCTGCAAAGAATAGAAGTGATCTTTTGTACATGCCCGTCTGAATTTCACTGCAAAATGCCCTTCTTTTCTGCTTTCTTGAACATTCCCAAAGCATCAGGTGAAAGAGCGTGTTTGAGGAAGAGTGATGCAGTGTGCGTTTTCCTGGATTTCAAGTGAATTGGGAAACATACTCCTTGTGTTTCCACATTGTCTAAGAAACAACATGAGTCTTGCAAGAGATTGAAACAATGCATCCTAAAACGTATTACCGCAGTGAAAACACACGTTTCTACCAAGACTTGGAAGGAGCAAGCGAAAGAATAGTCGCTGAGTGTTCTTTCGGAGAGAAACACAAGCATTTGTTCCTTCTGGAGTGAGTTTTCAGCCAGGAATTCATATGCATTTTGTACTGTGCAGAATGTAGCTACCTGCTCTTGAGTTGTGTCATAGAAGCACCTTTCCTGGAGGAGCTTATTGCAACATTCTTTGTTTGGCTAAGTTCTTTAGGGTTGGTTTTGGCAGGTCTTTCAACTTTGCCCAAATCCGCTTCGTATAAAATCTTTTCACAGCGCTCTTTCCAAGTGTCCACAAAGAGCTGCTCCTGGAAACTGTCCACATGCACATCTCCCATGCTGGTGTGCTCGTTTCACTACCTGGATTTTGGTTTTCTCTTCTTTCTTTGAAATGACAAGCCTTCTTTCTGCATGCTACACACACCTTGTAGCAGTTCCAGTTTGCAGCATGTTGGTGCTCCTAAAGCGCTGTGTAACCTGTGTAGAGTGTGTCACTCTCCAGCACTGAATACACAACTTAGAGCTCCTTTCACCACAGACACGCAAACACATCTTTTTGTGAAAGTCCTACTTCTTTTCACTTGGTAATGTAAGGGTTTCAACGAGAACATGAAGTCAATGATGCTTTTGCACTCTACTACCAAACGAAATGACCTCTTCTACATGCCCGTCTGAGGTTCAGTGCAAAATGCCCTTGTTTTCTGGTTTCTTGAATGTTCTCAACACATTAGGAGAAAGAGCGTGTTTGAGCAAGAGTGATGCAGTGTGCGTTTCCCTAGATTTCAAGTGATTTGCGAAACATACTCCTTAGTTTTCCACATTGTGTAAGAAACATGAGGTTTGCAAGAGATTGAAACAATGCTTCCTAAAACTTATTCCAGCAGTGAAAACACACGTTTCGACAAAGACTTTGAAGGAGCAAGCAAAAGCCTAGTGGCTGAGTGTTCCTTTTGAGAGAAAGACATGCATTTCGTCCTTCTGGAATGAGTTTTCAGCCAGGAATTCGTATGCATTTTGTACTGTGCAGAAAGTAGCTACCTGCTCGGGAGTTGTGTCATAGAAGCACCTTTCTGGAGGAGCTTATTGCAACATTCATTGTTTGGCTCAGTTCTTTAGGGTTGGTTTTGGAAGGTCTTTCAACTTTGTCCAAATCCTGCTTCGTACGAAATTTTTTCACAGCGCTGTTTCCAAGTGTCCACAAAGAGCTGGTGCTTGAAACTGTCCACATGTACATCGCCCTTACTGGTGTGCTCGTTCCCCTACCTGGATTTTGGTTTCCTCTTCTTTCTTTGAAACGACAAGCCTTCTTTCTGTATGCTACACACACCTTGTAGCAGTTTCAGTTTGCAGCATGTTGGTCTCCCCAAAATGCTGAGTATTCTATGTAGAGTGTGTCATTCTACAGCACTGAATACACAACTTAGAGCTCCTTTCAAAGCAGACACACAAACACATCTTTTTGTGAAAGTCTTACTTCAGGTCCCTTGGAAAATATATGGGTTTCCTTGAGAACATGAAGTCGATTACGCTTTTGCACTCTGCAAAGAATAGAAGTGATCTTTTGTACATGCCCGTCTGAATTTCACTGCAAAATGCCCTTCTTTTCTGCTTTCTTGAACATTCCCAAAGCATCAGGTGAAAGAGCGTGTTTGAGGAAGAGTGATGCAGTGTGCGTTTTCCTGGATTTCAAGTGAATTGGGAAACATACTCCTTGTGTTTCCACATTGTCTAAGAAACAACATGAGTCTCGCAAGAGATTGAAACAATGCATCCTAAAACGTATTACCGCAGTGAAAACACACGTTTCTACCAAGACTTGGAAGGAGCAAGCGAAAGAATAGTCGCTGAGTGTTCTTTCGGAGAGAAACACAAGCATTTGTTCCTTCTGGAGTGAGTTTTCAGCCAGGAATTCATATGCATTTTGTACTGTGCAGAATGTAGCTACCTGCTCTTGAGTTGTGTCATAGAAGCACCTTTCCTGGAGGAGCTTATTGCAACATTCTTTGTTTGGCTAAGTTCTTTAGGGTTGGTTTTGGAAGGTCTTTCAACTTTGTCCAAATCCGCTTCGTATGAAATCTTTTCACAGCGCTCTTTCCAAGTGTCCACAAAGAGCTGCTCCTGGAAACTGTCCACATGCACATCTCCCATGCTGGTGTGCTCGTTTCACTACCTGGATTTTGGTTTTCTCTTCTTTCTTTGAAATGACAAGCCTTCTTTCTGCATGCAACACACACCTTGTAGCAGTTCCAGTTTGCAGCATGTTGGTGCTCCTAAAACGCTGTGTAACCTTTGTAGAGTGTGTCACTCTCCAGCACTGAATACACAACTTAGAGCTCCTTTCACCACAGACACGCAAACACATCTTTTTGTAAAAGTCCTACTTCTTTTCACTTGGAAATGTAAGGGTTTCAACGAGAACATGAAGTCAATGATGCTTTTGCACTCTACTACCAAACGAAATGACCTCTTCTACATGCCCGTCTGAGTTTCAGTGCAAAATGCCCTTGTTTTCTGGTTTCTTGAATGTTTTCAACACATTAGGAGAAAGAGCGTGTTTGAGCAAGAGTGATGCAGTGTGCGTTTCCCTAGATTTCAAGTGATTTGCGAAACATACTCCTTATTTTTCCACATTGTGTAAGAAACATGAGGTTTGCAAGAGATTGAAACAATGCTTCCTAAAACGTATTCCAGCAGTGAAAACACACGTTTCGACAAAGACTTTGAAGGAGCAAGCAAAAGCCTAGTGGCTGAGTGTTCCTTTTGAGAGAAAGACATGCATTTCGTCCTTCTGGAATGAGTTTTCAGCCAGGAATTCGTATGCATTTTGTACTGTGCAGAAAGTAGCTACCTGCTCGGGAGTTGTGTCATAGAAGCACCTTTCTGGAGGAGCTTATTGCAACATTCATTGTTTGGCTCAGTTCTTTAGGGTTGGTTTTGGAAGGTCTTTCAACTTTGTCCAAATCCTGCTTCGTACGAAATTTTTTCACAGCGCTGTTTCCAAGTGTCCTCAAAGAGCTGGTGCTTGAAACTGTCCACATGTACATCTCCCATACTGGTGTGCTCGTTCCCCTACCTGGATTTTGGTTTCCTCTTCTTTCTTTGAAACGAGAAGCCTTCTTTCTGTATGCTACACACACCTTGTAGCAGTTTCAGTTTGCAGCATGTTGGTCTCCCCAAAATGCTGAGTATTCTATGTAGAGTGTGTCATTCTACAGCACTGAATACACAACTTAGAGCTCCTTTCAAAGCAGACACACAAACACATCTTTTTGTGAAAGTCTTACTTCAGGTCCCTTGGAAAATATATGGGTTTCCTTGAGAACATGAAGTCGATTACGCTTTTGCACTCTGCAAAGAATAGAAGTGATCTTTTGTACATGCCCGTCTGAATTTCACTGCAAAATGCCCTTCTTTTCTGCTTTCTTGAACATTCCCAAAGCATCAGGTGAAAGAGCGTGTTTGAGGAAGAGTGATGCAGTGTGCGTTTTCCTGGATTTCAAGTGAATTGGGAAACATACTCCTTGTGTTTCCACATTGTCTAAGAAACAACATGAGTCTTGCAAGAGATTGAAACAATGCATCCTAAAACGTATTACCGCAGTGAAAACACACGTTTCTACCAAGACTTGGAAGGAGCAAGCGAAAGAATAGTCGCTGAGTGTTCTTTCGGAGAGAAACACAAGCATTTGTTCCTTCTGGAGTGAGTTTTCAGCCAGGAATTCATATGCATTTTGTACTGTGCAGAATGTAGCTACCTGCTCTTGAGTTGTGTCATAGAAGCACCTTTCCTGGAGGAGCTTATTGCAACATTCTTTGTTTGGCTAAGTTCTTTAGGGTTGGTTTTGGAAGGTCTTTCAACTTTGTCCAAATCCGCTTCGTATGAAATCTTTTCACAGCGCTCTTTCCAAGTGTCCACAAAGAGCTGCTCCTGGAAACTGTCCACATGCACATCTCCCATGCTGGTGTGCTCGTTTCACTACCTGGATTTTGGTTTTCTCTTCTTTCTTTGAAATGACAAGCCTTCTTTCTGCATGCTACACACACCTTGTAGCAGTTCCAGTTTGCAGCATGTTGGTGCTCCTAAAGCGCTGTGTAACCTGTGTAGAGTGTGTCACTCTCCAGCACTGAATACACAACTTAGAGCTCCTTTCACCACAGACACGCAAACACATCTTTTTGTGAAAGTCCTACTTCTTTTCACTTGGAAATGTAAGGGTTTCAACGAGAACATGAAGTCAATGATGCTTTTGCACTCTACTACCAAACGAAATGACCTCTTCTACATGCCCGTCTGAGTTTTAGTGCAAAATGCCCTTGTTTTCTGGATTCTTGAATGTTCTCAACACATTAGGAGAAAGAGCGTGTTTGAGCAAGAGTGATGCAGTGTGCGTTTCCCTAGATTTCAAGTGATTTGCGAAACATACTCCTTATTTTTCCACATTGTGTAAGAAACATGAGGTTTGCAAGAGATTGAAACAATGCTTCCTAAAACGTATTCCAGCAGTGAAAACACACGTTTCGACAAAGACTTTGAAGGAGCAAGCAAAAGCCTAGTGGCTGAGTGTTCCTTTTGAGAGAAAGACATGCATTTCGTCCTTCTGGAATGAGTTTTCAGCCAGGAATTCGTATGCATTTTGTACTGTGCAGAAAGTAGCTACCTGCTCGGGAGTTGTGTCATAGAAGCACCTTTCTGGAGGAGCTTATTGCAACATTCATTGTTTGGCTCAGTTCTTTAGGGTTGGTTTTGGAAGGTCTTTCAACTTTGTCCAAATCCTGCTTCGTACGAAATTTTTTCACAGCGCTGTTTCCAAGTGTCCACAAAGAGCTGGTGCTTGAAACTGTCCACATGTACATCTCCCATACTGGTGTGCTCGTTCCCCTACCTGGATTTTGGTTTCCTCTTCTTTCTTTGAAACGACAAGCCTTCTTTCTGTATGCTACACACACCTTGTAGCAGTTTCAGTTTGCAGCATGTTGGTCTCCCCAAAATGCTGAGTATTCTATGTAGAGTGTGTCATTCTACAGCACTGAATACACAACTTAGAGCTCCTTTCAAAGCAGACACACAAACACATCTTTTTGTGAAAGTCTTACTTCAGGTCCCTTGGAAAATATATGGGTTTCCTTGAGAACATGAAGTCGATTACGCTTTTGCACTCTGCAAAGAATAGAAGTGATCTTTTGTACATGCCCGTCTGAATTTCACTGCAAAATGCCCTTCTTTTCTGCTTTCTTGAACATTCCCAAAGCATCAGGTGAAAGAGCGTGTTTGAGGAAGAGTGATGCAGTGTGCGTTTTCCTGGATTTCAAGTGAATTGGGAAACATACTCCTTGTGTTTCCACATTGTCTAAGAAACAACATGAGTCTCGCAAGAGATTGAAACAATGCATCCTAAAACGTATTACCGCAGTGAAAACACACGTTTCTACCAAGACTTGGAAGGAGCAAGCGAAAGAATAGTCGCTGAGTGTTCTTTCGGAGAGAAACACAAGCATTTGTTCCTTCTGGAGTGAGTTTTCAGCCAGGAATTCATATGCATTTTGTACTGTGCAGAATGTAGCTACCTGCTCTTGAGTTGTGTCATAGAAGCACCTTTCCTGGAGGAGCTTATTGCAACATTCTTTGTTTGGCTAAGTTCTTTAGGGTTGGTTTTGGAAGGTCTTTCAACTTTGTCCAAATCCGCTTCGTATGAAATCTTTTCACAGCGCTCTTTCCAAGTGTCCACAAAGAGCTGCTCCTGGAAACTGTCCACATGCACATCTCCCATGCTGGTGTGCTCGTTTCACTACCTGGATTTTGGTTTTCTCTTCTTTCTTTGAAATGACAAGCCTTCTTTCTGCATGCAACACACACCTTGTAGCAGTTCCAGTTTGCAGCATGTTGGTGCTCCTAAAACGCTGTGTAACCTTTGTAGAGTGTGTCACTCTCCAGCACTGAATACACAACTTAGAGCTCCTTTCACCACAGACACGCAAACACATCTTTTTGTAAAAGTCCTACTTCTTTTCACTTCGAAATGTAAGGGTTTCAACGAGAACATGAAGTCAATGATGCTTTTGCACTCTACTACCAAACGAAATGGCCTCTTCTACATGCCCGTCTGAGTTTCAGTGCAAAATGCCCTTGTTTTCTGGATTCTTGAATGTTCTCAACACATTAGGAGAAAGAGCGTGTTTGAGCAAGAGTGATGCAGTGTGCGTTTCCCTAGATTTCAAGTGATTTGTGAAACATACTCCTTATTTTTCCACATTGTGTAAGAAACATGAGGTTTGCAAGAGATTGAAACAATGCTTCCTAAAACGTATTCCAGCAGTGAAAACACACGTTTCGACAAAGACTTTGAAGGAGCAAGCAAAAGCCTAGTGGCTGAGTGTTCCTTTTGAGAGAAAGACATGCATTTCGTCCTTCTGGAATGAGTTTTCAGCCAGGAATTCGTATGCATTTTGTACTGTGCAGAAAGTAGCTACCTGCTCGGGAGTTGTGTCATAGAAGCACCTTTCTGGAGGAGCTTATTGCAACATTCATTGTTTGGCTCAGTTCTTTAGGGTTGGTTTTGGAAGGTCTTTCAACTTTGTCCAAATCCTGCTTCGTACGAAATTTTTTCACAGCGCTGTTTCCAAGTGTCCTCAAAGAGCTGGTGCTTGAAACTGTCCACATGTACATCTCCCATACTGGTGTGCTCGTTCCCCTACCTGGATTTTGGTTTCCTCTTCTTTCTTTGAAACGACAAGCCTTCTTTCTGTATGCTACACACACCTTGTAGCAGTTTCAGTTTGCAGCATGTTGGTCTCCCCAAAATGCTGAGTATTCTATGTAGAGTGTGTCATTCTACAGCACTGAATACACAACTTAGAGCTCCTTTCAAAGCAGACACACAAACACATCTTTTTGTGAAAGTCTTACTTCAGGTCCCTTGGAAAATATATGGGTTTCCTTGAGAACATGAAGTCGATTACGCTTTTGCACTCTGCAAAGAATAGAAGTGATCTTTTGTACATGCCCGTCTGAATTTCACTGCAAAATGCCCTTCTTTTCTGCTTTCTTGAACATTCCCAAAGCATCAGGTGAAAGAGCGTGTTTGAGGAAGAGTGATGCAGTGTGCGTTTTCCTGGATTTCAAGTGAATTGGGAAACATACTCCTTGTGTTTCCACATTGTCTAAGAAACAACATGAGTCTTGCAAGAGATTGAAACAATGCATCCTAAAACGTATTACCGCAGTGAAAACACACGTTTCTACCAAGACTTGGAAGGAGCAAGCGAAAGAATAGTCGCTGAGTGTTCTTTCGGAGAGAAACACAAGCATTTGTTCCTTCTGGAGTGAGTTTTCAGCCAGGAATTCATATGCATTTTGTACTGTGCAGAATGTAGCTACCTGCTCTTGAGTTGTGTCATAGAAGCACCTTTCCTGGAGGAGCTTATTGCAACATTCTTTGTTTGGCTAAGTTCTTTAGGGTTGGTTTTGGAAGGTCTTTCAACTTTGTCCAAATCCGCTTCGTATGAAATCTTTTCACAGCGCTCTTTCCAAGTGTCCACAAAGAGCTGCTCCTGGAAACTGTCCACATGCACATCTCCCATGCTGGTGTGCTCGTTTCACTACCTGGATTTTGGTTTTCTCTTCTTTCTTTGAAATGACAAGCCTTCTTTCTGCATGCTACACACACCTTGTAGCAGTTCCAGTTTGCAGCATGTTGGTGCTCCTAAAGCGCTGTGTAACCTGTGTAGAGTGTGTCACTCTCCAGCACTGAATACACAACTTAGAGCTCCTTTCACCACAGACACGCAAACACATCTTTTTGTGAAAGTCCTACTTCTTTTCACTTGGAAATGTAAGGGTTTCAACGAGAACATGAAGTCAATGATGCTTTTGCACTCTACTACCAAAAGAAATGACCTCCTCTACATGCCCGTCTGAGGTTCAGTGCAAAATGCCCTTGTTTTCTGGTTTCTTGAATGTTCTCAACACATTAGGAGAAAGAGCGTGTTTGAGCAAGAGTGATGCAGTGTGCGTTTCCCTAGATTTCAAGTGATTTGCGAAACATACTCCTTATTTTTCCACATTGTGTAAGAAACATGAGGCTTGCAAGAGATTGAAACAATGCTTCGTAAAACGTATTCCAGCAGTGAAAACACACGTTTCGACAAAGACTTTGAAGGAGCAAGCAAAAGCCTAGTGGCTGAGTGTTCCTTTTGAGAGAAAGACATGCATTTCGTCCTTCTGGAATGAGTTTTCAGCCAGGAATTCGTATGCATTTTGTACTGTGCAGAAAGTAGCTACCTGCTCGGGAGTTGTGTCATAGAAGCACCTTTCTGGAGGAGCTTATTGCAACATTCATTGTTTGGCTCAGTTCTTTAGGGTTGGTTTTGGAAGGTCTTTCAACTTTGTCCAAATCCTGCTTCGTACGAAATTTTTTCACAGCGCTGTTTCCAAGTGTCCTCAAAGAGCTGGTGCTTGAAACTGTCCACATGTACATCTCCCTTACTGGTGTGCTCGTTCCCCTACCTGGATTTTGGTTTCCTCTTCTTTCTTTGAAACGACAAGCCTTCTTTCTGTATGCTACACACACCTTGTAGCAGTTTCAGTTTGCAGCATGTTGGTCTCCCCAAAATGCTGAGTATTCTATGTAGAGTGTGTCATTCTACAGCACTGAATACACAACTTAGAGCTCCTTTCAAAGCAGACACACAAACACATCTTTTTGTGAAAGTCTTACTTCAGGTCCCTTGGAAAATATATGGGTTTCCTTGAGAACATGAAGTCGATTACGCTTTTGCACTCTGCAAAGAATAGAAGTGATCTTTTGTACATGCCCGTCTGAATTTCACTGCAAAATGCCCTTCTTTTCTGCTTTCTTGAACATTCCCAAAGCATCAGGTGAAAGAGCGTGTTTGAGGAAGAGTGATGCAGTGTGCGTTTTCCTGGATTTCAAGTGAATTGGGAAACATACTCCTTGTGTTTCCACATTGTCTAAGAAACAACATGAGTCTTGCAAGAGATTGAAACAATGCATCCTAAAACGTATTACCGCAGTGAAAACACACGTTTCTACCAAGACTTGGAAGGAGCAAGCGAAAGAATAGTCGCTGAGTGTTCTTTCGGAGAGAAACACAAGCATTTGTTCCTTCTGGAGTGAGTTTTCAGCCAGGAATTCATATGCATTTTGTACTGTGCAGAATGTAGCTACCTGCTCTTGAGTTGTGTCATAGAAGCACCTTTCCTGGAGGAGCTTATTGCAACATTCTTTGTTTGGCTAAGTTCTTTAGGGTTGGTTTTGGCAGGTCTTTCAACTTTGTCCAAATCCGCTTCGTATGAAATCTTTTCACAGCGCTCTTTCCAAGTGTCCACAAAGAGCTGCTCCTGGAAACTGTCCACATGCACATCTCCCATGCTGGTGTGCTCGTTTCACTACCTGGATTTTGGTTTTCTCTTCTTTCTTTGAAATGACAAGCCTTCTTTCTGCATGCTACACACACCTTGTAGCAGTTCCAGTTTGCAGCATGTTGGTGCTCCTAAAGCGCTGTGTAACCTGTGTAGAGTGTGTCACTCTCCAGCACTGAATACACAACTTAGAGCTCCTTTCACCACAGACACGCAAACACATCTTTTTGTGATAGTCCTACTTCTTTTCACTTGGAAATGTAAGGGTTTCAACGAGAACATGAAGTCAATGATGCTTTTGCACTCTACTACCAAAAGAAATGACCTCTTCTACATGCCCGTCTGAGGTTCAGTGCAAAATGCCCTTGTTTTCTGGTTTCTTGAATGTTCTCAACACATTAGGAGAAAGAGCGTGTTTGAGCAAGAGTGATGCAGTGTGCGTTTCCCTAGATTTCAAGTGATTTGCGAAACATACTCCTTATTTTTCCACATTGTGTAAGAAACATGAGGCTTGCAAGAGATTGAAACAATGCTTCGTAAAACGTATTCCAGCAGTGAAAACACACGTTTCGACAAAGACTTTGAAGGAGCAAGCAAAAGCCTAGTGGCTGAGTGTTCCTTTTGAGAGAAAGACATGCATTTCGTCCTTCTGGAATGAGTTTTCAGCCAGGAATTCGTATGCATTTTGTACTGTGCAGAAAGTAGCTACCTGCTCGGGAGTTGTGTCATAGAAGCACCTTTCTGGAGGAGCTTATTGCAACATTCATTGTTTGGCTCAGTTCTTTAGGGTTGGTTTTGGAAGGTCTTTCAACTTTGTCCAAATCCTGCTTCGTACGAAATTTTTTCACAGCGCTGTTTCCAAGTGTCCACAAAGAGCTGGTGCTTGAAACTGTCCACATGTACATCTCCCATACTGGTGTGCTCGTTCCCCTACCTGGATTTTGGTTTCCTCTTCTTTCTTTGAAACGACAAGCCTTCTTTCTGTATGCTACACACACCTTGTAGCAGTTTCACTTTGCAGCATGTTGGTCTCCCCAAAATGCTGAGTATTCTATGTAGAGTGTGTCATTCTACAGCACTGAATACACAACTTAGAGCTCCTTTCAAAGCAGACACACAAACACATCTTTTTGTGAAAGTCTTACTTCAGGTCCCTTGGAAAATATATGGGTTTCCTTGAGAACATGAAGTCGATTACGCTTTTGCACTCTGCAAAGAATAGAAGTGATCTTTTGTACATGCCCGTCTGAATTTCACTGCAAAATGCCCTTCTTTTCTGCTTTCTTGAACATTCCCAAAGCATCAGGTGAAAGAGCGTGTTTGAGGAAGAGTGATGCAGTGTGCGTTTTCCTGGATTTCAAGTGAATTGGGAAACATACTCCTTGTGTTTCCACATTGTCTAAGAAACAACATGAGTCTTGCAAGAGATTGAAACAATGCATCCTAAAACGTATTACCGCAGTGAAAACACACGTTTCTACCAAGACTTGGAAGGAGCAAGCGAAAGAATAGTCGCTGAGTGTTCTTTCGGAGAGAAACACAAGCATTTGTTCCTTCTGGAGTGAGTTTTCAGCCAGGAATTCATATGCATTTTGTACTGTGCAGAATGTAGCTACCTGCTCTTGAGTTGTGTCATAGAAGCACCTTTCCTGGAGGAGCTTATTGCAACATTCTTTGTTTGGCTAAGTTCTTTAGGGTTGGTTTTGGAAGGTCTTTCAACTTTGTCCAAATCCGCTTCGTATGAAATCTTTTCACAGCGCTCTTTCCAAGTGTCCACAAAGAGCTGCTCCTGGAAACTGTCCACATGCACATCTCCCATGCTGGTGTGCTCGTTTCACTACCTGGATTTTGGTTTTCTCTTCTTTCTTTGAAATGACAAGCCTTCTTTCTGCATGCTACACACACCTTGTAGCAGTTCCAGTTTGCAGCATGTTGGTGCTCCTAAAGCGCTGTGTAACCTGTGTAGAGTGTGTCACTCTCCAGCACTGAATACACAACTTAGAGCTCCTTTCACCACAGACACGCAAACACATCTTTTTGTGAAAGTCCTACTTCTTTTCACTTGGTAATGTAAGGGTTTCAACGAGAACATGAAGTCAATGATGCTTTTGCACTCTACTACCAAAAGAAATGACCTCTTCTACATGCCCGTCTGAGGTTCAGTGCAAAATGCCCTTGTTTTCTGGTTTCTTGAATGTTCTCAACACATTAGGAGAAAGAGCGTGTTTGAGCAAGAGTGATGCAGTGTGCGTTTCCCTAGATTTCAAGTGATTTGCGAAACATACTCCTTATTTTTCCACATTGTGTAAGAAACATGAGGTTTGCAAGAGATTGAAACAATGCTTCCTAAAACGTATTCCAGCAGTGAAAACACACGTTTCGACAAAGACTTTGAAGGAGCAAGCAAAAGCCTAGTGGCTGAGTGTTCCTTTTGAGAGAAAGACATGCATTTCGTCCTTCTGGAATGAGTTTTCAGCCAGGAATTCGTATGCATTTTGTACTGTGCAGAAAGTAGCTACCTGCTCGGGAGTTGTGTCATAGAAGCACCTTTCTGGAGGAGCTTATTGCAACATTCATTGTTTGGCTCAGTTCTTTAGGGTTGGTTTTGGAAGGTCTTTCAACTTTGTCCAAATCCTGCTTCGTACGAAATTTTTTCACAGCGCTGTTTCCAAGTGTCCTCAAAGAGCTGGTGCTTGAAACTGTCCACATGTACATCTCCCTTACTGGTGTGCTCGTTCCCCTACCTGGATTTTGGTTTCCTCTTCTTTCTTTGAAACGACAAGCCTTCTTTCTGTATGCTACACACACCTTGTAGCAGTTTCAGTTTGCAGCATGTTGGTCTCCCCAAAATGCTGAGTATTCTATGTAGAGTGTGTCATTCTACAGCACTGAATACACAACTTAGAGCTCCTTTCAAAGCAGACACACAAACACATCTTTTTGTGAAAGTCTTACTTCAGGTCCCTTGGAAAATATATGGGTTTCCTTGAGAACATGAAGTCGATTACGCTTTTGCACTCTGCAAAGAATAGAAGTGATCTTTTGTACATGCCCGTCTGAATTTCACTGCAAAATGCCCTTCTTTTCTGCTTTCTTGAACATTCCCAAAGCATCAGGTGAAAGAGCGTGTTTGAGGAAGAGTGATGCAGTGTGCGTTTTCCTGGATTTCAAGTGAATTGGGAAACATACTCCTTGTGTTTCCACATTGTCTAAGAAACAACATGAGTCTTGCAAGAGATTGAAACAATGCATCCTAAAACGTATTACCGCAGTGAAAACACACGTTTCTACCAAGACTTGGAAGGAGCAAGCGAAAGAATAGTCGCTGAGTGTTCTTTCGGAGAGAAACACAAGCATTTGTTCCTTCTGGAGTGAGTTTTCAGCCAGGAATTCATATGCATTTTGTACTGTGCAGAATGTAGCTACCTGCTCTTGAGTTGTGTCATAGAAGCACCTTTCCTGGAGGAGCTTATTGCAACATTCTTTGTTTGGCTAAGTTCTTTAGGGTTGGTTTTGGCAGGTCTTTCAACTTTGTCCAAATCCGCTTCGTATGAAATCTTTTCACAGCGCTCTTTCCAAGTGTCCACAAAGAGCTGCTCCTGGAAACTGTCCACATGCACATCTCCCATGCTGGTGTGCTCGTTTCACTACCTGGATTTTGGTTTTCTCTTCTTTCTTTGAAATGACAAGCCTTCTTTCTGCATGCTACACACACCTTGTAGCAGTTCCAGTTTGCAGCATGTTGGTGCTCCTAAAGCGCTGTGTAACCTGTGTAGAGTGTGTCACTCTCCAGCACTGAATACACAACTTAGAGCTCCTTTCACCACAGACACGCAAACACATCTTTTTGTGAAAGTCCTACTTCTTTTCACTTGGTAATGTAAGGGTTTCAACGAGAACATGAAGTCAATGATGCTTTTGCACTCTACTACCAAAAGAAATGACCTCTTCTACATGCCCGTCTGAGGTTCAGTGCAAAATGCCCTTGTTTTCTGGTTTCTTGAATGTTCTCAACACATTAGGAGAAAGAGCGTGTTTGAGCAAGAGTGATGCAGTGTGCGTTTCCCTAGATTTCAAGTGATTTGCGAAACATACTCCTTATTTTTCCACATTGTGTAAGAAACATGAGGTTTGCAAGAGATTGAAACAATGCTTCCTAAAACGTATTCCAGCAGTGAAAACACACGTTTCGACAAAGACTTTGAAGGAGCAAGCAAAAGCCTAGTGGCTGAGTGTTCCTTTTGAGAGAAAGACATGCATTTCGTCCTTCTGGAATGAGTTTTCAGCCAGGAATTCGTATGCATTTTGTACTGTGCAGAAAGTAGCTACCTGCTCGGGAGTTGTGTCATAGAAGCACCTTTCTGGAGGAGCTTATTGCAACATTCATTGTTTGGCTCAGTTCTTTAGGGTTGGTTTTGGAAGGTCTTTCAACTTTGTCCAAATCCTGCTTCGTACGAAATTTTTTCACAGCGCTGTTTCCAAGTGTCCACAAAGAGCTGGTGCTTGAAACTGTCCACATGTACATCTCCCTTACTGGTGTGCTCGTTCCCCTACCTGGATTTTGGTTTCCTCTTCTTTCTTTGAAACGACAAGCCTTCTTTCTGTATGCTACACACACCTTGTAGCAGTTTCAGTTTGCAGCATGTTGGTCTCCCCAAAATGCTGAGTATTCTATGTAGAGTGTGTCATTCTACAGCACTGAATACACAACTTAGAGCTCCTTTCAAAGCAGACACACAAACACATCTTTTTGTGAAAGTCTTACTTCAGGTCCCTTGGAAAATATATGGGTTTCCTTGAGAACATGAAGTCGATTACGCTTTTGCACTCTGCAAAGAATAGAAGTGATCTTTTGTACATGCCCGTCTGAATTTCACTGCAAAATGCCCTTCTTTTCTGCTTTCTTGAACATTCCCAAAGCATCAGGTGAAAGAGCGTGTTTGAGGAAGAGTGATGCAGTGTGCGTTTTCCTGGATTTCAAGTGAATTGGGAAACATACTCCTTGTGTTTCCACATTGTCTAAGAAACAACATGAGTCTTGCAAGAGATTGAAACAATGCATCCTAAAACGTATTACCGCAGTGAAAACACACGTTTCTACCAAGACTTGGAAGGAGCAAGCGAAAGAATAGTCGCTGAGTGTTCTTTCGGAGAGAAACACAAGCATTTGTTCCTTCTGGAGTGAGTTTTCAGCCAGGAATTCATATGCATTTTGTACTGTGCAGAATGTAGCTACCTGCTCTTGAGTTGTGTCATAGAAGCACCTTTCCTGGAGGAGCTTATTGCAACATTCTTTGTTTGGCTAAGTTCTTTAGGGTTGGTTTTGGAAGGTCTTTCAACTTTGTCCAAATCCGCTTCGTATGAAATCTTTTCACAGCGCTCTTTCCAAGTGTCCACAAAGAGCTGCTCCTGGAAACTGTCCACATGCACATCTCCCATGCTGGTGTGCTCGTTTCACTACCTGGATTTTGGTTTTCTCTTCTTTCTTTGAAATGACAAGCCTTCTTTCTGCATGCTACACACACCTTGTAGCAGTTCCAGTTTGCAGCATGTTGGTGCTCCTAAAGCGCTGTGTAACCTGTGTAGAGTGTGTCACTCTCCAGCACTGAATACACAACTTAGAGCTCCTTTCACCACAGACACGCAAACACATCTTTTTGTGAAAGTCCTACTTCTTTTCACTTGGTAATGTAAGGGTTTCAACGAGAACATGAAGTCAATGATGCTTTTGCACTCTACTACCAAAAGAAATGACCTCTTCTACATGCCCGTCTGAGGTTCAGTGCAAAATGCCCTTGTTTTCTGGTTTCTTGAATGTTCTCAACACATTAGGAGAAAGAGCGTGTTTGAGCAAGAGTGATGCAGTGTGCGTTTCCCTAGATTTCAAGTGATTTGCGAAACATACTCCTTATTTTTCCACATTGTGTAAGAAACATGAGGTTTGCAAGAGATTGAAACAATGCTTCCTAAAACGTATTCCAGCAGTGAAAACACACGTTTCGACAAAGACTTTGAAGGAGCAAGCAAAAGCCTAGTGGCTGAGTGTTCCTTTTGAGAGAAAGACATGCATTTCGTCCTTCTGGAATGAGTTTTCAGCCAGGAATTCGTATGCATTTTGTACTGTGCAGAAAGTAGCTACCTGCTCGGGAGTTGTGTCATAGAAGCACCTTTCTGGAGGAGCTTATTGCAACATTCATTGTTTGGCTCAGTTCTTTAGGGTTGGTTTTGGAAGGTCTTTCAACTTTGTCCAAATCCTGCTTCGTACGAAATTTTTTCACAGCGCTGTTTCCAAGTGTCCACAAAGAGCTGGTGCTTGAAACTGTCCACATGTACATCTCCCTTACTGGTGTGCTCGTTCCCCTACCTGGATTTTGGTTTCCTCTTCTTTCTTTGAAACGACAAGCCTTCTTTCTGTATGCTACACACACCTTGTAGCAGTTTCAGTTTGCAGCATGTTGGTCTCCCCAAAATGCTGAGTATTCTATGTAGAGTGTGTCATTCTACAGCACTGAATACACAACTTAGAGCTCCTTTCAAAGCAGACACACAAACACATCTTTTTGTGAAAGTCTTACTTCAGGTCCCTTGGAAAATATATGGGTTTCCTTGAGAACATGAAGTCGATTACGCTTTTGCACTCTGCAAAGAATAGAAGTGATCTTTTGTACATGCCCGTCTGAATTTCACTGCAAAATGCCCTTCTTTTCTGCTTTCTTGAACATTCCCAAAGCATCAGGTGAAAGAGCGTGTTTGAGGAAGAGTGATGCAGTGTGCGTTTTCCTGGATTTCAAGTGAATTGGGAAACATACTCCTTGTGTTTCCACATTGTCTAAGAAACAACATGAGTCTTGCAAGAGATTGAAACAATGCATCCTAAAACGTATTACCGCAGTGAAAACACACGTTTCTACCAAGACTTGGAAGGAGCAAGCGAAAGAATAGTCGCTGAGTGTTCTTTCGGAGAGAAACACAAGCATTTGTTCCTTCTGGAGTGAGTTTTCAGCCAGGAATTCATATGCATTTTGTACTGTGCAGAATGTAGCTACCTGCTCTTGAGTTGTGTCATAGAAGCACCTTTCCTGGAGGAGCTTATTGCAACATTCTTTGTTTGGCTAAGTTCTTTAGGGTTGGTTTTGGCAGGTCTTTCAACTTTGTCCAAATCCGCTTCGTATGAAATCTTTTCACAGCGCTCTTTCCAAGTGTCCACAAAGAGCTGCTCCTGGAAACTGTCCACATGCACATCTCCCATGCTGGTGTGCTCGTTTCACTACCTGGATTTTGGTTTTCTCTTCTTTCTTTGAAATGACAAGCCTTCTTTCTGCATGCTACACACACCTTGTAGCAGTTCCAGTTTGCAGCATGTTGGTGCTCCTAAAGCGCTGTGTAACCTGTGTAGAGTGTGTCACTCTCCAGCACTGAATACACAACTTAGAGCTCCTTTCACCACAGACACGCAAACACATCTTTTTGTGAAAGTCCTACTTCTTTTCACTTGGTAATGTAAGGGTTTCAACGAGAACATGAAGTCAATGATGCTTTTGCACTCTACTACCAAAAGAAATGACCTCTTCTACATGCCCGTCTGAGGTTCAGTGCAAAATGCCCTTGTTTTCTGGTTTCTTGAATGTTCTCAACACATTAGGAGAAAGAGCGTGTTTGAGCAAGAGTGATGCAGTGTGCGTTTCCCTAGATTTCAAGTGATTTGCGAAACATACTCCTTATTTTTCCACATTGTGTAAGAAACATGAGGTTTGCAAGAGATTGAAACAATGCTTCCTAAAACGTATTCCAGCAGTGAAAACACACGTTTCGACAAAGACTTTGAAGGAGCAAGCAAAAGCCTAGTGGCTGAGTGTTCCTTTTGAGAGAAAGACATGCATTTCGTCCTTCTGGAATGAGTTTTCAGCCAGGAATTCGTATGCATTTTGTACTGTGCAGAAAGTAGCTACCTGCTCGGGAGTTGTGTCATAGAAGCACCTTTCTGGAGGAGCTTATTGCAACATTCATTGTTTGGCTCAGTTCTTTAGGGTTGGTTTTGGAAGGTCTTTCAACTTTGTCCAAATCCTGCTTCGTACGAAATTTTTTCACAGCGCTGTTTCCAAGTGTCCACAAAGAGCTGGTGCTTGAAACTGTCCACATGTACATCTCCCTTACTGGTGTGCTCGTTCCCCTACCTGGATTTTGGTTTCCTCTTCTTTCTTTGAAACGACAAGCCTTCTTTCTGTATGCTACACACACCTTGTAGCAGTTTCAGTTTGCAGCATGTTGGTCTCCCCAAAATGCTGAGTATTCTATGTAGAGTGTGTCATTCTACAGCACTGAATACACAACTTAGAGCTCCTTTCAAAGCAGACACACAAACACATCTTTTTGTGAAAGTCTTACTTCAGGTCCCTTGGAAAATATATGGGTTTCCTTGAGAACATGAAGTCGATTACGCTTTTGCACTCTGCAAAGAATAGAAGTGATCTTTTGTACATGCCCGTCTGAATTTCACTGCAAAATGCCCTTCTTTTCTGCTTTCTTGAACATTCCCAAAGCATCAGGTGAAAGAGCGTGTTTGAGGAAGAGTGATGCAGTGTGCGTTTTCCTGGATTTCAAGTGAATTGGGAAACATACTCCTTGTGTTTCCACATTGTCTAAGAAACAACATGAGTCTTGCAAGAGATTGAAACAATGCATCCTAAAACGTATTACCGCAGTGAAAACACACGTTTCTACCAAGACTTGGAAGGAGCAAGCGAAAGAATAGTCGCTGAGTGTTCTTTCGGAGAGAAACACAAGCATTTGTTCCTTCTGGAGTGAGTTTTCAGCCAGGAATTCATATGCATTTTGTACTGTGCAGAATGTAGCTACCTGCTCTTGAGTTGTGTCATAGAAGCACCTTTCCTGGAGGAGCTTATTGCAACATTCTTTGTTTGGCTAAGTTCTTTAGGGTTGGTTTTGGCAGGTCTTTCAACTTTGTCCAAATCCGCTTCGTATGAAATCTTTTCACAGCGCTCTTTCCAAGTGTCCACAAAGAGCTGCTCCTGGAAACTGTCCACATGCACATCTCCCATGCTGGTGTGCTCGTTTCACTACCTGGATTTTGGTTTTCTCTTCTTTCTTTGAAATGACAAGCCTTCTTTCTGCATGCTACACACACCTTGTAGCAGTTCCAGTTTGCAGCATGTTGGTGCTCCTAAAGCGCTGTGTAACCTGTGTAGAGTGTGTCACTCTCCAGCACTGAATACACAACTTAGAGCTCCTTTCACCACAGACACGCAAACACATCTTTTTGTGAAAGTCCTACTTCTTTTCACTTGGTAATGTAAGGGTTTCAACGAGAACATGAAGTCAATGATGCTTTTGCACTCTACTACCAAAAGAAATGACCTCTTCTACATGCCCGTCTGAGGTTCAGTGCAAAATGCCCTTGTTTTCTGGTTTCTTGAATGTTCTCAACACATTAGGAGAAAGAGCGTGTTTGAGCAAGAGTGATGCAGTGTGCGTTTCCCTAGATTTCAAGTGACTTGCGAAACATACTCCTTATTTTTCCACATTGTGTAAGAAACATGAGGCTTGCAAGAGATTGAAACAATGCTTCCTAAAACGTATTCCAGCAGTGAAAACACACGTTTCGACAAAGACTTTGAAGGAGCAAGCAAAAGCCTAGTGGCTGAGTGTTCCTTTTGAGAGAAAGACATGCATTTCGTCCTTCTGGAATGAGTTTTCAGCCAGGAATTCGTATGCATTTTGTACTGTGCAGAAAGTAGCTACCTGCTCGGGAGTTGTGTCATAGAAGCACCTTTCTGGAGGAGCTTATTGCAACATTCATTGTTTGGCTCAGTTCTTTAGGGTTGGTTTTGGAAGGTCTTTCAACTTTGTCCAAATCCTGCTTCGTACGAAATTTTTTCACAGCGCTGTTTCCAAGTGTCCACAAAGAGCTGGTGCTTGAAACTGTCCACATGTACATCTCCCTTACTGGTGTGCTCGTTCCCCTACCTGGATTTTGGTTTCCTCTTCTTTCTTTGAAACGACAAGCCTTCTTTCTGTATGCTACACACACCTTGTAGCAGTTTCAGTTTGCAGCATGTTGGTCTCCCCAAAATGCTGAGTATTCTATGTAGAGTGTGTCATTCTACAGCACTGAATACACAACTTAGAGCTCCTTTCAAAGCAGACACACAAACACATCTTTTTGTGAAAGTCTTACTTCAGGTCCCTTGGAAAATATATGGGTTTCCTTGAGAACATGAAGTCGATTACGCTTTTGCACTCTGCAAAGAATAGAAGTGATCTTTTGTACATGCCCGTCTGAATTTCACTGCAAAATGCCCTTCTTTTCTGCTTTCTTGAACATTCCCAAAGCATCAGGTGAAAGAGCGTGTTTGAGGAAGAGTGATGCAGTGTGCGTTTTCCTGGATTTCAAGTGAATTGGGAAACATACTCCTTGTGTTTCCACATTGTCTAAGAAACAACATGAGTCTTGCAAGAGATTGAAACAATGCATCCTAAAACGTATTACCGCAGTGAAAACACACGTTTCTACCAAGACTTGGAAGGAGCAAGCGAAAGAATAGTCGCTGAGTGTTCTTTCGGAGAGAAACACAAGCATTTGTTCCTTCTGGAGTGAGTTTTCAGCCAGGAATTCATATGCATTTTGTACTGTGCAGAATGTAGCTACCTGCTCTTGAGTTGTGTCATAGAAGCACCTTTCCTGGAGGAGCTTATTGCAACATTCTTTGTTTGGCTAAGTTCTTTAGGGTTGGTTTTGGCAGGTCTTTCAACTTTGTCCAAATCCGCTTCGTATGAAATCTTTTCACAGCGCTCTTTCCAAGTGTCCACAAAGAGCTGCTCCTGGAAACTGTCCACATGCACATCTCCCATGCTGGTGTGCTCGTTTCACTACCTGGATTTTGGTTTTCTCTTCTTTCTTTGAAATGACAAGCCTTCTTTCTGCATGCTACACACACCTTGTAGCAGTTCCAGTTTGCAGCATGTTGGTGCTCCTAAAGCGCTGTGTAACCTGTGTAGAGTGTGTCACTCTCCAGCACTGAATACACAACTTAGAGCTCCTTTCACCACAGACACGCAAACACATCTTTTTGTGAAAGTCCTACTTCTTTTCACTTGGTAATGTAAGGGTTTCAACGAGAACATGAAGTCAATGATGCTTTTGCACTCTACTACCAAAAGAAATGACCTCTTCTACATGCCCGTCTGAGGTTCAGTGCAAAATGCCCTTGTTTTCTGGTTTCTTGAATGTTCTCAACACATTAGGAGAAAGAGCGTGTTTGAGCAAGAGTGATGCAGTGTGCGTTTCCCTAGATTTCAAGTGATTTGCGAAACATACTCCTTATTTTTCCACATTGTGTAAGAAACATGAGGCTTGCAAGAGATTGAAACAATGCTTCGTAAAACGTATTCCAGCAGTGAAAACACACGTTTCGACAAAGACTTTGAAGGAGCAAGCAAAAGCCTAGTGGCTGAGTGTTCCTTTTGAGAGAAAGACATGCATTTCGTCCTTCTGGAATGAGTTTTCAGCCAGGAATTCGTATGCATTTTGTACTGTGCAGAAAGTAGCTACCTGCTCGGGAGTTGTGTCATAGAAGCACCTTTCTGGAGGAGCTTATTGCAACATTCATTGTTTGGCTCAGTTCTTTAGGGTTGGTTTTGGAAGGTCTTTCAACTTTGTCCAAATCCTGCTTCGTACGAAATTTTTTCACAGCGCTGTTTCCAAGTGTCCACAAAGAGCTGGTGCTTGAAACTGTCCACATGTACATCTCCCTTACTGGTGTGCTCGTTCCCCTACCTGGATTTTGGTTTCCTCTTCTTTCTTTGAAACGACAAGCCTTCTTTCTGTATGCTACACACACCTTGTAGCAGTTTCAGTTTGCAGCATGTTGGTCTCCCCAAAATGCTGAGTATTCTATGTAGAGTGTGTCATTCTACAGCACTGAATACACAACTTAGAGCTCCTTTCAAAGCAGACACACAAACACATCTTTTTGTGAAAGTCTTACTTCAGGTCCCTTGGAAAATATATGGGTTTCCTTGAGAACATGAAGTCGATTACGCTTTTGCACTCTGCAAAGAATAGAAGTGATCTTTTGTACATGCCCGTCTGAATTTCACTGCAAAATGCCCTTCTTTTCTGCTTTCTTGAACATTCCCAAAGCATCAGGTGAAAGAGCGTGTTTGAGGAAGAGTGATGCAGTGTGCGTTTTCCTGGATTTCAAGTGAATTGGGAAACATACTCCTTGTGTTTCCACATTGTCTAAGAAACAACATGAGTCTTGCAAGAGATTGAAACAATGCATCCTAAAACGTATTACCGCAGTGAAAACACACGTTTCTACCAAGACTTGGAAGGAGCAAGCGAAAGAATAGTCGCTGAGTGTTCTTTCGGAGAGAAACACAAGCATTTGTTCCTTCTGGAGTGAGTTTTCAGCCAGGAATTCATATGCATTTTGTACTGTGCAGAATGTAGCTACCTGCTCTTGAGTTGTGTCATAGAAGCACCTTTCCTGGAGGAGCTTATTGCAACATTCTTTGTTTGGCTAAGTTCTTTAGGGTTGGTTTTGGCAGGTCTTTCAACTTTGTCCAAATCCGCTTCGTATGAAATCTTTTCACAGCGCTCTTTCCAAGTGTCCACAAAGAGCTGCTCCTGGAAACTGTCCACATGCACATCTCCCATGCTGGTGTGCTCGTTTCACTACCTGGATTTTGGTTTTCTCTTCTTTCTTTGAAATGACAAGCCTTCTTTCTGCATGCTACACACACCTTGTAGCAGTTCCAGTTTGCAGCATGTTGGTGCTCCTAAAGCGCTGTGTAACCTGTGTAGAGTGTGTCACTCTCCAGCACTGAATACACAACTTAGAGCTCCTTTCACCACAGACACGCAAACACATCTTTTTGTGAAAGTCCTACTTCTTTTCACTTGGTAATGTAAGGGTTTCAACGAGAACATGAAGTCAATGATGCTTTTGCACTCTACTACCAAAAGAAATGCCCTCTTCTACATGCCCGTCTGAGGTTCAGTGCAAAATGCCCTTGTTTTCTGGTTTCTTGAATGTTCTCAACACATTAGGAGAAAGAGCGTGTTTGAGCAAGAGTGATGCAGTGTGCGTTTCCCTAGATTTCAAGTGACTTGCGAAACATACTCCTTATTTTTCCACATTGTGTAAGAAACATGAGGCTTGCAAGAGATTGAAACAATGCTTCCTAAAACGTATTCCAGCAGTGAAAACACACGTTTCGACAAAGACTTTGAAGGAGCAAGCAAAAGCCTAGTGGCTGAGTGTTCCTTTTGAGAGAAAGACATGCATTTCGTCCTTCTGGAATGAGTTTTCAGCCAGGAATTCGTATGCATTTTGTACTGTGCAGAAAGTAGCTACCTGCTCGGGAGTTGTGTCATAGAAGCACCTTTCTGGAGGAGCTTATTGCAACATTCATTGTTTGGCTCAGTTCTTTAGGGTTGGTTTTGGAAGGTCTTTCAACTTTGTCCAAATCCTGCTTCGTACGAAATTTTTTCACAGCGCTGTTTCCAAGTGTCCACAAAGAGCTGGTGCTTGAAACTGTCCACATGTACATCTCCCTTACTGGTGTGCTCGTTCCCCTACCTGGATTTTGGTTTCCTCTTCTTTCTTTGAAACGACAAGCCTTCTTTCTGTATGCTACACACACCTTGTAGCAGTTTCAGTTTGCAGCATGTTGGTCTCCCCAAAATGCTGAGTATTCTATGTAGAGTGTGTCATTCTACAGCACTGAATACACAACTTAGAGCTCCTTTCAAAGCAGACACACAAACACATCTTTTTGTGAAAGTCTTACTTCAGGTCCCTTGGAAAATATATGGGTTTCCTTGAGAACATGAAGTCGATTACGCTTTTGCACTCTGCAAAGAATAGAAGTGATCTTTTGTACATGCCCGTCTGAATTTCACTGCAAAATGCCCTTCTTTTCTGCTTTCTTGAACATTCCCAAAGCATCAGGTGAAAGAGCGTGTTTGAGGAAGAGTGATGCAGTGTGCGTTTTCCTGGATTTCAAGTGAATTGGGAAACATACTCCTTGTGTTTCCACATTGTCTAAGAAACAACATGAGTCTTGCAAGAGATTGAAACAATGCATCCTAAAACGTATTACCGCAGTGAAAACACACGTTTCTACCAAGACTTGGAAGGAGCAAGCGAAAGAATAGTCGCTGAGTGTTCTTTCGGAGAGAAACACAAGCATTTGTTCCTTCTGGAGTGAGTTTTCAGCCAGGAATTCATATGCATTTTGTACTGTGCAGAATGTAGCTACCTGCTCTTGAGTTGTGTCATAGAAGCACCTTTCCTGGAGGAGCTTATTGCAACATTCTTTGTTTGGCTAAGTTCTTTAGGGTTGGTTTTGGCAGGTCTTTCAACTTTGTCCAAATCCGCTTCGTATGAAATCTTTTCACAGCGCTCTTTCCAAGTGTCCACAAAGAGCTGCTCCTGGAAACTGTCCACATGCACATCTCCCATGCTGGTGTGCTCGTTTCACTACCTGGATTTTGGTTTTCTCTTCTTTCTTTGAAATGACAAGCCTTCTTTCTGCATGCTACACACACCTTGTAGCAGTTCCAGTTTGCAGCATGTTGGTGCTCCTAAAGCGCTGTGTAACCTGTGTAGAGTGTGTCACTCTCCAGCACTGAATACACAACTTAGAGCTCCTTTCACCACAGACACGCAAACACATCTTTTTGTGAAAGTCCTACTTCTTTTCACTTGGTAATGTAAGGGTTTCAACGAGAACATGAAGTCAATGATGCTTTTGCACTCTACTACCAAAAGAAATGACCTCTTCTACATGCCCGTCTGAGGTTCAGTGCAAAATGCCCTTGTTTTCTGGTTTCTTGAATGTTCTCAACACATTAGGAGAAAGAGCGTGTTTGAGCAAGAGTGATGCAGTGTGCGTTTCCCTAGATTTCAAGTGATTTGCGAAACATACTCCTTATTTTTCCACATTGTGTAAGAAACATGAGGCTTGCAAGAGATTGAAACAATGCTTCGTAAAACGTATTCCAGCAGTGAAAACACACGTTTCGACAAAGACTTTGAAGGAGCAAGCAAAAGCCTAGTGGCTGAGTGTTCCTTTTGAGAGAAAGACATGCATTTCGTCCTTCTGGAATGAGTTTTCAGCCAGGAATTCGTATGCATTTTGTACTGTGCAGAAAGTAGCTACCTGCTCGGGAGTTGTGTCATAGAAGCACCTTTCTGGAGGAGCTTATTGCAACATTCATTGTTTGGCTCAGTTCTTTAGGGTTGGTTTTGGAAGGTCTTTCAACTTTGTCCAAATCCTGCTTCGTACGAAATTTTTTCACAGCGCTGTTTCCAAGTGTCCACAAAGAGCTGGTGCTTGAAACTGTCCACATGTACATCTCCCTTACTGGTGTGCTCGTTCCCCTACCTGGATTTTGGTTTCCTCTTCTTTCTTTGAAACGACAAGCCTTCTTTCTGTATGCTACACACACCTTGTAGCAGTTTCAGTTTGCAGCATGTTGGTCTCCCCAAAATGCTGAGTATTCTATGTAGAGTGTGTCATTCTACAGCACTGAATACACAACTTAGAGCTCCTTTCAAAGCAGACACACAAACACATCTTTTTGTGAAAGTCTTACTTCAGGTCCCTTGGAAAATATATGGGTTTCCTTGAGAACATGAAGTCGATTACGCTTTTGCACTCTGCAAAGAATAGAAGTGATCTTTTGTACATGCCCGTCTGAATTTCACTGCAAAATGCCCTTCTTTTCTGCTTTCTTGAACATTCCCAAAGCATCAGGTGAAAGAGCGTGTTTGAGGAAGAGTGATGCAGTGTGCGTTTTCCTGGATTTCAAGTGAATTGGGAAACATACTCCTTGTGTTTCCACATTGTCTAAGAAACAACATGAGTCTTGCAAGAGATTGAAACAATGCATCCTAAAACGTATTACCGCAGTGAAAACACACGTTTCTACCAAGACTTGGAAGGAGCAAGCGAAAGAATAGTCGCTGAGTGTTCTTTCGGAGAGAAACACAAGCATTTGTTCCTTCTGGAGTGAGTTTTCAGCCAGGAATTCATATGCATTTTGTACTGTGCAGAATGTAGCTACCTGCTCTTGAGTTGTGTCATAGAAGCACCTTTCCTGGAGGAGCTTATTGCAACATTCTTTGTTTGGCTAAGTTCTTTAGGGTTGGTTTTGGCAGGTCTTTCAACTTTGTCCAAATCCGCTTCGTATGAAATCTTTTCACAGCGCTCTTTCCAAGTGTCCACAAAGAGCTGCTCCTGGAAACTGTCCACATGCACATCTCCCATGCTGGTGTGCTCGTTTCACTACCTGGATTTTGGTTTTCTCTTCTTTCTTTGAAATGACAAGCCTTCTTTCTGCATGCTACACACACCTTGTAGCAGTTCCAGTTTGCAGCATGTTGGTGCTCCTAAAGCGCTGTGTAACCTGTGTAGAGTGTGTCACTCTCCAGCACTGAATACACAACTTAGAGCTCCTTTCACCACAGACACGCAAACACATCTTTTTGTGAAAGTCCTACTTCTTTTCACTTGGAAATGTAAGGGTTTCAACGAGAACATGAAGTCAATGATGCTTTTGCACTCTACTACCAAACGAAATGACCTCTTCTACATGCCCGTCTGAGGTTCAGTGCAAAATGCCCTTGTTTTCTGGTTTCTTGAATGTTCTCAACACATTAGGAGAAAGAGCGTGTTTGAGCAAGAGTGATGCAGTGTGCGTTTCCCTAGATTTCAAGTGATTTGCGAAACATACTCCTTATTTTTCCACATTGTGTAAGAAACATGAGGCTTGCAAGAGATTGAAACAATGCTTCGTAAAACGTATTCCAGCAGTGAAAACACACGTTTCGACAAAGACTTTGAAGGAGCAAGCAAAAGCCTAGTGGCTGAGTGTTCCTTTTGAGAGAAAGACATGCATTTCGTCCTTCTGGAATGAGTTTTCAGCCAGGAATTCGTATGCATTTTGTACTGTGCAGAAAGTAGCTACCTGCTCGGGAGTTGTGTCATAGAAGCACCTTTCTGGAGGAGCTTATTGCAACATTCATTGTTTGGCTCAGTTCTTTAGGGTTGGTTTTGGAAGGTCTTTCAACTTTGTCCAAATCCTGCTTCGTACGAAATTTTTTCACAGCGCTGTTTCCAAGTGTCCACAAAGAGCTGGTGCTTGAAACTGTCCACATGTACATCTCCCTTACTGGTGTGCTCGTTCCCCTACGTGGATTTTGGTTTCCTCTTCTTTCTTTGAAACGACAAGCCTTCTTTCTGTATGCTACACACACCTTGTAGCAGTTTCAGTTTGCAGCATGTTGGTCTCCCCAAAATGCTGAGTATTCTATGTAGAGTGTGTCATTCTACAGCACTGAATACACAACTTAGAGCTCCTTTCAAAGCAGACACACAAACACATCTTTTTGTGAAAGTCTTACTTCAGGTCCCTTGGGAAATATATGGGTTTCCTTGAGAACATGAAGTCGATTACGCTTTTGCACTCTGCAAAGAATAGAAGTGATCTTTTGTACATGCCCGTCTGAATTTCACTGCAAAATGCCCTTCTTTTCTGCTTTCTTGAACATTCCCAAAGCATCAGGTGAAAGAGCGTGTTTGAGGAAGAGTGATGCAGTGTGCGTTTTCCTGGATTTCAAGTGAATTGGGAAACATACTCCTTGTGTTTCCACATTGTCTAAGAAACAACATGAGTCTTGCAAGAGATTGAAACAATGCATCCTAAAACGTATTACCGCAGTGAAAACACACGTTTCTACCAAGACTTGGAAGGAGCAAGCGAAAGAATAGTCGCTGAGTGTTCTTTCGGAGAGAAACACAAGCATTTGTTCCTTCTGGAGTGAGTTTTCAGCCAGGAATTCATATGCATTTTGTACTGTGCAGAATGTAGCTACCTGCTCTTGAGTTGTGTCATAGAAGCACCTTTCCTGGAGGAGCTTATTGCAACATTCTTTGTTTGGCTAAGTTCTTTAGGGTTGGTTTTGGAAGGTCTTTCAACTTTGTCCAAATCCGCTTCGTATGAAATCTTTTCACAGCGCTCTTTCCAAGTGTCCACAAAGAGCTGCTCCTGGAAACTGTCCACATGCACATCTCCCATGCTGGTGTGCTCGTTTCACTACCTGGATTTTGGTTTTCTCTTCTTTCTTTGAAATGACAAGCCTTCTTTCTGCATGCTACACACACCTTGTAGCAGTTCCAGTTTGCAGCATGTTGGTGCTCCTAAAGCGCTGTGTAACCTGTGTAGAGTGTGTCACTCTCCAGCACTGAATACACAACTTAGAGCTCCTTTCACCACAGACACGCAAACACATCTTTTTGTGAAAGTCCTACTTCTTTTCACTTGGTAATGTAAGGGTTTCAACGAGAACATGAAGTCAATGATGCTTTTGCACTCTACTACCAAAAGAAATGACCTCTTCTACATGCCCGTCTGAGGTTCAGTGCAAAATGCCCTTGTTTTCTGGTTTCTTGAATGTTCTCAACACATTAGGAGAAAGAGCGTGTTTGAGCAAGAGTGATGCAGTGTGCGTTTCCCTAGATTTCAAGTGATTTGCGAAACATACTCCTTATTTTTCCACATTGTGTAAGAAACATGAGGCTTGCAAGAGATTGAAACAATGCTTCGTAAAACGTATTCCAGCAGTGAAAACACACGTTTCGACAAAGACTTTGAAGGAGCAAGCAAAAGCCTAGTGGCTGAGTGTTCCTTTTGAGAGAAAGACATGCATTTCGTCCTTCTGGAATGAGTTTTCAGCCAGGAATTCGTATGCATTTTGTACTGTGCAGAAAGTAGCTACCTGCTCGGGAGTTGTGTCATAGAAGCACCTTTCTGGAGGAGCTTATTGCAACATTCATTGTTTGGCTCAGTTCTTTAGGGTTGGTTTTGGAAGGTCTTTCAACTTTGTCCAAATCCTGCTTCGTACGAAATTTTTTCACAGCGCTGTTTCCAAGTGTCCACAAAGAGCTGGTGCTTGAAACTGTCCACATGTACATCTCCCTTACTGGTGTGCTCGTTCCCCTACGTGGATTTTGGTTTCCTCTTCTTTCTTTGAAACGACAAGCCTTCTTTCTGTATGCTACACACACCTTGTAGCAGTTTCAGTTTGCAGCATGTTGGTCTCCCCAAAATGCTGAGTATTCTATGTAGAGTGTGTCATTCTACAGCACTGAATACACAACTTAGAGCTCCTTTCAAAGCAGACACACAAACACATCTTTTTGTGAAAGTCTTACTTCAGGTCCCTTGGGAAATATATGGGTTTCCTTGAGAACATGAAGTCGATTACGCTTTTGCACTCTGCAAAGAATAGAAGTGATCTTTTGTACATGCCCGTCTGAATTTCACTGCAAAATGCCCTTCTTTTCTGCTTTCTTGAACATTCCCAAAGCATCAGGTGAAAGAGCGTGTTTGAGGAAGAGTGATGCAGTGTGCGTTTTCCTGGATTTCAAGTGAATTGGGAAACATACTCCTTGTGTTTCCACATTGTCTAAGAAACAACATGAGTCTTGCAAGAGATTGAAACAATGCATCCTAAAACGTATTACCGCAGTGAAAACACACGTTTCTACCAAGACTTGGAAGGAGCAAGCGAAAGAATAGTCGCTGAGTGTTCTTTCGGAGAGAAACACAAGCATTTGTTCCTTCTGGAGTGAGTTTTCAGCCAGGAATTCATATGCATTTTGTACTGTGCAGAATGTAGCTACCTGCTCTTGAGTTGTGTCATAGAAGCACCTTTCCTGGAGGAGCTTATTGCAACATTCTTTGTTTGGCTAAGTTCTTTAGGGTTGGTTTTGGAAGGTCTTTCAACTTTGTCCAAATCCGCTTCGTATGAAATCTTTTCACAGCGCTCTTTCCAAGTGTCCACAAAGAGCTGCTCCTGGAAACTGTCCACATGCACATCTCCCATGCTGGTGTGCTCGTTTCACTACCTGGATTTTGGTTTTCTCTTCTTTCTTTGAAATGACAAGCCTTCTTTCTGCATGCTACACACACCTTGTAGCAGTTCCAGTTTGCAGCATGTTGGTGCTCCTAAAGCGCTGTGTAACCTGTGTAGAGTGTGTCACTCTCCAGCACTGAATACACAACTTAGAGCTCCTTTCACCACAGACACGCAAACACATCTTTTTGTGAAAGTCCTACTTCTTTTCACTTGGTAATGTAAGGGTTTCAACGAGAACATGAAGTCAATGATGCTTTTGCACTCTACTACCAAAAGAAATGACCTCTTCTACATGCCCGTCTGAGGTTCAGTGCAAAATGCCCTTGTTTTCTGGTTTCTTGAATGTTCTCAACACATTAGGAGAAAGAGCGTGTTTGAGCAAGAGTGATGCAGTGTGCGTTTCCCTAGATTTCAAGTGATTTGCGAAACATACTCCTTAGTTTTCCACATTGTGTAAGAAACATGAGGCTTGCAAGAGATTGAAACAATGCTTCGTAAAACGTATTCCAGCAGTGAAAACACACGTTTCGACAAAGACTTTGAAGGAGCAAGCAAAAGCCTAGTGGCTGAGTGTTCCTTTTGAGAGAAAGACATGCATTTCGTCCTTCTGGAATGAGTTTTCAGCCAGGAATTCGTATGCATTTTGTACTGTGCAGAAAGTAGCTACCTGCTCGGGAGTTGTGTCATAGAAGCACCTTTCTGGAGGAGCTTATTGCAACATTCATTGTTTGGCTCAGTTCTTTAGGGTTGGTTTTGGAAGGTCTTTCAACTTTGTCCAAATCCTGCTTCGTACGAAATTTTTTCACAGCGCTGTTTCCAAGTGTCCACAAAGAGCTGGTGCTTGAAACTGTCCACATGTACATCTCCCTTACTGGTGTGCTCGTTCCCCTACGTGGATTTTGGTTTCCTCTTCTTTCTTTGAAACGACAAGCCTTCTTTCTGTATGCTACACACACCTTGTAGCAGTTTCAGTTTGCAGCATGTTGGTCTCCCCAAAATGCTGAGTATTCTATGTAGAGTGTGTCATTCTACAGCACTGAATACACAACTTAGAGCTCCTTTCAAAGCAGACACACAAACACATCTTTTTGTGAAAGTCTTACTTCAGGTCCCTTGGGAAATATATGGGTTTCCTTGAGAACATGAAGTCGATTACGCTTTTGCACTCTGCAAAGAATAGAAGTGATCTTTTGTACATGCCCGTCTGAATTTCACTGCAAAATGCCCTTCTTTTCTGCTTTCTTGAACATTCCCAAAGCATCAGGTGAAAGAGCGTGTTTGAGGAAGAGTGATGCAGTGTGCGTTTTCCTGGATTTCAAGTGAATTGGGAAACATACTCCTTGTGTTTCCACATTGTCTAAGAAACAACATGAGTCTTGCAAGAGATTGAAACAATGCATCCTAAAACGTATTACCGCAGTGAAAACACACGTTTCTACCAAGACTTGGAAGGAGCAAGCGAAAGAATAGTCGCTGAGTGTTCTTTCGGAGAGAAACACAAGCATTTGTTCCTTCTGGAGTGAGTTTTCAGCCAGGAATTCATATGCATTTTGTACTGTGCAGAATGTAGCTACCTGCTCTTGAGTTGTGTCAT